>NC_134089.1:116500329-116808808 GCF_000715075.1 Nicotiana tabacum
CCAATCTCTATTTACGCCTTTTCCAACATAGGGTCTCCACTCCCTAGTTGAATTTTTTAGACATAGGGTCTCCACTCCCTAGTCGCCTTTTCCAACATAGGGTCTCCACTCCCTAGTTGAATTTTTTAGACATAGGGTGTCCACTCCTTAGTCGCCTTTGCCAACATAGGGTCTCCACTCCCTAGTTGAGTTTATTTTTAGACATAGGGTCTCCACTCCCTAGTCGTCTTTTCAACATAGGGTCTCCACTCCCTAGTTGATTTTATTTTAGACATATGGTCTCCACTCCCTAGTTGCCTTTCCTACATAGGGTCTCCACTCCCTAGTTGATTTTATTTTTAGACATTAGGTCTCCACTCCCTAGTCTTCTTTTCCAACATAGGGTCTCTACTCCCTAGTTGATTTTATTTTAGACATAGGGTCTCCACTCCCTAGTCGCTTTTCCAACATAGGGTCTCCACTCCCTAGTTGAGTTTATTTTTAGACATAGGGTCTTCACTCCCTAGTCGCTTTTCCAACATAGGGTCTCCACTCCCTAGTTGAGTTTATTTTTAGACATAGGGTCTCCACTCCCTAGTCGCCTTTCCAACATAGGGTCTCCACTCCCTAGTTGAGTTTATTTTAGACATAGGGTCTCCACTCCCTAGTTGAGTTTATTTTAGACATAGGGTCTCCACTCCCTAGTCATCTTTCCAACATAGGGTCTCCACTCCTTAGTTGAGTTTATTTTTAGACATACGGTCTCCACTCCCTAGTCACTTTTCCAACATAGGGTCTCCACTCCCTAGTTGAGTTTATTTTTAGGCATAGGGTTTCCACTTCCTAGTCACTTTTTCCAACATAGGGTCTCCACTCCCTAGTTGAAGTTATTTTAGACACAGGGTCTCCACTCCCTAGTTGAAGTTATTTTAGACATAGGGTCTTCACTCCCTAGTCGCTTTTCCAACATAGGGTCTCCACTCCCTAGTTGAGTTTATTTTAGACATAGGGCCTCCACTCCCTAGTCACCCTTTCAACATAGGGTCGCCACTCCCTAGTTGATTTTATTTTAGACATAGGGTCTCCATTTCCTAGTCGCCTTTCCAACATAGGGTCTCCACTCCCTAGTTGAATTTATTTTAGAAATAGGGTATTCACTCCCTAGTCGCCTTTCCAACATAGGGTCTCCACTCCCTAGTTGAATTTATTTTAGACATAGGGTCTCCACTCCCTAGTCGCTTTTTCCAATATAAGGTCTTCACTCCTTAGTTGAAGTTATTTTAGACATAGGGCCTCCACTCCCTAGTCTGCTTTTCCAACATAGGGTGTCCACTCCCTAGTTGAAGTTATTTTAGACATAGGGTCTCCACTCCCTAGTCGCTTTTTCAACATAGGGTCTCCACTCCCTAGTTGAGTTTATTTTTAGACATATGGTCTCCTCTCCCTAGACTGCTTTTCTAACATAGGGGCTCTACTCCCTAGTTGATTTTATTTTAGACATAGGGTCTCCACTCCCTAGTCGTCTTTCCAACATAAGGTCTCCATTCCCTAGTTGAGTTTTATTTTAGACGTATGGTCTCCACTCCGTAGTCGTTTTTCCAAATACAGGGTCTCCACTCTTTGGTTGATTTTTAGTATAGATCTAGGGTTCCACTCCCTAATATCTTTCTCCCAAGGATACACAATCTTGATTTTATTGGTCTCAATAAAGAAATAGTTTAGATTTTGTTACAATAACTCACAAAATATTCCTAGTGAAAATTGAGGCAGAAAAATTTCGTTCGTTTGTTTGTTTTGGTGCCTAAACAGGTTCTCACCGTGAGGCAAAAGGATTGAGATGACCAAAAGAAGAAGCCTCAACCCAAATAAAAGAAAAGAAGAAACAAGAAAATAAGTTTAACTCAAGATGCAGAAGCGGAGAAAAGATGCGGACTACTCAAAATTTGATTGAGGTCACAAGCTTTGCATGTCCCGCCTTGGTCCAAAAGCTGAAGAAAAGTGAACCAGCGGTTGCAGCTAACGAGCAACAAGATTCAGATCAGAGTCTACAAGAAGAACCAACCAAGACTCAAGATCAAGATTTAATAACTCGTAGTTGATAGGCTTAGTTAGTTTAGCTTTTCATCTTTCATTTTGGTGTAATAAAGAGTTCAGCAAGCACAAACAGTAGCAACAACAATGAAATCACAGTTTCCGGTAGTCCCAGCTACCAATACTTTTAGAACTACACTGACCTGATTCCTTTATAGCAAAGGATATGTAGGCAACCTCTGAAGCAAGTTTCCGTCAGGCTTTCTCAAAAGATGATTCTCACGGAGTTTCAGATGGGCAAAAATCCCTCGTAATTGCTCATCTTATCTTTGCACGAAAACCCTTCGTGTCTCCGAGCAAAGAGGGGCAACTGTGAGCATGTGATTTTTTCCCTATATGAAATACTCCTATAGAATCTCAAGAAAATAGGTTTTCTGTTAATTATTTGCCATTTTAGGAATTTTTATAGAATTTTTCTTAATTACTTACATTTGTCTGTGCATGTTTAATTTATTTAAATCATGAAAAAATACCAAAAATATCATGTATTTTGCATTTAGGATTTGTGTTATATTTTTAGAATTAATCAGTAATTATTTGTTTTATAGAAATTTGAAAATCACAAAAAATAGTTCATTTTTACATTTTTGTCTTTTAATTTTTAGTTTATTGAGTTTTCTCTTTTAATCTAGAGTTAAGTGATGTTTATAATTTTTACAATTAGTTAAAGAGTTTAATTTCACATTGTTAGATAATTTAGGATTTATTTTAAAAATGTAGGATTTTTTAATTAAAAGAAAAAAAAGATAAAAAATTATTTAGAAATGAAAGAAAATTGAGAAGGGGTTTATTTGCTGAGATTGGGCCTTTTTTACATTTAAATTCGGCTCCAGACCCGTCCAAATTACCCTAGAACCCAAGCCCAAAACAATTACACCCGGTCCAGTTCCCCCATAAACCCAAACGACCCCGTTTCATCACCCTTTAATCCTAGCCGTTGGATTTCCTTGATCCAACGACTCGCAACTCCCTACCCAAAATCAATATAACTGTCCTAAATAGACCCCCCCGTATAACCCCCTTCAGTCATCACTCTCATCTCTCTCTCTCTCTCTCTCTCAATAAACCCTAGCCGCCCTAATACTCCACGCCGCCCCCACTGCAAACCACTGCCGGAAATTGCCTCACGGCGGTTCCGGTGGTCCAATCATCCCAAATATAACACCATGAACTCCCCTTTACCTCCCCATTCCAAATCTCCACTCCCTTTCCCTCGAATCACTATCGTTTTCTTCGAATCTTAAATCGAAGGACACGGCCAAAACCCTAGTTATTCCAAATCCCGCCAAATTAACACCCTACAACCCTTACCCCTTTCTAAGCCCTAAATTACATTTAGACCCTTCCAAATCAGCCCCAATTTGCCTGAATTTTAGATCGTAGATTCAAAAACCCTAAAAACCTCTACCTGAGTTGATTCCGGGGTTTTAATAGCTTCACTCTACATTAGTCGATTGCTTTTGATGAGAGAAATTGACCCATGTGGATTGGACCTATTGTTCGAAATGCCTGAATCCGACCAAATCCCCCGGTTCCAGTTGGTTCAATTACTAGTAACTTTCTGAACCTGTTCTCTCTATCTCCTTTTCCTTTTTCTTTTTCTCTTGGCCATCTTCTTCTCCCTTCCTTTTGTTTGATTATTCATGGGTTAGTCCGTTTGCAGTTGCATGTTTAGGTTTCTTGTTCTGCATTCTTATCATTTAAGAACTAATCATGTTAGTTTAGGTTTTATTTTTAGTTTTAGTTTGTTGGTTACTCAGTTTTCCCCCGTGATTTCATATTAATTTCTTTTTCCTTAATTACTTTGCTGACTGGTTGCCCGTTTAGGTGTAATATAACTTCTTTATTAGGTGTAATATAAGGAGATTTTTACTCTCTAACCTCTCTTTGATCTTATTTTTTCTATTAGCATTGAGGACAATGTTAGTTTTTATTTGGGTGGGAGGGGGGTCCTATTTTGATGATTTAACAACTAGATTGTAATTATAATACTTAGTTTTCTTTATTGTTATTTTTCACTTTTGGTATGTATATAACTTTACCATTTATTTTTCACTTTTCGTTATTTTTCAATTTTGGTATGTATATAAAGTTACTTTTGCATGTATATATTCATTCCCCTCTTATGTATATTCGTCTCAATACCCTATTGTACATATTCGATTTACTTTTCGTATTTTACTTTATAACTTCTTTTGCAATTTTTCCTTAATAGCATAGCTTCTTATTTCATTTAGTGGCTTCTTTTTCAATTTGTAGCTTCTTACCTTTACAAGTTTTCGTGATCAATAAGCCTTTGGTTTTCTTAATACCACGGTTCTTTTCAAAGGTGGAGTTTGTGTGATTGAGGTGGCTCTTCCCGATGATGGATGGCATGACAACCTTGTTAAGGGTTTGAGTCCATTTTCTTTATGTTTTTATGTAAGTAGTAGTAATGAATAAAAGTGTCTCAGGCAAAGCTTCACTTCGATCTAAAACATTTACCTTTGATCTTATGGTTAGAAATAAATTGATATGTAAAGGATGGTGATAGTTGTGACCTTTAGACTCTTGTGTTGACTAAACAATCATTGCGTGGTTATTCGGGACCATTTGTGTTGCTCAAATCTTAGCTAAGGTTGTTGTGGGGCCTCAACTCTGTTTTCTTTAGCAATCCAACAGCTTGTGTGGTGAGGGTTTGACTTGCGAGTCCAAGTCCCATGTCAATAAGTCTAGAACTTGCCCTGAATGTTTGTCTAGGTGAAATTTTAAGTGTAGCTCGACTTGAGAAATGATTATAAGCTCTCCTTGATCCAAATTTGAACTTGAAAGCATCCATAGCCCACCAAATATGATATCCCTAGTCAACCCCGTTGAGCCGAAGTCCTTGTTCTTTCAATAACCATGATACAAGCCTTTATACGTTCTAAAATGATCCTCTCTTGGCACCCGATCTTTCCTTATCACAATTCGCAAAAGCATAAGTTTGGGGGGAGAGGCGAGGAATGCAAAAGTGATAAAAGGTACAAAATGAAGAAAAGGGAAGGCAAAAGAAAAAGAAAGAAAAGCCAAAAAATCAAAAGGAAAGTGAACAATGTAGAAAAAAGAAAGGGATTCAATAAAATGTCAAGACCCAACCGATGAGCCGCGACGGACACCCAGTACCTTACTCAATCGAGCTCCTACATAACATATCGTTTCATGTCATACTATGATAGATAACTGAGCCAGATGGCTGCCGTGAGATAAGTAGAATACAAAATGTAATACCAACTTATACATAAGACATACGAGCCTATAAGACCAAAATAACCACTCGTACACTGAACATAGGCCGACAAGGCCATACAATCTTTTACATACATGACATTTGTCTACAAGCCTCTAAGAATACATAATTTTCATAAAGGTTGTGACAGAGTCCCGCCATACCAAACAATACACGTCTAAATTGTACTAACCAAACAAGCAACTCCGAAGCAAATGGAGCGCATCAACATCTTTCACTGAGCTGATAGCCTACTTGGAGGGTTCTCGACCTATCTATCGGTACCTACAGGCATGAAACGCAGCATCGCCAGGCAAAAGGTATGTCAATACGAGTAATATATCGAGTATGTAAGGTACATAAATAAATACATAACAGACATGGGAGAAATATAGAGTAAATGACTTAACCTGTAAGTTTGGATAACTCTATAAATCATGAAATAATTATAGTGTCATACATATGTGTATGAATGTCATGTCGCGCATAGGTACATGTTTCATAAAATCATCAGGCCTTTAAGGGCATCCCATCATATCATCTCGTCCACTGTGGGCAAAATCGTCAATGTATACCAGCTGATCAGGTGGTGATGCATATATAATGCCATAACCTTTCCCATATCCCACACACACACACACACACACACACATATATATATATATATATGTATATATACGCGTATATAATGCCATCTGGTCATGGATCAATGTGCATGTATAAATGCATAAAATGCATATGTGATACGTTAATAAAATCTCTCGGTATATCATAAGAGTATTATGCCTCTGATTAATACCATGAAATAAAATTTACCAACTTACGTATTTTTGAGACCCATGAACAGATGATAGAATAATAATTCACATGGGGAATCAAGAATATAGACACCCCTAATATTTCTATGAATAGAGTCATCTATGAAAGTTGCGTATTTTGCTCGTTTCATTTGTATTATTTGGATCATGCCAAAAAGAAAGAAGGGGTAGCCTTAATATACCTGAGTTGATTATCTTGACAATCCTTCTAACACACATCAATTGTAACAATACTTAACAACAGATCAAAGTAGGGATAAATCCGTATGATATTCTTGAGAAAGATTATATCGTGCTTTCTTAGAATTGTATCTCACGCATAATAGGATTTTTTTTATGAATTCTCACGTTACAATCATATAGGTTCTTGGATGAAATTTTCTTGCTGAGGATCATTACTTTGGTGATGGAATGTAAGCATCTCAATTTTGTGCTTTAGAGAGGCTTTTATATTTGTGGGTGTGGGCCCCATTTTTGGGGATTAGTCTTTCCCAAAGATCCCTTAATGTGCCACCTAGTCTTGATAATTCAAGAGTCATGTCCATATAGCCCCATTGCTGCCACGTTACCAACTCATCCACCATATTTTCAAATTGATTTATTAATTTGTTAATCGCCCACTAATCAATAATTAGCCAATTGCCCACATAATCAAGAATTATCTCAAATTACTTAAAATACTACTCACTTTTAACATATCTTGTACACCTTACTATCATGGCCATGTGGTACCTTGTATGGTACTAGTCCATAAATACCGGGTATTTTAGCTCGGGCCATATTTTATCCCAAAATGTCAAACTTCGATGAAATTCATTTTCTTCCATTTCCTTACTCTCTCACCTTCATGAATTTACTCATTACTTATTTTAAATAGCATAAAATGCTTATAATCTTAAAATAATCTCATTCCCAAACTTAATTACGACAAAACTTTGACGTACGAAAATAAGGGGTGTAACATCATTTCCTCTTTGAAACATTCGTCCTCGAATGTTGACTGATGCACTCATCATTTCCATAACATATGTCTTCCAAATACTTTAGTATTTTCCTTGCTATCTAGGCAATTTTTTTTTTTGAAGAAATCCAAAGGCCAGGGTACTCCCCCCTTTAAGCCTCTTTCTTTCACCATGACTTCTAGTAAGAATTCTTCTAATCTCGTAACTGTTGCTACCTTCTATCATGTAGCATGTACGACTCTATATATGTGTGCCTATGCGACTCTTCTGTCCTCTTTCCTCCAGCTTTTAGCCAATCTGTAGGCTTCACTTTGTGAACATATATAAAATGATGTCAAGCTGTCCCTGTAGGTGTCATTAGCTTTACTACATCTAAGTAAGTCATGCTATATCATAATTCTTAATTTGATTTATCGTTACGAAGGTCTGGTACCAAATTCCAGCTTAACTCTTGTTGCTTATCCCATATGTATAAATCTAAGTCTTTTAATGCTTCCTTATTACTGTTCATCTTAAGAATGACGACCTAATCTCAGTTCATACTTTGTGACTTTTGTCCATCCAGTATGATTTGCCTCAATATTGATCTAGAATATACTACTGATAACTTGAAACTTCTTACATAAAACCTTGCCACTAGGGCTTACGTTGCATCGAGGAATATTTGAAATAATTTCCATAATCGTATTTCATAGTATCTCGATGTGATTCACCTTATGGGGGTATTCTGATCTCGTGCAGTCAGCGAAATCTTCTATCCTTCTCCCTTTTGTTCTTCAAATCATTATTCAATCGAAGGCCCAAACGTTATCTTTTATCTGTCACAATTACACCTTTATTTCATTACCAGGGCAGCATTCCATCTCTTCAAAATTCTACTAGTCTTAAACTTCTTTGAGTTCATTCAGGCTATACTGAGCCTTCTATATCTTAGAGAACTCATCAGCTCTCTTGTTTTTATGGGCTTAATCCCGAGAACTTATTCATTCTCGTCACCTTCTCACTCACCCTTTCTTGTTCTTACTCTTGTCTTCATAAAATCTTGTCGGTCTATCATACTTTAGCTTGTGACCTACATATATCCATTTATACAGCTCGCAATATTGCTCCACCGTAGATTTTGTTGTACTATTCTAGAACATCAAGCGAGATATCTCATCGTCTGTAACTCTTCATTACTCTCTTGGCTAGATCTCTTGGTACCTAGAAACCATTAGCTGGAAAATATACCATTAACCATGCTGCTATCATTCCTGGATATTGAATCCCTGGGCTTCTAGACTTCTATTCGAAGTATGGACTATTCATAGCCTTCTGCATTTAAGTATCTTGTACTTTGTTCACCTTTACTTTACTTACCTTAAAATCTTGCATCACATCTTATATCTCTTTCGTAACCTCCCTTCCACGTAGGTATGATGCACATCAACAACTTGGAGCTTTATTATAATACTACAATCCGGTGGGAGCTTCATACTGACTTCTTATGAGGCTATTACTTTTCTAACTGGATTTGTCATAGAGTTGTTATAGAATATGGTTGTTGTACTATCTCTCTTGTACCTTTGATATTAAGGCTAGTCCTGCAATGTTCTCGATCACGATTTCTATTATTCTCTAGGTCCAATAATCAGACTCCTAATTTACTTAGTTGATATAACTCTTTAGTTTTCTCTTCCCTTTGATCAACCTTCGTGTAGGCTTAAGCTATCTTCCAATCTACGGCTCATGCTATTAGCTATTACTTTGGTCCTTCAGGGACGCTATAGAATATCTAGGATATAATCTTTTAACAATTCAATTCTTTGTCTATAACCTAGACCCAATTCTTTCTTTATCTTATACGGGAGTCTTCTACGGCTGTATGACTGTCAACATATATGTTGCATTAATAATACTCCAAACTCTTAAGTGCGTTCATAACGTAGCTAACTCCGGATCATTAATTGGATAATTCTTTTCGTTCCTTCTTAGCTCTCTTTAAATGTACACTATTATTTTTCTTGGTCCTTTTGCCTCCTTTTTACGTGCCTACTTAGCTTATCTTAGCTCCTACACATGCCAGAGTTTCCGTGCAACTCCTATGATTTCGAGTATTACTTTTGGCTTTACTCTTCGTTCATTAGCCATGATAGGTGTCACTTTCTTTTAGAGTGCTTATAATGTTGTTGTGAGACTGTTGTTACAAGACCTTTTCCTATTTCGGTCACTGTGCTTAGGTTGAAGACTTCTTCCTTATTCCCTCAGTTAGTCGTTCATTGTACTACTTAGGGAGGACCCTCTGACTCTTGTAAAGCTGCAAGCTTATCACATCATATATTGGACTGAATTTTTGATGTTCTTCCTGCCTATAATAATTCGTAGTTACTTATCTCCACGCCCTTGTGCTTGTAGGGTTGCTTCTGAACTAATATTTTGACTGTCTTCCCAGTGGCACTCTCTTTTATTTCCGTAACACTCATATGGTACTTTTAACTATCCTACTACTATCTGAATATTTCTCAAGTATTACAATATCATAACTGCGAGACTGAATTCATTATGTTGGGGTTTACTATGTTTATATTGCACGATCTGTTGATTTGTCTATATCCTCTTGTCTAGTCATAACTAGGCTCTTCTTGAATTACCTACTAGCTACTCGTTGGACCATTCTCATATCAATATTCCGCGTAATCTTCCTTAGGTTATTTACTTTGACTTATCCTACGTCTTGCACTGGCTCCTTATCTATCAATAACATCTCATGTAGGAACCCATACTTCCTCTCCTTGACGTCGTGCTTGCATACTATTCTGGAATCGTAGCATATCTGTAGGCTTCTAGTAGGTGCAATTTCATCCCTTTATCATTTTTATCGCATTCCGCCTTTACCACTTCATAGTTACTAGAACCACTTAATTCCAACTTAATATCATGTCACTCTATATTCCTCCCTTTAGGGGAGTACTAAGGGTTGGAGCTACGACAATCTACTATAAATGTTTTACGTCATCATTCTTGGCGTCTTTTCACATAATTGATGACCCTTTATCGCCTTGCGGTAATCCTTTTGTACTAAGGATAACGAAATTCCTTACTCGCGGGATAACAATTAGTATAACTGGCACATAGTGTCTTAAGCTTAACTTTGCTCACATTGCTTGCTTTAGGGAAGCGTCTGTCTAAATGACCATTCTCTGAATTTCTCATGAATCTTCTTCCGTTGTCCATTCTATTATCGCCGAAATAAAATCTAAAATTCTCATGATGTCGACCACTATCAAATCACTCAGCCCCTAATTCATGTATAGTTTATCTTGTTCACTAGCCCATATTGATTTCTATTATTCTAAGGTCTAACTTTTCCTTCTGGTTGTCACATTGGAGTCACGAACTTATTTCTCGTAATGAGGATATGGCTTTATGGCCTATATTCTTTTGTTGTCTCAAGGCCTGTCACTTGTCGTCTTTTCCTTCCAATGACCTTAGAGTCTGTAGTATTATCATTTTTTTATCTACCGTTGTCATCCATGTATCACGTTTTACTCATAATACTTCATTAACTCTCTTCTTATTTCTTGCTAACACTTCTGTCAATCACTTTATTCTGAAAATTTTAACAAGACATTATTTTGATTTTACCTCCCCTTGCTCCATCTACAGGCTCTTCGGGTTGCCTAACATTCTTTCTTTACTAGGGACGGGAGCCATACTAAGGTAACATTTATCCTTTCAAGGCTTCTAGTGCTTATCTTTATAGTACTGATATCTAGCTGTACTATTTTAGAGTGCACCATCTGGGTGTCTCACAAGGAGATTTTGTTAGCACATTTACAATATCCTTCGGAAATGTCAACTAACACAGACAATCCAACCATCATTTTGGGCTACTCTAACCCCAGCCGGTTCCTGATACCCTGGTCTTCTCTTAAACCATATATGTTAGCTCCGATAGGGCATAACTAAGATCGATGTAGCCAGTTGTACATACCTCTGTTACTGTTGAAGGTAACTCAAAAGGCTTATATTCCTCTGCCTGAATTGAAAATACCAATAATCTTCATTAACTGGGTACCTCGTACCCTTTTTCACCTTGCTTCTGTTACTTGCTGGAGCTTATGTCTACTTTCTGATTCTCTTTTTCCTTTTTATCGTAAAAGTGGATAGACATTATTGACTTAGGGATCCTTATCAAGAATCTTGCACGTCTTAGTATCCTCATGTTCTGCTGGAGACCTTACATTCATCATAAGCATGATGCAAAATTGAGTTCCTTTGCCTTAATTCTTCCACAGCCACATTCAATCCCTTACCAAAACGTCTTTGTAGATGTAGGCATCGTCGCATTATGAATAAGATAGAACTTAGGAAATTGAGTTCTTACAACCGAGCTGTACCACACGATCTATCGTAAGAAGAAAGAGTGACAGTCTTAAATACTCTATAGCCTTCTGCTTATAAGTATGGTGCATAACACACCCAGAAACAAGACTCTACTAGACACGACTTATAGACTCCCTAGGACAAAATTGCTTTGATACCACTTTTGTCATGACCCAACTGATGGGCCGCGACAGGCACCCTCAATCGAGCTCCTACATAACATATCGTTTCATGTCATACTATGATAGATAACTGAGTCGGATGGCTGCCATGAGATAAGTAGAATACAAAATGTAATACCAACTTATACATAAGACATACGAGCCTATAAGACCAAAATAACCACTCGTACACTGAACATAGGCCGACAAGGCCATACAATCTTTTACATACATGACATTTGTCTACAAGCCTCTAAGAATACATAATTTTTATAAAGTTCGGGATAGAGTCCCGCCATACCAAACAATACACATCTAAATCATACTAACCAAACAAGCAGCTCCAAAGCAAATGGATCGCACCAACATCTTCCACTGAGTTTATTACCTATTTGGAGGGCTCTCGACCTGTATATCGGGACCTGCGGGCATGAAACACAGTGTCTCCAGGCAAAAGGGACGTCAATACGAATAATGTACTGTGTATGTAAGGTACAAAAATAAGTACAGAACAGACATGGAAGAAATATAGAGTAAATGACTCAACCTGTAAGTTTGGATAACTCTGTAAATCATGAAATAATTATAGTGCCATGCATATGCGTATGAATGTCATGTCGTGAATAGGTACATGTTTCATAACATCATCAGGCCTCTGAGGGTATCCCATCATATCATCTCGGCCACTACATGCAAAATCGTCAATGTATACCAGCTGATCAGGTGGTGGTGCGTATATAACGCCATAACCTTTCCCATATCATATATATATATATATATATATATATATATATATATATATATATATATATATATATATATATATATAATGTCATCTGGTCATGGGTCAATGTGTATGTATAAATGTAAGAAATGCATATGAGATACGTTAATAAAATTTCTCGGTACATCATTATGCCTCTGATTAATAGCATGAAATAAGTTTTACCAACTTACGTATTATTAAGACCCATGAACAGATGATAGAATAATAATTCACATGGGGAATCAAGAATATAGACACCCCTAGTATTTCTATGAATAGTGTCATTTATGAAAGTTGTGTATTTTGCTCATTTCATTTTATTATTTGGATCATGCCAAAAAGAAAGAAGGGGTGGCCTTAACATACCTGAGCCGATTTTCTTGATAATCCCTCTAACACACGTCAATTGTAAGAACACGTAACGACAGATCAAAGTAGGAATAAATCCGTATAATGTTTTTGAGAAAGATTGTACCGTGCTTTCTTAGAATTTTATCTCACGCATAATAGGATTTTGTATGAACTCTCACATTACAATCATATAGGTTCTTGGATGAAATTTTCTTGCTGAGGATCATTACTTTGGAGATAGAATGTAAGCATCTAAATTTTGTGCTTTAGAGAGGCTTATATATTTGTGGTTGTGGGCCCCACTTTTGGGGATTAGTCTTGCCCAAAGACCCCTTAATGTGCCACCTAGTCTTGATAATTCAAGAGTCATGTCCATATACCTGTCACACCTCCTTTTTAACTTACACCCCGTAAAGGGTATAAATACAAGGGAGTTTTTCCAATTAAAGGACAATCGAAACGGGGTTAATTATTGAAATTCAGAGTCGCCACTTGGGAGATTTATGGTGTCCCAAGTCACCGGTTTAGAATCCCGAATCGAGGAAAGATTGACTCTGTTTAATAGTCCGCGAACCAGAAATCCGGGTAAGGAATTCTGTTAACCTGGGAGAAGGTGTTAGGCACTCCCGAGTTCCGTGGTTCTAGCACGGTCGCTTTGATCATACTTGGCTTATTAAATTGTCTAATTACTCATTTTAGAACCTTTGTGCATTTACTTTTCACCGCTTTTTAATTAAGAAGATTATATTGAAACGAGTCACGCGCACGTGTACCCATTTATTTGGTGCGTCAGAAATCATGTCATGCGAACGTGTCCACAATTAGTAACGTTTTATTATTATTAAGAAAAATTAGTCGAAGTTGCGCGAACGCATACCCCAATTTATTTTTAAAAAATCGTAATTATGTCACGCGAACGTGTACACAATCACAATAGATAGATTAAGTGCGTGCCTAAAAGAAACATTTCTAAGGATGTTCATTTTCACAAATTCCACACTAACTTGCCAACTTAATTAATCTAACAATTAATATACTCATTCAAGAACGTAGATAGCTATACAAATTCAGAGACATAATTTTATACAATTAAGTTAATCGTTGAATCAATTATACAGTTAGGTCCAACTTAAGTGAGTCTACATTTTGAAAGAAACGTATAAAAGTTTGGCTTCTAAACTAATACGTATTACAAAAGCTGCCGTAACAAGAGCATAAAATAAAGAAAAACATGAAATTGTCCTTACTTCAAGGATAAGAAGATGAAGGATGAAAGCTACTGTAACAAGAAAATAAAATCAATAAGAAAAGACAATAAAATAAAGAAAGAAAAAAAACAACCCAAACATCTCCAAGCTGCTGTAACAAGATGGAAGAACAATAAAAATTAAGAAAACAGATCTTTTACATATGAGAGTACAAAGATGGAAACAGACCTTTTTTATATGGAAAAGCTTCTTGAATACAAAGGTCAAAGCGAATAGAGAACACGCCGGAAACTCGACCTCGTTCGCAACCTCGAACTCGACTTAAAGCTTGTGTTTCGAGGATTGTTCAGCTGGAATTTTGGTAATATTTTGGTACTGTGTCGTGATGGAATTAGCAGCGATTTAGCTACTGCTTCAGGGTCGTTTCTGGGTTTGTTTCGCAGCAAGTTTGTTGCGTTACAACTCTAAGTTCACGGCAGCCTTATCTCTAGAGGAAGCACTGAAGAAGCGTTTTTGGTCTTCTTGGTTGTAGCCTCTAATTTTTAGGTCTTAGAATCTATATTTGGTCTCATGTGTATCTTGTGTATTTCAACTCATTTTAGGCGTCTGCTAAAGAAGACGATGGACTTTAAAGGGAGGGTTCCTTTTTTTGTTATGGGAAACGGCGGATTAGTTTTTTTTAGGGTCCTCGTTCTCTTCCGCCTCTTTTCAAACCTTTTCTTTTTTTAAAGAAAATCTTTCCACCCCCCTTTTAAAAATTGAAGACCCTTCCTTTTTTTAAAAAAAAAATAAAAAATAAAACGCCTTTCCTTTATTCAGGCGGGCTCCTGATTGTTGATACTTCAACTGTTCTTCCTTGTTATCCAGGTGAACGCCTGATTGCTGATACTTCAACTGTTTTTCCTTGTTCTCCAGGTGGACGCCTGATTGCTGATACTTCAACTGTTCTTCCTTGTTCTCCAGGTGGACGCCTGATTGCTGATACTTCAATTGTTCTTCATTGTTCTCCAGGTGGACGCCTGATTGCTGAGGATAATACCACTAGGGGAGTCTCCTTTCTTCCCCTCCTTCAAATTTTTTTTAATTTTCTCTCAACACTACTGGGGATAAAAGTGTTTTCTTCTTGGGATAACGTTGTTGAGGATAACGCTGCTGGGGAATTTTATCCCTTCAAATCGATGCTTCATTCTTCTGGAAGCTGCTGGGGATGATAATGGCTTTTGCTTTTTCTAAACACCAGTTTCATCTCTTTGGTTCTGTCTGCTGGAGATACAACTCCTTTTATTAAAACTTGTTATGTTGGGGGTAAAACTGGTTCAAAGACCATTTCTCTTGAGACTGGTGTTATCTTTATTCTTCTTCGAATGGGTACCTGACTTCCAGAAAATTTTCTAAAGGAAAATTTTCTGCCCCAGTTTGACAATCTCCCTTATGGCATGCATTTCCGACATCGATGCCATTTCCTTTACCTGTTTCAAATCCAAACAAAATTTGTTAATTTAAAACCCGGTGGTTGGTTGTGATACTCCTACTGGGGATGGATTTCCCTTTCTCCTTCCTTGCTCTGCGTTCCACAACTTGTTGGGGTGATATTATTTGCTGGGATAATCCCTTTCTGCTGGGGATATCCCTCTTCTTTTGTGGCATAGCTCGGAAATTGGCCTTTCCCCGACCTTTTAGTCTAGTATGAATTTCCCAAATCATGCTCACTGCTCTCCTTGCTTTGTTCATGGGCCTTGACCTTGAGATTTATAACCTTTGGTTTTGGCAAGGATATCCCTCTTGACACTCGTCAATCCTTTTGCCAATTCCCTTTTGCTGGGGATATCTTTCTTGATAACTGGCCTCGCGCTTGTTCCTTGCTAACTATATCACTTAGATGTACTAGTCAGATCTTATCTTGCATAATTGTAAAGCTGATGGCATATTTTGAAGTCAATTCTCACTTGTTCTGACCAGACAGACTCTACTGGAGAATTTTTCTATGAAGAAAAAGATAAAAGGGAACAGAATAAAAAGACAAAGGAAAAAAGATGACTCTTTAACAAAAGAAACTATAAATAAAAACCTATCAAACGCAAATACCGACTCCAATGGTCATGACATGCACATGTGGCCTATCATCCGCCGTCAATCGTCTTTTAAGATCTTCAATTGGCAATTCCCCATCTGATTCTCAATCTTATTCGACTTGTAGTGCCCGAAGGGTTTTCACTATCAAGCCTCTCTCATTTTGTTTTTTTTTCCAGCTTTCATCGCCTTATGGTGTCCGTGAAGATTTTCACCGATAAGACTCTCTCATTTGTATCACTTTCCAGTTGGGGATTTGGAGTGTTACCGGTATGACTCTTTCTGCTGGGGATTAGAGTCCTCTCTGCTGTGGAACAGAGTGTTATGTTCACAGGTAAGACTCTCATTTGTCTGACTTGGCATCTCTTGAAGACTGATCAGGAGGTCTTTCTTTGGACCGTAATGTGGATTTTTGGACAGGCTAGAAAGAAAGGGTATTAAAGGCTAAAAAAAAACAAATCAATTTGAGGTTCAAAATTACAACCTTTGGAACCATATTTGCTTACAATAAGCGCAACCCTTGCCCCAATTTCTTGCTTGGGGATTATTTATTTATTTATTTATCTTTTTAATTTTTATTACACCATGACCGAGCCGTGAGGCGCCTACGTATCCTCTTTGAGGAATCAGGTCAAACGTAGTTCCCCACTTCCTCTGTTTTCTTCTGACTTTCTTTTGTTTTTTGTTATCATTTTTTCTCTTCTTCTTTTTTTTTTTGTTTTTTTTTGTTGATTTTTTTTTCTTTACCTTACAGGCTCGTATTTCCTAGTCGTTGCTATTGATTCCGAACGAGGGGTATGAAGGAAAATAAATAAGGCTCAAAAGGGGTAACGAAGGATAAAGTGTTTAGGTAGCAGAACAAAATGTCTTCGTCATTCCAGTCTTCAAAACATGCCAAGTGCAAACAACACAATTGAACATAGATTTATAGTCTCTTCCGATGGTGCTGGACTTGACAATTTTGTTAAACACTTGCTTTTTCATTTGTCATTTCTAAAGCACTGCCGGGCGACACTCTCACTCTCATGCACGACCCTCATGCCAATTTGGCGAATCTTGCATTTAACGGTTTTCTTGATGTTTTACTTGCCCCAATTCCACATGACTCGGGCTTCAAATAATCTCAAACCATTCTTATTTCCTTTAAATGCTTTGATCACCTTCCCAGGGTTTTATGATTTACTTTTAAGATTAGGCCCAAACTGTGTGCGCATGTCATGTCACGAGAATCGACATCGAACAATAATGATAAAAGGACTAAACAAAAGGATGACTGAAAATAATAAAAGACCGGATTTTGCATTTAGACTACCGGTGAAATGGTTTGAATAACAAAACAAAACAAACCAGAACAAAATCCAAAAAACAAACTGGACAAAACTTAAACAAACTGCTATGACAAATGGAAAGATAAGAAAGTTTGACACAACCCTAAGAATAATCCGGTAAACAGAAATGACAACAAAATAAACCATAAAAACTTCTCTTTTGATAACCAAGGAAAGAAGCGCCCTCCCAATTATCAAACCTGGCATTTTAGCCACTGAGCTTTGCGTCAATACTGCCAAGACCATTACCAGCTTCAACATCATCAACCTTGGTCAACGAGCTCTCAAGAGGATTCACGTGCTCCCTGTCACTGTCATTGATCACAATTGCCCCTTCCTGAATCATTCTTTCTATTTCCTTTTTCAAGGAACGACAGTCTTCAATGCTATGTCCTCTGACATTGGAGTGGTATGCGCATCGTGCTGCCGGATCAAAGTTTCTTGCATGTGGATCTGGAGTATATGTGGGGAGTGGCTCAATCAAGCCAGCATGCCTTATCCTTTCAAACAGACTTGCATAAGATATTCCAATAGGGGTGAGAGCCTTTCCTCGTTTTAGCAACCTTTCGTTCCTAAATGCTTGATTGGGCCGGAAACCTGATCCAGGGGGCTTCCGGTAGGCTTGTGAGGGTGGATAGGCCTTCTGTGGAACTGGGTATTTGGAAAGTGAAGCCCGTCTTTGGAAATCTCGTGGAGAGAAGTAGCGTTGGGGAGGGGAGTAGCTTGGACGAGTGATGGAGCTACTCGGGTAGCTGGGAAAGCTGTCATAAGTGGGTTGGGATGGAGAGTATGGGGGATGGGTAATGCCAGAGTTTGAAAATCTTGGCGGTGGTGAGGGTGGTGCTTTCCTAGTTATCCATGCCTGATACATGTCTGCCACATGTTGTCTCAGCATTTTCACTTCTTCTACCAACCCGTTGTTCTGTTCGACCAATTGTTGTCGGTCATCAGTACCGACCCACCCTTTTCTGAGGTTCTGTGTCATTTGCTTTGCAGGGAGGAGTTACCACAACCAACCACTTTTCTATATATGAACACAACAAAGGGAAGCCATCACGTTAGTGTTAGAGCATTTGACAGATAATCATATATCAGAGATGCAATGCACCTAAGCAGTTAAACCGTTCTATCAGAGATGCGATGCACTTGCGCTTTCCTTTATTTTTCTTTCTTCCTTTTTTTCTTTTTCAGTGGTGGTCGAATCTTATGGAGATTGCCTACGTATCATGACCCCGCATGAATCAGACCTTGCGTAGTTCGGACCAATAAAAGATAAACAATAAACATTTTTTTATCAATTTTCATATTAAAACAAACTGGGTTTCAATGGTTTGAAGATGACCTACAAACTCGAAAATCAAACAACCCACATATTTTAATCAAAAGATTTACAAACTCCAAAACAAAAAGGCCAGCTTCCTTTCCCCGTTTGACAAATGCAACGGAACGGTTATTTTTGCAAACGTGGCCCCTTCCAAATTTTGAGGCCGGAGAAGATTATTTTATGACACTTTACACACTTGTCCGTTCTTTTACGAAAATAGCCTTTCGACAACTGAAAGATATTCTAAGGCTATTTCGGCAAGAACGGTTTAAGACGCGGCCGAAGCTGGCTCGACTTATTTTGACTAAAAAAAATTCAAATGGTATTCACCTAATCGCTGACTTTTTTTTTTTCAAATTTCAATGAAAACGTGGTGTTGCAAACACGGCCCTTCATCGCCTCGGGGATGAATATTTTTAAGGCTGTGTGGGTCAACTGAACCAAATCCTAAACATGACCCAAAAGGTGGCTGTTTATGCAAAGTCAGCCTTCCGGCGTCCCTTTCGGGAACATTCGGCTATTTATGACAAAACAGCATCACCCGACTTCTTTATGAAATTTGACATATATATTTTTGCTATTTTTTTTTTGTAAAAGGGGAAGTTGGACATCACCCGACTTATTTATGAAAAAATCTTGACATGTTTTTTTTATTATTATTATTTGTTTGGCGTAGTTCGGGTAAATTAACCGAACTATTTTAAAACAGGATTTTTTTCTTTTTCAACAGCAAATAACAAAACCACTTTCCAAGCACGATTCTTTCATTTTCCTTTTGGCATTTTCAGAAACAAATAAATAAAAAAAAACTATTGTAAAAATAAGACTTTTTTCATTGTCATTTTTCAGGGGAAAACAAACTATTTTCCTTTTTTTTTTAAAAATAAGACAGAACAACAATTTTTTTTCTTTCTATTTTTTTCTTTGCTTTTAATAAAACAAACTAATAAGACATTTTTTTTTCATTTTTTCGGCAGAGTTTTGACAGTATTTGGGCATTGGTTTTTTTTTCAAAAATAAACAATCAATTCTCTAACCGCTATTTATTTTTTGAATTTCAAAATATTATTCCTGATATTCAAAAGTCAGTCAACACACAAGTCCGAATCAAATAAATGCGCAAGTAGCAGTAAGTAAGATGCATCAGGATGGTCATTTTCATTTTTTGGTACACCTGTCCTAGACAGACTCAACCCCTGTGTTGAGCCTCCAAAGTCAAATGCACGTGATGCAAACAAACATTCCTACTAGGGATCCGGCATGAAGCTGAGTTATTCTAAGTGAAAAACCTGAGGCATATTGTTCTAGCCCTGGCTTACCCAAACGGACAACTTGAGCCGAAATGGGGGCAACGTACCGGGAGCACGAAAGTCTACCCGGCCTAGTTACTTGTCCCAACTTCGTCTTATTTGGTATGACTTCTAACAGAAAGGTGGGCCACGCGCACGTGTGCACCATAAATTCAGAAGACTCAGAAGGAAGGAGGGTTTCGTAGCAGTTTTATATGCACAATTCAGATAATATTAAAGCGGTAAAAAGCAACATTTAGCACATTAAGCTTAAACATGTAAAAATCAGATAAAGCCAGATATAACAATTTATCTAAGCTCGAATTTCTAACCCTGAACCAGTGGTTCTGGGTCTGGTCCCCAGCAGAGTCGCCAGAGCTGTCACACCTCCTTTTTAACTTACACCCCGTAAAGGGTATAAATACAAGGGAGTTTTTCCAATTAAAGGACAATCGAAACGAGGTTAATTATTGAAATTCAGAGTCGCCACTTGGGGGATTTATGGTGTCCCAAGTCACCGGTTTAGAATCCCGAATCGAGGAAAGATTGACTCTGTTTAACAGTCTGCGAACCAGAAATCCGGGTAAGGAATTCTGTTAACCTGGGAGAAGGTGTTAGGCACTCCCGAGTTCCATGGTTCTAGCACGGTCGCTTTGATCATACTTGGCTTATTAAATTGTCTAATTACTCATTTTAGAACCTTTGTGCATTTACTTTTCACCGCTTTTTAATTAAGAAGATTATATTGAAACGAGTCACGCGCACGTGTACCCATTTATTTGGTGCGTCAGAAATCATGTCACGCGAACGTGTCCACAATTAGTAACGTTTTATTATTATTAAGAAAAATTAGTCGAAGTTGCGCGAACGCATACCCTAATTTATTTTTAAAAATCGTAATTATGTCACGCGAACGTGTACACAATCGCAATAGATAGATTAATTGCGTGCCTAAAAGAAACATTTCTAAGGATGTTCATTTTCACAAATTCCACACTAACTTGCCAACTTAATTAATCTAACAATTAATATACTCATTCAAGAACGTAGATAGCTATACAAATTCAGAGACATAATTTTATACAATTAAGTTAATCGTTGAATCAATTATACAGTTAGGTCCAACTTAAGTGAGTCTACATTTTGAAAGAAACGTATAAAAGTTTGGCTTCTAAACTAATACGTATTACAAAAGCTGCCGTAACAAGAGCATAAAATAAAGAAAAACATGAAATTGTCCTTACTTCAAGGACAAGAAGATGAAGGATGAAAGCTACTGTAACAAGAAAATAAAATCAATAAGAAAAGACAAAAAAATAAAGAAAGAAAAAAACAACCCAAACATCTCCAAGCTGCTGTAACAAGATGGAAGAACAATGAAAATTAAGAAAACAGATCTTTTACATATGAGAGTACGAAGATGGAAACGGACCTTTTTTATATGGAAAAGCTTCTTGAATACAAAGGTCAAAGCGAATAGAGAACACGCCGGAAACTCGACCTCGTTCGCAACCTCGAACTCGACTTAAAGCTTGTGTTTCGAGGATTGTTCAGCTGGAATTTTGGTAATATTTTGGTACTGTGTCGTGATGGAATTAGCAGCGATTTAGCTACTGCTTCAGGGTCGTTTCTGGGTTTGTTTCGCAGCAAGTTTGTTGCGTTACAACTCTAAGTTCACGGCAGCCTTATCTCTAGAGGAAGCACTGAAGAAGCGTTTTTGGTCTTCTTGGTTGTAGCCTCTAATTTTTAGGTCTTAGAATCTATATTTGGTCTCATGTGTATCTTGTGTATTTCAACTCATTTTAGGCGTCTGCTGAAGAAGACGATGGACTTTAAAGGGAGGGTTCCTTTTTTTGTTATGGGAAACGGCGGATTAGTTTTTTTTAGGGTCCTCGTTCTCTTCCGCCTCTTTTCAAACCTTTTCTTTTTTTAAGAAAATCTTTCCACACCCCTTTTAAAAATTGAAGACCCTTCCTTTTTTTAAAAAAAAAAAAATAAAAAAAAATCCCACCATCCGTGAATCCCTCCCCCTTTTCAAAAGATGTCTGTGTATTCCTCCTCCTTTTTCAAAAGATGTCCCCCATTATCTTGGAGTTGGTGTAAGGTGTGGTGGGTTTGGATTGTTATGGGTTAGGTCCGAAAATTAGGCCTAAAAACGGGTAGTTTGAATCCAAATATTATTCTTTCGTCCGGACCCGAGAATAAGAACACGACGTTTTTCAATTAATCCTATGTAAGTAAAATAACTACCAAAATAAGACTGACATTTAAAACAAAACTATTTTTTAATATTTTTTCAAGATTAAAATAGCTACAAAACATTAATAAAACTATTTTTGTGATTTTCGTTTTTATATAAAGATAAAATATAAAGTATTGTTTTTTTTTGCGTATGTTTTCTAAAGATTAAAATGACTATAAAACGTTAACGAAACCATTTTTTTTTTGTAATATTCGAAATTATATGAAGATAAAAAAAAATACAAAGTACTAATTTTGTATTTTCAAAAGATTAAAATGGCTGCAAGACATTAGTAACTATTTTTTGTAATTTTCGAAATTATATAAAGTACAAAAATAAGGTACTATTTTTGTATTTTTCAAATTTATGAGAAACGCATAAACTAAAGTATATATATATTTTTTGTAATTTTTCTTTTTGTGACGAAATAAGGAAAAATAGTCAAAATTAGCTAAAAAAGCTATATTAGACCTAAATTAAATATTTACGCTAAAAATGTGAAAATTTTTGGGAAGGGTCAAAAATCACATGTCTACAATACCCACATTGCTTCCATATTACGATCTCTTCCACCATATTTTCCAAATGATTTATTAATTTGTTAATCGCCCACCAATCAATAATTAGCCAATTACCGACATAATCAAGAATTATCTCAAATTGCTTAAAATACTATTCACTTTTAACATACCTTGTACACCTTACTATCATGGCCATGTGGTACCTTATATGATACTAGTCCATAAATATTGGGTATTTTAGCTCGGGCCATATTTTATCCCAAAATGTCAAACTTTGACGAAATTCATTTTCTTCCATTTGCTTACTCTCTCACCTTCACGTATTTACTCATTGCTTATTTTAAATAGCATAAAATTCTTATAATCTTAAAATAATCTCATTCCCAAACTTACTTACGACAAAACTTTAACATACGAAATGCGGGATGTAATATCTCATTTACGAGCTTTCACCAATTTCTTATGGCATATTTTTACGTACAAAAATATGAGGTGTAAAATAAAAGCAATGATGAAAGGCTTGGAATGATTAGAAAGAAGTAAAATGATTGTTATGAACAAGAAAGAGTGACATGTGTCTCTCTAGTCCCCTAAGGAAGAAGAAAATGACTCAAAGATTCAAGAAAGTGTGAGCCAAAATGAGAAAATTAAGTGCTTAAGAAAAGATAAAACCTACATAGACCGATATATCCTACCTTGAACCAAAATCCTTCATTACATACCTGCAAAATCCCTATATAATTTCGAGTTGAGTGAGCTTACGTTAGTGGTGATTCACATGAGGGGCAAGCTTATGGTACTTAGAGCTGACTTGTGACCTTCTTTTGAGAGATATGAGTGTATTTTTCCACAATACTTGTTCTAAGCACTATAATCAAAAGTGAGATTTGCTTATGGAGAGTAGAGGAGAAAGAGTTTGGGTTCCACAACGACCTACGTAGTAGAGCGATTTTCCTTGATGAGTTAAGTCAACTCTTGATGCTCTTGTGTCGCACTAGAGCCATGGTGCTAAAACGGTTGTGCGTTGTTGATAATACATTTGTGTTGAGGGTAATTGTTAGTCCCAATTGATGCTTGCTGAAGTCACCTTAGAACAACTGAAATTTTTCTTTCTTTCACTTTGTGGAGGTGAGAATTATTTTGTTTGCTTGAGGACAAGCAAAAGCTTAAGTTTGGGGGAGTTGATAACTACGGATTCTAGCCTATCTTATGCTCCCTTGTGCTTAAGTTTTGGATAAAAAATGTGTAATTTTTTTTTTTGAAAACAAACTTATTATGCTTGTTTGCAGGGTTTGGTCAAAATGAAGCAAGAAAGTCATAACCAGCTCATAAAGGAGTTAAACCTGCACAAGTTCAAAGCTGAGCTAAAAGTGCTGACGACGATGAATTTGTGTGGCCGTGAAAGGTCCACCACTGAGGCGACTATAATTATGCTCTCAGCGGAATTGAGGTTCAGAGAAGGCAATTTTGGCAGAACAGACACTGCTGACTACGGTGAAATAGCGCAGCAGTGGAATTACTTGACGCGGTCACGGTCCAAATTTCGCTAAGGACGAAATTGAGAATTAGAGGACTGGATATTTGAGCTCAAATGAAGAGCGTGGTCCGCGAACATATTTCGCAGGCGTTGAAGACAATGCTGAGGCGGTTGCTTTTCCGCTCCCAGCGGAATCAAGTCCAGACCAAGCTCAGAAGAGAAGAAACATGGTCCGCACTTGCTTTTGCACGGCCGCGGAAGTCCAAGTGGTGAGGCACTCAGTATTGCGCTGACAGCGGAACCTCCGTAGGGGTATTTTTGTCCAGTAATTTCAGCTGTGTATAAATAGATCTTTTTCAGATTTTTAGGCCATCTTTTGTACTGAGGAGCTCGTGAACCACTGTACTTAGCTATTTTGAGTAATTTTAGAGTAACTTTAGCTATTAATCTTAGATTTTATTCTTTTAATCAACATTTATGGCTTATATTTCATCTCCGTCTTTGATTTCTGCCTTTATTATGAGAATCTAAACCCATTAGCTAGGGTTGTGACCCAACCCTAGTGTGGGTATTTAATGGTCTTCTATTTTAGGGCTTAATTATTTATGAGTTAGTGAAATTTAGCTTGTTTCATGCTTTAATTATAGAATTGGTGGTTTCAAACACTTATTCATGCCTTTATGACTTAGGCTCTTCTTGAGAAAGAGGGACTAAGTCTAGGAAATTCAGGCTAACAAGGAATTAGAGTGCACTCAAGAGATATGATAGCCCAAATCAAAGGGTTAAACCTAAAGATAGTAATACCCTACTTGAGCCAATTTTACTTGTAGTGTTGAACACCCAATTGGGCTTGAGAAAGCTAATTAGGGAAAGTCACTCAAACTACCAAGAGGTATAGAGTGAGTAACTATGCGTAAAGGTGATATCACGACCCCAAATATAAGAAGCTTGTCCTAAATTTTAGATCCCATTAGATACTCACCTAGGTGTAAGTCACTTCCCTAGTGCTTAGCTTATTTTCAGCAAACTTAGCATTAAAATTTGAATAGAATCAAATCCAAATATTCTTAGAAGTGCAATTAAAAGCAACACACGTAGCTAGATTGGATAGAAACCCAATTCCAAACCAATACTAACTCTCTATGGAAATCGATTCCGACATCGATCACTCCTTGCCATTTTATAGTGGTGTAAGAATGGAGACGATCATATGTCACTTGGACTTAGTCCCCGAGTATATTGGCCTTGGCCTTTGTTTCGAGGGGTGCCCCTTTGAGGTCTTATGAGTCCAAGTTTTTGATGACTCGGATGTACTGATTGTCGATGGTAGTCCCCGAGCATTCGAGGGTGTTTTTATGCTTTGGCTCTTGAGCCGTTTCCCGTAGGATTATGAATGTAAAGATCGTGTATTAGTAAACTTCTTTGAGACACAAAGTGTTTTTGATATAACCAGAATGCTTCTTTAAATATTTGATACATGCATACATGCTTTGCCGTCGGGGCTCGACTATTCTCTAGGGACACAGTTCATTTGTCTGTTTGGCTTATTACAAATTTCTCCTATCGAAGCCCTATTAGGCGCGAAGTATTTTCCTCAAAATATAACCATCCGAGGGTGATGCCCCCCAGTATTCGAGGTTGATTGAAAAGAAGCATTGGATACTGTTGAGTTTTCCTTAGGTAGCACATAGTTGTTGCCTCGTTAAAAACCTTGCCGGTAAAACCCATTTGGGACAAAATCTGATCTAAGGGAAAAAGAGTGAAACGCATGCTTTAAAATCTAAGTCATTCGTATAAAAAAACGATGCATTCGAGATCGTATGCCTTCGATCGAAAATCTGAAATGAGTTAGTTTCAAACTCAAATGGACAAAAAAGATAAAGTTGTACCTCAGTAGTAGTATCGTTTGAGCAATGATATGTTCCAATTGTTTGGCAGTTGTTGACCTTCCATCGTGCTAAGCTTATAAGATCCTTTACCGACGACTCCGAGGACTCGGTAGGGTCCCTCCCAATTTGGGTCTAGCTTCACCTCATTTGGATCTCGAGTATTGAGGGTGACTTTCCGTAGGACTAAGTGCTCAATTCTGAAATGTCGAAGGTTAGTTCTTCTATTGTAGTATCTTTCGATCCTTTACTTTTGTGCGGCCATTCGAACAAGCGCTGCTTCTCGCCTTTCATCTAATAACTCGAGGTTGGCATTCATAGCCTCATGATTTGACTCCTCTGACGCATGCTGAAATCTGGAGCTGGGTTCCCCGACCTCGACAAGGATAAGGGCCTCGGAACCATATACCATAGAAAATGGGGTGGCCCCCGTGCTAGACTTCAATGTTGTCCTATATGCCCAAAGGACCTCATGTAGAACTTCCCTCCATTTTTCGTTTGCATCGTCTAAACTTTTCTTCAAGTTTTGAATGATAATTTTGTTTGTCGACTCGGCCTGCCCATTTCCAGTTGGATGGTATGGTGTCGACAAAATCCTCTTTATTTTGTGTGCCTCGAGGAACTACGTCACCTTGATGCCGATGAATTGTTTTCTATTGTTGCATACAATCTCGGCAGGTATCCCGAATCGGTATATGATGTGGTGCCAGATAAAGTCAATAACTTCCTTTTCTCGGACCTTCTCGAAGGCTTGTGCTTCCACCCACTTAGAAAAATAATCAGTTATGAATAAAATAAACTTAGCTTTACCTGGGGCCGTTGGTAAGGGTCCAACTATGTACATACCCCATTTTATGAAAGGCCATGGGGATAGGACCGAATGGAGTTGTTCCTTGGGCTGATGGATCATCGATGCAAATAGTTGACACTTATCATATTTTTTGACAAATTCCTTAGTATCTTTTTCCATTCTATCCCAATAGTAACATGCTTTGATAATTTTGTGGACCAAAACTCGGCATCGGAATGGTTACCGCAAGTGCCTTCGTGGATTTCTCGAAGGATATAGTCGGTGTCCTCCGACCCCAAGCATACCGCCAATGGTCCATCGAATGTTCTTCGGTACAATGTTCCATCTTCATCTAATGCAAATCGAGCAACCTTGACTTGTAATGCCCTTGATTCTTTGTGGTCCGATGGTAGTTTTCCCCTCTTTAAATAGTTGATATACTTGTTCCTCCAGTCCCATGTTAAACTTGTTGAGTTTATCTTGTCATGGTCCTCTTCAACAATAGACCTTGATAGCTGGATGACAGTCCCGGGACGATGTCATCTTCTTCAATTGAAGATCCTAGGTTAGCAAGAGCATCGGCCTCACTATTTTGTTCTCGAGGTACGTGATCTAGAGTCCACTCCTTGAAGCAGTGCAAAGTTACATGTAGCTTATCTAGGTACCGCTGCATTCTATCCTCTCGAACCTCGAAACTCTTGTTTACCTGATTTACCACCAACAGAGAATCACACTTGGCTTCGATGACTTCTGCTCCCAGGCTTTTGGCTAGCTCGAGACCTGCAATCATGGCCTCATACTCGGCGTCATTGTTAGTTAATCTAGAAGTTTTGATAGATTGCCTAATGGTATCACCTATGGGTGGCTTTAAAATAATGCCGAGCCCGGACCCCTTCACGTTCGAAGCGTCGTCCGTAAAAAGGGTCCATACCCTTGATGTTGTACCCGAGCTTAGCAAGAGTTCTTTCCTCACTTCGGGCACAAGGGTCGGCGTAAAATCGGCCACGAAGTCAGCTAGGATTTGAGACTTGATGGCTGTTTGGGTTGATATTCGATATCGTACCAGCTGAGTTTGACGGCCCACTTGGCCAATTGACCCGATAGTTTGGGCTTATGCAAAACATTTCAAAGGGGGTAGGTGGTTAGCATACATATGGATGACATTGAAAATATGGTTTTAACTTTTGAGTATCTCCTATGGCATTGAAAATATGGTTTTAACTTTTGAGTACCAGTTGAGTTTGACGGCCGCTTGGCCAATCGGCCCGATAGTTTGGGCTTATGCAAAACATTTCAAAGGGGGTAGGTGGTTAGAACACATATAGGATGGCATTGATGCACTTATTAATGCAAGTGCTAATTTTTCTAAGTGAGGGTACCTTGTTTCAACATCTCCTAGAGTTCAACTTACGTAATAAATAGGAAATTGGTGTACCTTGCCCTTCTCGAACTAGTACCCCACTCACCGCTATCTCAGGCACTGCCAAGTATAGATAAACCTTTTCATCTACCTTCGGGGTGTAAATCAAAGGTGGGCTCGACAGTTATTGCTTTAATTCTTCTAAGGCTCACTGACATTCCGGGGTCCACGCGAAATCCTTTTTCTTTTGAGCAAGGAAAAGAACAGGCGACTCCGATCCGACGACCTCGTAGTGAATCGACCCAAGGCAGCTATTGACATGTTAACCTTTGCATGGCCTTCACACTATCCACGATCGTGATATCCTCGTTGGCCTTGATCTTATCGGGGTTAATTTCAATGCCCCTATTTGACACCATGAGGCCGAGGAACTAACCCGAGCTGACTCCGAAAGCACATTTTTCTGGGTTGAGTTTCATGTTGTATTTTCTCAAGATTTTGAACGTTTCCTGCAAATGAGTCAAATGGTCCTCTGTGCGCAGGGACTTAACTAGCATATCATCAATGTAAACTTCCATTGTTTTACCTATTTGTTCTTCAAACATTTTATTAACTAGGCGTTGGTAGGTAGCTCCTGCATTTTTTTAGCCCGAAGGGCATTACATTATAACAATAAGTCCCAAATTTTGTAATAAATGAAGTCTATTCCTTGCCCCCCAGGTTCATCTGAATCTGATTATACCCGGAGTAGGCATCGAGAAAAGTTAGGGTCTCATGGCCGGCCGTGGCATCGATCTACAATTGATGTTTGGCAGTGGGAAAGAATCATTCGTACATGCCTTGTTCAAGTCCTTACAATCTACGCACATTCTAAGATTGTTTCCCTTTTTAGGAACTACAACTAAGTTGGCTAACCACTCGGGGTATTTTACCTCCCGAATAGATCCTATTTTAAGGAGTTTGGTTACCTCGTCCTTTATAAAAAGCATGCTTTATCTCAGACTGAGGCCTCCTTTTCTGCTTTACCAGTTTGAACCTGGGATTGGTGCTTACCCGATGCGTGGTGATCTCTGGTGGAATCCATGTCATACCTAAATGGGACCAAGCAAAGAAATCCATATTATCAATAAGAAATTGAATGAGTTTTTTCCTAAGTTCGGGAGTCAATCCCGTCCCTAGGTATAACTTTTTCTCGGGCGTTTGTTCGATCAAAATGACTTGCTCTAGCTCCTCTATAGTTGATTTGGTTGCATCAGATTCTTCAAGAATGACGAAAGTTCGGGGAGCAAGGAAATCCTCATCTTCGTCTTCAATTATCTGTTGCTCCAATTCCATAGAGGTTGGAGGCGGTAATTGCTATTTGGCCGCCTGTTTACCCCCGATAATCAATTTCTCTAAGGTCGCAGGTTCCAGTATCAGTACCATTTCCTCTATTGGAAACACATTTCCTTTGCAGCATGTTGCTCTCCATAGACTATTTTCTCTCCTTCCTCTGTTGGGAACTTCATCATCTGGTGAAGAGTTGAAGGCACTACTCTCATGTTGTGTTTCCATGGTCTCCTAAGGAGCGCATTATACCTCATATCACCTTCAATGACATGGAACTTCGTATCTTGTATGGGTTCGGCTACATTTACTAGCAATATAATTTCTCCTTCTATCGTTTCGCTTGCCATGTTGAAGCCATTCAGGACCCGGGATGCTGGTACAATCTGATCTTGTAGGCCGAGTTGCTCCACAACCCTCGATCTGATTATGTTTGCTGAGCTACTTGGATCCACTAAAACACGTTTAACTTGAATTTTATTCAAAAGGATAGAGATTACCAGGGCGTCGTTGTGAGGCTGAGATATGCCTTCTACTTCTTCATCACAAAATGATAAGACCTCCTCGGGTACGTAGCTCTGAGTCCATTTTTCTCTAGTGATTGATATTTGGTGCATTTGAACACAGGTCACTGGGGGACATTGACTCCGCCAATGATCATGTGGATTACATGTTTTGGTTCTTCGCATCGTTTTTCCTTGCATCTCTCTCCCTGAAGTGATTCTTAGCCCGATCACTTAGGAATTCTCGAAGGTGGCACTCATTAAATAACCGAGCCACTTCTTCCCTTAGATGTCTGCAATCCTCTGTCCTATGACTATGTGTGCCATGATACTTGCACATCAAGTTTGGGTTCCTTTGAGAAGGATAGGTTTGTATAGGCCTGGGCCACTTGGTATCTTTGATTCTCCCAATAGCTGAGACGATTCTTGATGCATATATGCTAAAGTTGTACTCTAATAACTGGAGGGCCTCAGCTGGATCGGTGTGCTTATCGAACCCTCTCTTACTCATAAGTCCCCGAGAACTTCGACCTCGATCATTTCTCAGATCGTTCCGAGGAGGGTTACGGCTCGGGTCGTTGTTTCTTCATTCGACATATGGCTGGTACCGTTCTTTGTTGAACCTCAATTCTTGGTCTGTGTCCCTTGGGGCTTGGATACAAATCTATTAGGATGAAATGAACCCGAGGGGGATCCCAATTGGTCATCCTCGACTCTGATCTTTGACTGATAATGATTGTGCACATCCGGCCACATCACAACAGAATATTCAATTAAATTCTGCTTCAACTGCCAAGACGCGATCGAGCTCATTTCATTCAGACCTTGAATGAAGGCATGTACCGCCTAGTCATCGAAAACCGGTGGTAATTCCATTCTTTCCATCTGAAACCGTGACATGAACTCCCTTAGCATCTCGCCGTTCCTTTGCTTTAGTTTGAAGTCATCTGATTTTCTCGTGGACATCTATATGGCCCCGACGTGCGTCTTCACAATGGCATCTGCTAACATAGAAAATGAGTCAATAGAGTTAGGAGCTAAGTTGTGATACCAAATCATGACTCTCTGTGATAGTGTTTCCCCAAATGTTTTCAACAAAACAGACTCGATTTCATCGTCATTCAAATCATTTCCTTTAATCCCACAAGTGTATGAAGTTATGTGCTCGTTAGGGTCAGTTGTTCCATTATATTTTGGTATATCGGGCCTGTGAAACTTCTTGGGAATGGGAATCGAAGCCGCACTCGGGGGGAATGGTTATTGTATAAACTTCTTGGCGTTTAGACCTTTCAAAATTAGAGGTGCCCTCGGTATCTGGTCTACCCGGGCATTGTAAGTTTCCACTTTTTTATCATTGTCTTCAATTTTCTTTTCTCCGGACTCGATCCTCTTAGTTAGTTCCTTGAGCATTCTCATAATCGTGGGATCAGTCCCCGAGCTGCTTTCAGCGGGCCTTTCAAGCGCTTATTTAGCACGCCGAGTGTTTACTGGTTCGGCTGTATTTGGACTTCTATTCTGACTCTGAAGTAGAGCTATGGCGACTTGCTGGGCTTGCAACATTTCGAATATCACCTAGAGGCTGACTCCTCCTTCTTCTATTCCTTGTGTTCTTTTTCAATCAGCCCGGGCTTCCCTACGTACATCTCCATCGAGGTTCGCTCCCTGATCTGCATTCAAAGCAATGTGTGAACTAATATCAATAGGTTCCGCATTTGGCATTTCCCCTGGGTTTATCGGTGGTACACCGACTCTTGCATTGCTATTTTCTCCAAGACCGTTGTTGTTGTGAATGGGTGCGTTCTGTGTGCTAGACATGTTTAATCCGGAGAATAAACAGATCTTGAAGGTATAATCACTATTATCTTTAGCCCCACGGTGGGCGCCAAACTATTTATGAAAATATGAGTAACAATTAAACTTGATTTGTGGTTTTAAAGATGTGTGATTTAGTTTAATACCAATTAATAATCAAGAAATATGAAGTATAAATGAAAAATAGAAGTGAATCAAACCAATGTTAGTTAGTAGTAGTGACCGCGAGACGGTGACCTCGAGATGACTTAGGGCAGTTAGAACAAGAAAAATCAAAGTAAGGATAATCAAGCTATGGGACAATTCTTTGAACATCAGGCAAAGAGTAGAGAGTATGTTCTTTGCTCAATGATGATAATATGTCTTACAAATGATTGGGGTCTCTTTTATATAATAGGGGAGCCCTACATAAGGAATATTTCTATTTACAGTAAGGAATATTTTTGGTACAGTTGTCTAACTGCCTAGTACGGAATTGTGCAATCATATTTTGGGATTTGCGCCATGACTTAGGGGATGTGGCAGGAATCTAACTTGTTCTGGTACAAACCCATAACGGTACTATTTCAAGGTCGAGCACATTCGACCTTGGTATGCATCGTGCTCTGCCTCTGAACTCGGGTCTGTTCCCTCGAGCTCGGACATGATCTTACCTGGCCTCGGACTTCGGATGTCCTCTCAAGTATATAGGTTGAAGGTATTCGATCTCGACTGTATACAACAGTATAAATATTTGGTGTGTCACATAATTTTTCTATAATATAATATGATATATATTATATGGTACGATGATATGACGATAATTAAATAATTAAACTTAGTAGAGAAATCTAATTTCTTATGCAACGTCGTCAATTTTTCCCCTTCTATTTTGTAATTACGACTTTGTGTCATAAAATGAGAAGAAAGTGGTGTGATGTGGTTATTCATTTCTATTTTAGTGGTTTCTTGTGACAATATTTAAGTTAGGACCAGGGTGGCAATTTGAGCCCAAATCTATTTAACCCGTCCAATCCGTTCAAGGTTGGATTTTTTTTTAGCAAACAGAAAATAGATATAGTAATAACTAAGGAACATCTAGTACATGATTAACATAAAATGCATCACGAAGGACGCATTAATTCCCTAAGCTTGCTAACAGTTGGTAAGCGTCATTGCATAGCAGTTTTTCATGGGTAGTAGTTTCTAGTCTATCACTTTTCACAAAATCTATTACATCAAAGGGTGGTTCAACAAAAATATTTTTTTGGTCTTCTGAGCATTACTTCTTCCTGCTACTCCAAAAACTTGATTATCCCTTCCTAGGCTCCTTTTTGCCAGTTGTTGAGCAATCCTATTCCCCTGCCTGAAAGTGTGCTGGAGAGTAACCCTCTCCTGGTGCATTAAGGACCTGCAATCATTAACAGTTTTATTAAATAATTTATTACCAAATTGTAAGGCCTGGATTACCTCTGAGTAGTCTGTCTATATATCAAGTAGGAAGAGATTCCACTCCTTTGATGTCCTTAGACTTTCTCGTAGAGCTTTCAATTCTGCTGCTAGTGAGCCATTTGCATGGGTTAGCTTTGTAAAACCAACTACCCAGCTACCATTTGCGTTTCTGAAAACACTACCTAAACCACAATTTTGGTTATAGCTATGAAAACTGACATCCACATTCAGTTTGAATCAATCCCTAGGGGGTTTGAACCAGTTGATTTTTATTAGTAATTTGGGAGGGTGAACAGAAATTTTTTCCGTGAGTAATTTAAATTCTATAGCCATTTGCATGATTTGATAATCACTGATTTGGTTGGAAGTGTTATTGTAATTATTACTGTTTCTACTAACCCAGATGTGCCAGATGATGGAGGGAAAGTAAGTGTTCCATTTTAGGAAATCATTTTTAAGAGGAAAGTTGAAGTCCTTTATTTGGATAAGCCAATGCTTCCCATTTTGGTTAGGAAGGTGGTTACATTGAAGGTCGGTCTAGAGTTTCTTGACAACTTTGCATTCTAGGAAGATATGATAGATTTATTCCTCATAAGGGATTTTACAAATGGGACAGTTAGGGTCAACGTTTAATCCAATCTGTGAAAGGTATTTTCTGCAATGGATTCGATTGTGAAGGCATTGTCATAGGAAAAATCTGATTTTATTGGGACAGTCCAATTTCCAAATCCACTCGAAGTCTAAGTTAGTATTATTAGGAGATTCCAGAAGCGTATAAGTTGGATTAGTTATTGACCCTCTTATTCATTGAACTCAGTCCATTTTGACCTTATCCATTTTAACCTATCTAAAGTTGGACTGATTTTTAGCCCAAATTGATCCATGAGTTAATTTGCTAAAATATCTATATATTTTTTATATGTTATATATGACCATAACAAAGGGGAAAAAGTCTTATTTGATAATTAAAAAATTCATAAAAAAATAATATACATTAATTAAAGTTTGTTAAGAGTTGAGCGGATTGGGCTATGACTTTTGGATGGGTCATTGACCCATCCATTTTGACATGTCCAAAAGTAGCCCAACCCGACCATTTGACACCCCTAATTTAAGAAAATTTTACCTCCTATAGCAAAGGTATACACCCAATTTATTATAAATCAAAATCATTTTAAAAATATTATTTTCTATAGCTACCTTTTATATTTTATAGTAAAATAAGTATTTATGGTATATACTACCTGTGAGCACCTAATTTTTAACCATATTTTCTTTTGCCACTGACTTTTAGTATTTAAATATATTTTAAGTTTAATTTTAATATTGTAGCTTTATTTAACCTTTTTATAGGTTTACTTTAGATAATTTGAATATTACAAAGAAAAAAAGAGTTACATATTTTTAAAGTATTAGTTTTATTTTTCATTTTACAAAGAAAGAAAATTTCAACAAAAAAGGGATATAATTTTATTTAGCTTACTTTAATTTTAAGTGAGAGGTTTTTGAGAAATAAATATTAAGTAGCAATTTTACCTTGCTTTTTTATTTACTCATTTAGCAGGAGTAGATTTTTCTAGTAATTATCAAGAAAAAAAATAGCCAATGGAAAATTGCCATATGGAAAAAGATTCTCTCTTATCATCTAATTCACATGCTCTTTCCTAGCAATTTCCTACAAATAATACATACCCTAGACAATCACACTCTCAATCCTTATCTCTTCCACCAATTAATCCTTATACCTACACCTATATATCTATACACTCATCACACAATTAAAAAAACATAGCAGCAATAGGAAGGAAGCTCAACTTTATCGTTTTTGGCTTAAAGTTGTAGCTCACCCGTGTTTTCCTCCATTTTCACAGCCGAAAATTCGCTATTTATCCTCCATTTTCCAACATTATAACCACCTATTAAACAACTAAAAATCTACCATGTAGAAGCCTCAAAATATGCCACCCTAAACCAGTCCAAATTCCAGCTTGAAATCACCTCAATACAGTCCAACAACGACCTCCAAGAGCAGCTCTGTTTCTCAATGAAATCAGCCAAAAACTAGCCTTCAAATAGACACTGAAACAGTCTCCAAGTAGAAGCTAAAAGCTGCTGAAATCAGCTGAAAAACGCAGCAAACAGAGCTGCAAAACACCACCCAAAATCCAGCATTAGATAGCAGCAAAATCAGCTGCGAATCTGCTGAAAAATCTTGTCAAAAGAAGCAGTGAAACAAGCTACGAAATAGCTCGAAAATCAGCCAAAACTTGGCTGAAAATCCACACCAAATAATCCCCTTTTGCACAGAAAATCGTAGCTCCAAGGTTGAGTCGTCGAGTTCACCGTCATTGGTTTTCGATCGTAGTCGCTGGTGTTTGGTCCGTCTTTTGAGTTGCAAAGCTTTAAAATTCGGATTCGGCAATAAAGGTCCATTTCTTTTACACATGTATCGTATCTTCCTAGTTTGATTCATGTATTTTGTTTGAATGATTATTTCATCGAGTTTATATAAAAAAACATAGCAGCAATAGGAAGGAAACTCAACTTTATCGTTCTTGGATTAAAGCTGTAGCTCACCCGTTTTTTCCTCCATTTCCACAGCCCAAAATTCGCTAGTTAACCTCCATTGTCCAACACCATAACCACCTATTAAACAACCAAAAATTTGTCATGTAGAAGCCTCAAAAATGCCACCCTAAACCAATCCAAAATCCAGCTTGAAATTACCTCAATACAGTCCAACAACGACCTGAGCAACTCTGTTTCTCAATGAAATATGCCAAAAACCAGCCTTCAAACAGACCCTGAAATAGTCCCCAAGCACAAGCTAAAAGCTGCTTAAATCAACTAGAAAATGCAGCAAACAAAGCTGCAAAATACCACCCAAAATCCAGCATTAGATAGCAGTAAAATTAGCTACGAATATGCTGCAAAATTTGGCCAAAAGAAGCAGCAAAACAAACTGCGAAATAGCTCGAAAACCAGCCAAAACTTGGCTAAAAATCCACACCAAATAATCCCCTTTTGCACAGAAAATCACAGCTAGGTTGAGTCGTCGAGTTCGCCATCACTGGTTTTCGATCGTGGTCGCTGGTGTTTGGTCCGTCTTTTGAGTTGCAAAGCTTTAAAATTCAGATTCGACAATAAAGGTCCATTTCTTTTACACATGTATCGTGTCTTCCTATTTTGATTCATAGATTTTGTTTGAATGATTATTTCATCAAGTTTATATATCTATGCAAGTGTTGAATCCATAACTCGAACTGAGTTTATGTCACGACCCTAAACCCAGACCCGGTCATGATGGCGACTCTCGTAAAGACAAGGCCAGCTGACACAAACCCCCAAATTAATTAACAAATATAATAATTCATAATCAAGTCATTAAAAATGATAAATCCTAAAATAGAGTGAAATATATCAACTGCGGAAACAAACACAGCCCGACATCGGGATGCCACCAGTTATGAGCATCTAAACATGTGTTTAAGAGTCTAAAAGAGTTTATACAGTTTATTACCGAACTAGAAACCAAAAGTAAGATAGGAGAGAGAAAATACTGGGCTGCGAACGCCGAGAACCTACCTCTTGGATTCCGAATAGCCTGTTGGGAGCAATCAACCCTCACTAGCGGGACCCGAAGCTCCTGAATCTGCACATAGGGTGCAGGGAGTAATGTGAGTATGCCAACTCAGTGAGTAATAAATATAAATGAAGACTGAGCGAGTAAAATCTTATAAAAAGAGGTAGTGTACAACCAATACAATGCAATAAAATAGTAAAAAGAGGTAGTGTACACCTTAGTTCAATATAAGCTTGTTTAAAACACTTTTTTAACAGTTAAACAAGTAAATGAAAAGCAGCGAGAAAAGAAAAACACATAAAATCAGCCCCTCGGGCTATATCACATATCATATTGGGTACCCGCGCTCACTGAGGGTGTACAGACTCCGGGAGGGGCCCCTTACAATCCAAACGCACTATCAAGCCATCTCATGGCATAATCAATAGGCTTCCGGCCTCATATCAAGCCACCTTGTGGCGTACAACTCAGGTCCTCGACCTCAAAATCATAATCAGTACAACACTGATGCAGCATGCATCCCGATCCCATAATAATCCTCAGAATACAGGCCCTCGGCCCTGCTCAGTCAGGAATCTCTAAAAGCCACTCGGGCATAGTAAAACAATATGCCCAGCCCAAAATATCATTTAAAGTGTTAATAGAGTAAACATGGCTGAGTTATGAAAATAGTAGAATTTAGCATGACTAAGTACAGATATAAAATCAAAATAGTGAGGAAATAGCAGTAAAAATCCCCTAAGGGTCCAAAATAGTTGGCACGAGGCCCAAATATAGCATTCAGCCCAAACATGATGATAGCAAATAGTTTTCAATCAAATACGCGGTAAAACAGTCATTCGGGATGGACTAAGTCACAATCCCCAACGATGCACGACCCCACGCTCGTCATCTAGCGTGTGCATCACCTCAACATAGCACAACGATATGTAATTCGGGGTTTCATACCCTCAGGACAATATTTACAATCATTACTCACCTCTACCCGGTCCAAACTCTAGCTCGCGATGCCTTTGCCCCTCAAATCGGCCTCCGAATGCTCCAAATCTAGCCAAAATCAGTACATAACCATCGAAATATGCTAAGGGAACAAAGCCCACTCAAAGGTAATCAAAATACCACGCAAATCCCGAAATTAACCAAACCTGACCCCGGGCCCACGTCTCGAAATTTGATAAAATTTACATCAATAGACTCCTTATCTCCCTACGAGTTCATACATATCAAAAGTACTAAAATCTAACCAAAAATGACCCCTCAAACCCTTGCTCAAAGGTCTACAATCACAATCCCTAGTTTTCCCAATTTTTAACCCTTAATTTCCATTAATTGTTTTAGTCAAATCAGTGAAATAACACCATAGAAATGAGTTTAAGGACCAAAATCCTTACCTCAATGAAATCCCTCTTAAAATAGCTCCCTCAAGCTCAAACCTGTATGAAAATGATAAAGAAATATCTCAAAATCGCGAAGGAAATCTTTTGTACCTTCTGGCCCAGGCTTTTCGCACTTGCGGTCTATATCTCACTCCTGCGCAACCGCTTCTGCCTTCCCAAGCACCGCTTCTGTTGTTACCACTAAAGTCACCTTTCGCACCTGCGACCCTACCTCCGCATCTACGGGCATGTAGATGCGGCTCACCTCCCACATCTGCGATTTCACTCAGCTATGCCTTTGGCCGCATCTGCGGGTCCAAACTCGCTTCTGCGATACCGCACATGTGGTCCCATAGCCGCAGGTGTGGTTATGACATCAATAGGGAAAACTTTAGCTGTCAAAACCCAACTCAAATCTTCCGCCAACCATCCGAATTCACCCCGAGGCCCCCAGGACATCAACCAAAAGCACAACCAAGTCATATACCACTATCCAAACTTATACCAATCTTTAAAACACCTCAAACAACATCAAATCAACCAAAACACATCGGATTCAAGCCTATGGTTCCAAAAATCTCCCGAATTCCGCTTTTGATCAAAAAGTCTATCAAACCATGTCTGAATAACCTGAAATTTTGCACACACATCCCAAATGACACAACAGACCTAGTGCAACTCCCGGAATTCCATTCCGATACATATATCTAAATCTCACCTATCAACCGGAAAATGCCAAAATTCCAACTTTCGCTAATTCAAGCCTTAATCTACTACGGACCTCTAAAACACGTTCCGATCACACTCCTAAGTCCCAAATAACCTCCCGAAAATATCCGGACCATCGAAACTCACATCCGAGCCCTTTAACATATAAGTCAACATCCAATTGACTTTTCCAACTTAAGTTTACTCAAAAGAGACTAAGTGTCTCAAACCTTACCAAAACCATTCCGAATTCGAACCGACTAACCGGATACCACATAACATGGATAAACAAGGCATATAGAAGCAGAAATAGGAATAACATAGTGGTAACTCATGAAACAACCGGCAGGGTCGTTACATCTTCCCCCTCTTAAACAAATGTTCATCCTCAAACGGGTCAAGAAACATACCTGAAGCCTCAAATAGGTGAGGATATCTGCTCCGCATCTCCCACTCGATCTCCTAGGTAGCCTCCTCCACGGGCCGACCTCTCCACTACACTTTCTCTGAAGCTATATCATTTGACCTCAACTTCCGAACCTGACACTCCAAAATAGCCGCTGGCTCCACATCCTAATTGAAATCACCATCTAACTGAACCGTGCTGAAATCCAGAACATGAGACAGATCCCCAATATTCTTCCGGAGCATAAAAACATGAAATACCGGATACACACTCGACAAGTTGGGTGGCAAAGCAAGCCACCTCCCCAATCTTCCGAAGCACCTCAAAAGGCCCAATGAACCGAGGACTAAATTTACCATTCTTCCAAAATCTCATAACACCCTTCATGGGAGACACCTTCAACAGAACCTTCTCACCAACCATGTAGGACACATCCCGAACCTTCCTGTCAGCATAACCCTTTTATCTCGACTATGCGGTACGAAGCCTCTCCTGAATCACCTTCACCTTTTCTAAAGCATCCTGCACCAAATCCATACCCAATAGTCTAGCTTCACTCGGCTCAAACCAACCAACTGGAGATCTATACCGCCTCCCACACAAAGCCTCATATGGAGCCATCTGAATACTCGACTGATTACTATTGTTATAAGCAAACTCTGCGAGCAGTCGAAACTGATCCCATGACCCTCCGAAATCAATGACACGAGCACGCAACATGTCCTCCAGTATCTGAATAGTGCGTTTGGACTGCACGTCCGTCTGAGGGTGAAAAGTTATGCTCAACTCAACCTGAGTACCCAACTCTCGCTGCACAGACCTCCAAAACTGCGAGGTAAATTGAGTGCCCCTATCTGAAATGATGGAAACTGGGACACCATGCAAACGAACAATCTCCCGCATATAGATCTCTGTCAATCACTCTGAAGAATAGGTAGTACACACGGGATGAAGTGCGCAGACTTGGTCAGCCGATCCACAATCACCCAAATAGCATCAAACTTCTTCAAAGTTTGTGGGAGCCCAACTACAAAACCCATGGTGATTCGCTCCCACTTCCATTCTGGAATATCAATCTAGTGAAGCAAGCCACCCGGTCTCTTATGCTCATTATGACAATTGAGATGTCGGGCTACAAATCCTACAATGTCCTTTTCCATTCTCCTCCACCAATAATGCTATCTCAGATAATGATACATCTTCGCGGCACCCGGATGAATGGAATACCGCGAGCTATGGGCCTCCTCCAGAATCAACTCCCGAAGCCCATCTATATTGGGCACACATATCCGGCCCTGTATCCTCAACACCCCATCATCACCAATAGTCACATCTCTGGCATCATCATGCTGAACTCTGTCCTTAAAGGACAAGCAAATGAGGATCATCATACTGGCGCTCTTTGATGCGATCATATAAGGAAGACCGAGAAATCACACAAGCCAATACACGACTAGGCTCCGAAATATCTAACCTCACGAACTGATTGGCCAAGGCTTGAACATCAACTGTAATAGGCCTCTCCCCAACTGGAATGTATGCCAAACTCCCCATACTCACCACCTTCTTGCTCAAAGCATCGGCCACCACATTGGCCTTCCCCGGATGGTACAAAATAGTAATATCATAATCCTTTAGCAACTCTAACCATCTCCACTGCCTCAAATTGAGATCCTTCTGCTTGAAAAAGTGTTGGAGGCTATAATGATCAGTAAACACCTCACAAGACACACCATACAAGTAATACCTCCAAATCTTCAAGCGTGAACAATAGCAGCCAACTCCAAATCATGAACATGGTAGTTCTTCTCATGGGGCTTCAACTGACAAAAAGCATAAGCAATAACTCTACCCGCCTGCATCAATACACACCCAATACCAACTCTCGAAACATCGCAATACACGGTATATAAACCTAAAGCTGATGGCAAAACTAACACTGGAGCTATGGTCAAGGAAATCTTGAGCTTCTAAAAGCTCTCCTCACATTCATCCGACCACATGAAAGGAGCTCCCTTTTGAGTAAACTTGGTCAAGGGCGATGCGATAGATGAGAATCCCTGAACAAAATAGCGGTAATAACCGCCAAACCAAGAAAGCTGCGAATCTTTGTGGCTGAGGACGGTCTGGGCCAACTCTGAACTCCCTCTATCTTCTTTGGATCAATCTGAATACCCTCACTGGACACCATGTGCCCCAAGAAAGCCACTGAATTGAGCCAAAACTCACACTTGGAGAACTTTGCATAAAGATTCTCCTCCCTCAATCTCTACAACACAACTCTCAAATGCTCCGCGTGCTCCTCCTAACTACGCGAGTACACCAGAATATCATAAATGAAAACTATGACAAATGAGTTGAAATAGGGCCGAAAAATGTTGTTCATCAAATGCATGAACGATGTTGGGGCATTGGTCAGCCCAAAGGACATCACCAAGAACTCATAATAACCATATCGGGTCCTGAAAGCCGTCTTATGAATATCCGAGTCCCTGATCTTCAACTGGTGATAACCTGAATGGATATCAATCTTGGAGAACACTCTCGCTCCCTGAAGCTGGTCAAACAAATCATTGATACAAGGCAAAGGATACTTGTTCTTAACTGTAACCTTGTTCAACTGCCTGTAGTCAACGCACATCCACATAGTGCCATCCTTCTTCTTCACAAATAGAACATGTGCACCCCAAGGCGATACGCTAGGCCGAATGAACCCCTTATCAAGGAGTTCCTGAAGCTGCTCCTTTAACTCCTTCAACTCCACTGGTGCCATACGATATGGCGGAATAGAAATGGGCTGAGTTCCCGGCATCAGATCAATACCAAAATCAATATCCCTGTCCGGTGGCATGCCCGACAGGTCTGCAGGAAACACATTGGGAAACTCCCTCATAACTAGAACAGAATCAATACTGGGAGTCTCAGCACCGACATCCCTCACAAAGGCTAAATACGAAAGACAACCCTTCCCAACCATACGCGGGTCTTTCAAGAATGAAATTACCCTACTGGGAACATAATCAGTCGAACCTCGCCTCAACCTGTGGCACACCCGGCATAGCCAATGTCACTATCTTAGCTTGACAGTCCAAAATAGTGCGACATGGAGATAGCCAATCCATGTCCAATATAACATCAAAGTCTACCATGCATAGCAACAAAAGATCCACTCGGGTCTCTAGAACTCCAATAGTCACCACACAAGACCAGTACACACGGTCTACATCAATAGTATTGCCCATCGGAGTTGATACACAAATAGATGAAACAAGAAACTCACTGAGTGTATCCAAATAACGAGCAAAGTATGACGACACATAAGAATAAGTGGAACGGGGATCAAATAATACAAAGGCATCTCTGTGGTAGACTAAGACAATACCTATGATCACGGCATCTGAAGCAATAGCATCGGGCCTAGCTGGAAGTGCATAGAAACGGGCCTGACCACCACCTGATCGACCTCCCCCTCTAGGGCGACCCCTGGATGACTGACCTGACCTCTAGCTGGGTGGGTGGGTAGTGGTGAAGTGGTTGGCGCTAAAGTCAATGGCTGACTCCTCTGCTGAGATGAACCCCCAAGACGATGAGGATACTTCCTCCACAAATGACCTACCTCTCCACACTCATAGAAACTCCCGGGTGCTGGAGACGGGGACTGAAGGGAACCCCTAGCACCGAAATGACTAGCAGATGCACCTAACATAGGAGAGCCCTGGACTAATGGAGCATGTGACAAATTCTGAGCTAGAAGGGAACTAAGTATTGACTGGTCCTGATGAGAACTTTGAGAACCATGAGCCGATGATGCCCCACGATAACCTAGGCGGGCTGGTTGAGCATGCCTGAATGGATGACCTCGGTCATGCAGGAACTGACCCCTCGAAAGAGCACCACCATAACTACTAGATCCCCGAGGCCTCTTGGCCTCTCTCTCATCTCACTCCTACCGTCGAACTGACTCAATATCATGAGCAATGTCAACAACCTCCTCAAAAGTAGCACCAGACACCCTCTCCCTGGTCATGAGAATACGAAGCTGATATGTAAAGCCATCAACGAACCTCCAAATCCTCTCTCTCTTTGTAGGAACCAACCAAACCGCATGACGAGCTAACTTTGAGAACCTCATCTTATACTGCATCATAGTCAAATCTCCATGACGTAACCACTCAAACTATCTGCGCAGCTCCTCTCTACAAGACTATGGCACATGCTTCTCCAAAAAGAGAACGAAGAACTATTGCCAGGTAAGGGGTGCTTCACCAACAGGCCTATACCTCCCATAAGCCTCCCACCAAGTGATGGCAGCTCCAGAAAACTGAAAAGTAGTGAAAGCAACCTCGCTGGTCTCCAAAATACCCACTGTACGAAGAATCCTCTGAAACGTGTCCAAGAAACCTTGGGCATCCTCTCCCTTGGCACCACTGAAAGTCGGAGGCTGAAGTCTACCAAACCTCTCCAACCTGCGTTGCTCGTCCTCCAGCATGGCAGGAGCTACGTAGTCCTGAATAGCTGCTACCGGTTGGGCTGGATGTGCCCCTGGTGTTTGAAGTCCCTGCACGACCTGCTCAAGTGTACGAGCGGCGGGAGTCTGAGTGCCTCCCCCGACCTGAGAAGTAGCTGCGGCGGTAGTAAATGAGACCGCCTGAGCTAGGCCAGTACATACTGATAGAATCTGAGACAAGACCTCCTGAAGACTTGAAATCACAATGGGCACAGCTGGTGCATGAGCTGGTACTGCTAGAGCGTCCACAATTAGGACCTGATCCTAAACTAGGGCGGCTGGTGGATCTGTAGGTGTTGCCCTAGCTGCTATGCAGGCCACATCCCTTCCCCTACCATGGCCTTGACTGCGTCCTCGACCTCTAGTGGCTACAGTAGGTGGTACTGGTGGTCATCCATCTTGACCGGTAGTACGTGTCCTCACCATTTATGAGAGAATAGAATAACAGAAGTTTACTACTCGGATCAACAGATTCGCACGACAAGAATTTCAAGAATATGAAGTTTTTTCTAAAGGTTTTGCAGCCTCTTGAGGATAAATACAGACGTCTTTATACATATCCATGAGACTCTACTAAACCTGCTCATGACTCGAGAGATCTATGTAACCTAGGCTCTGATACCAACTTATCACAACACTAAATCCAGACCCGGTCATGATAGCGCCTCTCGTGAAGACAAGGCCAGCCGACACAAACCCCTAAATTAATTAACATATGTAATAATTCATAATCAAGTCATACTGAAATATATTCAACTGCGGAAATAAACATAACCCAACATCGGGGTGTCACTAGTCATGATCATCTAGACATGTGTCTAAGAGTCTAAAAGAGTTTATACAGTCTATTACAGAACTAAAAATAGAAAGTAAGATAGGAGGGAAGAAACACTGGGCTACGAACGCCGAGCAACTACCTAGTGGACTCCGAATAGCCTGCTGGGAGCAATCAACCCTCACTAGCGGGACCCAAAGCTCCTGAATCTACACACAGGGTGCAGGGAGTAATGTGAGTATGCCAACTCAGTGAGTAATAGAAATAAATGAAGACTGAGCGATAAGAAAACACGTAAAATACAGCAAAATGCTATGAAGAGGCAATGTAAAACCAATACAATGCAATAAAATTGTGAAATCTTATAAAAACACCTTAGTTCAGTATAAGCTTCTTTAAAATACTTGTTTAACAGTTAAACAAGTAAATGAAAAGCAGCGAGAAAAGATAAACACATAAAATCCGCCCCTTGGGCTATATATCAATAGAATCAGCCCCTCGGGCAATAACATGGAACAACACCAGCCCCTCGGGCTATATCACATATCACACTGGGTACCCGTACTCACTAGGGGGTGTACAGACTTTAGGAGGGGCCCCTTACGGCTCAAGTGCAATATCAAGCCATCTCGTGGCAAAATCAATAGGCTCTTGGCCTCATATCAAGCCACTTTGTGGCGTACAACTCAGGCCCTCGACCTTATAATCATAATCAGTACAATAGTGCTACGGCGTGCAGCCCGATCCCATAATAATCCTCACAATACAGGACATCGGCCCTTCTCAGTCAGGAATCTCTAAAAGCCACTCGGGCACAGTAAAACATGATACTCAGCCCAAAATATCATTTAAAGTATTAAAACAAAGTAAACATAGCTGAGTTATGAAAACAATAGAATTTAGCATGACTGAGTATAGATATAAAATTAAAACAGCGAGAAAATAGCAGTAAAAATCCCCTAAGGGTCCCAAACAGTTGGCACGAGCCCCAAATATGGCATTCAGCCCAAACATGTTGATAACAAACAATTTTCAATCAACTATGCGGTAAAATATTCATTCAGGACGGACTAAGTCACAATCCCCAACGGTGCACGACCCCACGCTCGTCATCTAGCATGTTCGTCACCTCAACATAGCACAACGATGTGTAATCCAGGGTTTCATACCCTCAGGTCAACGTTTACAATCATTCTCACCTCTACCCGATCAAAACTCTAGCTCGCGATTCCTTTACCCCTTGAATCGGCCTCCGGATGCTCCAAATCCAGCAAAAATCAATACATAACCATCAAAATATGCTAAGGGAACAAAACCCACTCAAAAGTAATCAAAATACCACGCAAATCTCGAAATTAACCAAACCCGACCCTGAGCCCACGTCTCAGAATTCAATAAAATTTACGTCAATAGACTCCTTATCTCCCCACGAGTTCATATATATCAAAAGTACTAAAATTTGACCACAAATGACCCCTCAAACCCTTGCTCAAAGGTCTCCAATCACAAGCCCTAGTTTTCCCAATTTTTAACCCATAATTTCCATTAATTTCCAATAATTTTCAAGTCAAATCAGTGAAATAACACCATAGAAACGAGTTTAGGGTCCAAAATCCTTACCTCAATGAAATCCCCTTGAAATCTCTCTTCAAATAGATCCCTCAAGCTCAAACCTGTATGAAAATGATGACGAAATCGCTCAAAATCGCGATGGAAATCTTTTATACTTTCTTGCCCAAGCTTTTCGCACCTGCGGTCCATATCTCGCTCCTATGCAACCGCTTCTGCGATCCCAAGCATCGCTTCTGCGGTCACCACTAAAGTCACCTTCCGCACCTGCGACCCTACCTCCGCATCTGCGGGCTTGCTGCGGCTTACCTCCAGCATCTGCGGTTTCACTCAGCTATGCCTTTGGCCGCATCTGCGGCTCCAAACTCGTTTTTGAGAGACCGCACCTGCGGTCCCCTAGTCGCAGGTGCGGTTATAATAGCAATGGGAAAAACTTCAGCTGCCAAAACCCAACCCAAATCTTTCGCCAACCATCCGAAATCACCCCGAGGCCCCCGGTACCTCAATCAAAAGCACAACAAAGTCAAATACCACGATCCAAACTTATACCAATCTTCAAAACATCTCAAACAACATCGAATTATCCAAAACACATTGGATTCAAGCCTAAGGTTCCAAAAATCTCCCGAATTCCGCTTTTGATCAAAAAATCTATCAAACCATGTCCTAATGACCTGAAATTTTGCACAAACATCCGAAATGACACAAAGGACCTACTGCAACTCCCGAAATTCCATTCCGACTCCTATATCAAAATCTCACCTATCAACCCGAAAATGCCAAAATTCCAACTTTTGCCAATTCAAGCCTAAATCTACTACAGACCTCCAAAACACGTTCCGATCACACTCCTAAGTCCCAAATCACCTCCCGAAGCTATTCGAACTATCGAAACTCACATCTGAGCCCTTTAACACATAAGTCAACATCCGGTTAACTGTTTCAACTTAAGCTTACTCAAAAGAGACTAAGTGTCCCAAACCTTACCAAAACCATTCCGAATTCGAACCGACTAACCCGATACCACATAACACGGATAAACAAAGCATAAAGAAGCAAAAATGAGAATAATAGAGTGGTAACTCATGAAACGACCGGCCGGGTCGTTACAGTCTACTTATAAGTTCAATTTTGTTTTGTTAGTATTTGAGGAAGTTAGGGAATTCGTTATTATTGTTATCATATATTAGCATGTTGTTTGGTTGTTATCTTGAATAGTTAAGCCATTATTTTCATGCTATTTGGTTAGCTGCTTTTGAGTTAGATGAATAATGATGAAATTGGATCTTTTGAGTTAGATAAGATTGTACAATAAATTGATTTGAATCTTAAACTTTGTCAGGTTATGAATTGTTTGTTACTATGTAATCAGGCCATTTATTGAGTTAAGCAGAAGGCCTTTTTGTTGATTATTTTCTTTTTGAATTTATTTTGGTAAAAATTGTTATTTGTTTGATATATGGGAAAACAAGGAAAATACTATTAAACTTACTCATGAAGTAAAAATGGTACTGTCAGTAAGTTCATTAATGGAAATGGCCTTGATTTTTAGTTGAGAGGATTAATAACTAGTTTGGCTAATTTTCCGGCATCATGTTAATGGCTTTGCATACATATCAAGTCAAAACGGGTAAATTATATTTTGTTTCACAATGGTATTATTCCTTAAACTCTTGGCATCGCAATAATCTCAAAGTTTAGGAAGAATTATGAATACGATTAGTATGTTTTAAACGCGTTTAAATTTATCATCGTGATTGTGTACACGTTCGTATGACATAATTATGATTTTCAAAATAAATTGAGGTACGGTTCACGCGACTTTGGCCAAATAAACTTGATAAATTAATAAAGTGTGATTAATTATGTACACGTACGCGTGACATGATTCCTGACGCGCCGAATGAAATGAGTACACGCACGCGTGACTCATTTTAAGATAATTCCAAAATTACGAATAATCAAGCAATTTAAAGCGGTTAAATGAGTAAATGCACATAGGTTTAAAAATAAGTAATTAAAACGATTAACTAATCCAGGTATAATTAAAGCGACCGTGCTAAAACCATAGAACTTGGGAATGCCTAACACCTTCTCCCGGGTTAATAGAATTCCTTACCCGGTATTCTGGTTTTGCAGACTTTTGAACAGAGTCAATCTTCCTCGATTTGGGATCAAAAATAAACCGGTAACTTGGGACACCATAAATTATCCCAAGTGGCGACTCTGAATTTAATTAAATAATTCCATTTTGATTATTGTCACTTTAGTTGGAAAAACTCCCTTATATTGCCCCTCTGGTGGTAAAAATGAGGTTTGATAGCTCTGGCGACTCTGCTGGGGACTAGAACCCAGAATCTCTAGTTCAGGGTTCAAGAATTCGAGCTTGTAATGTAATCTTTACTTGGCTTTATTGTTTGTTGATATTACTGTGTTTGTGAGCCTAATGTGCTAATTGTCGCTCATTTTACTGCTTTGATATTATTTGAACTATATTAAGTTGTTTTCTTATGCCTCCCTTCTGAGTCTTCTAAAAATATGGTGCACACGTACGCGTGGCCCATTTCTGTTAGAGGTCGTACCAAATAGAACGAGGATGGATCAGCCACTAGACCGGGTAGACTTTCGTGCTCCAGGTACATCGCTCCCACCTCGGCTCAAGTTGTCTGCTTGGGTAAGCCAGGTCTAGAACACATCCCCAGGTTTAAACCTAGAATAACATAGCCTCATGTCGGATCCCTAGTAGGAACGTTTGTTTGCATCACGTGCATTTGACTTTGGGGACTCAACACAGTGGTTGGGTCTGTCTAGGACAGGTGTACCTGAAATGAAAGACCATCCTGATGCATCTTACGTGCTATTTGTACATTTATTTGCTTCGGCTTGTATGTTGACCGGCTAAGGAAAGAAAAACAATAGAAAAACCAAAAGTGAGATAGGATAGAGAATTCACCCGTTTCTGAAAACCCCCCTATTTGAAAATGCCTCGAAACTCTGCCAAATTTTTTGAAAAAAAAGGAGGAAAAGAAAATGTATTTCAAAAAAAAAAGTGAATCAATATCATGTTTTTCCAATTATGTCAAAACTGACTGAACAACGCGGGTCTGATTCTCATCGGATGTGAGATACGTAAGCAAACCTCATCGGTTCCGACTCACAATTTTTTAAAAATCCAAAATTATTTTCCAATACTTGCTTCTTTAGGAAGGGTTTCTTTTAGACCCAAATTTTTAAAAATACAAAAATATTTTCTTTTAATTTCTTCTCAAAATCCAAAAATATTTTCATTCTTCTTTCAAAAATTGAAAAGAAAATTCAAGATTCAAAAATATTTCCTTTTTCTTAGAAGCATTTATTTCATAAATTCAAAATAAAATTCCAAAAAATCCAAAAATATTTTCTTTCTTCTTTATTTAGAAGTTTTTCTTTCGAAGTTCCGAAAAAAAGTCGAAATTCAGAGAAAAAAATATTTTCTTTCTTCTTTAGAAGTTTTGCTTTTCAAAAATTTGAAAACAAACAGACAAATCATAATCCAAAAATATTTTGTTTCTTCTTTTTAAGTCTTTCTTTCAAAAAAAAAATTCCAAAATCCAAAAAAAGTGTTAGTTTATTTACTTTATTCCTAATCTTCCCAAACTACGCAAAAATCTGATTCATACGGCATCATGATACGTAGGCAACCCGCATCAGGTTCAATCGAAAGGTTTAAAACAAAAAAAAAGAAACAAAAAAAAGAAGAGAGAAAATAAAGAAAAGAAAAAAAAAGAAAAAAAAAGAAGAAGAGAAGAGTGACCATTCTAACATGTTGTTTGTTTTTGAATTGTGAAGAAAGTTTGAGGTGGTCAGTTTGTGGTAAGCTAGCAATACATCCATAATTCACAAGATCCAAGAGAAAAAATGTCAATAACAACTAACATAGAAGCTGTTACTAGTGCTCAAGAGACTCAGGGTCAGAGTATTCAGCAAAAGTCTATTGTGGTTGAGGAAAATAGAGTACTAAAGCAGCAAACGATTGAAATATGTCAAGCATGGGCCAATACCCAAGGACCGCCCTTATCTATTACTGGTTTCCCAGAGTTCACACCCATCTCGACTACTACCACTCATTTCTCATTGTCTGACCAATCCTATCCACCTGATTTCAGTCTTTATCCTAATCGTGCGGCTACAGTTGTAACTTCTATTGCGCGCTTCCAAAGTATGCCATTGACAACCAATCATATAACCACTATTTTTATGCCCGTCTTAACAATCCCACAACTGACGGTGGTGCAGAAGAAAACTCATGAGTCACAGTTTGCTACCCATCAAGAACAATCCCACTCTCCTGAGTACCATTCGTATCTATTTGATCTTCCAGGAAAGATTGAGAAGCCTACCCGAAAGATGGCATAGGAACAAATGACCCAAAGAGTGAAAAGCTTAGAACAACAATTGAAAAATATGCAAGGGTTGGCTGGTCAGAAGAGCATTGCTTTCAAGGATTTATGTATGTTCCCCGATGTCCACTTGGCACCTGGTTTCAAGACTTCCAAATTTGAAAAGAATGATGGACATGGAGACCCCATAGCCCACCTAAAAAGGTATTGCAATCAGCTAAGAGGTGTCGGAAGAAATGAAGAATTGCTAATAGCTTATTTTGGGGAAAGCCTTACGGGAGCAGCCTCCGAATGGTTTATGGATCAAAACATCTCTCACTGGCATGTCTGGGATGACATGGCTTGGGCCTTTATCAAATAGTTCCAATACAACATCGACATCGCCCCAGACCACAATTCCCTTTCAAAACTAAAGAAGAAACCAACTGAAAGTTTCAGGAAATATGCCATTAAATGGAGAGAGCAAGCAGCTAGAGTTAAGCCACCCATGGATGACCACGAGCTAATCACTGTCTTTCTTCAGGCTCAAGAGCCAGATTATTTTCAAAACATGATGTCCGTAATGGGTAAATCCTTCTCGGAAGCAATCAAAATGGAGGAAATGGTTGTGAATGGTCTTAAGACAGGTAGAATTATAAGTCATGCAGTTCTCAAAGCCGCAACTCAGGCTGTCCTGATTGAATCTGATAATTTTAGTGACACGAATGAGAAGGCCAAAGAAATCATGATTACATCAGGGTGGAGAAGAGGTCCTAGGAGAGAATCTCGAAGGTATGACCAGCCTCGTCTGTTTTCCAATGATGCTCTTGAGCACTACAATCTAGCTCAGAACCCACAATACTCTGTTGCTCCACCTCAGTACTTTGTCCATCCACCAAGATACCCCGGAAGGCGAGCACCAGCACCGCAAAATCTCCACCAGCCTTCACAAAATTTTCAAGTGCCCTATAACCCACATCCATGCCAGGGGTATAGAACGAACAAAGGTTAAAAGATACTTTTACACCAATAGGAGAGTCCTACGCAAGCTTATTTGAGAAGTTAAAGCATTATGACACGATTGTACCCATTCCTCCAAATCATGTGGACCCACGTGCAAGAAGCTTTGACCCTTCTAAAAGGTATGAATACCATTCCAATGCCCAAGGACATAATGTTGAAAGCTGTCGGAATTTGAAAAGAGAAATAGAAAGGATGATTCAGGAAAATTTGATTGTGATCCAAGACAATGACACCCAGAACATCACACAAAATCCTTTACCTCCACATGATGATGCATACTTTGTAGGGATGACGCGTGATAACATGGAGAATAAGAATCCTCTCGGGAACTTGCCGACTGAAATTAGAGAAGGACATGGTGATTCTGATGAGAAAATTTGTGGCTAAATGTCAAGCTTAGCAATTGAAAAGTCATTCTCTCCTCATTAGGAAGGAATCTTGGTAGCTTGTTTTGATGTTTTATCTATTATCTGGGTTATTTTAGGGTTGTGATCCAGATTTTATTTGTTTTATTGAGTCAAACCCTTCTATCCCTCTATTCCGTTTGTGTGAGTCTTATCTATCCAGTTTTGTTGCTATTTTCATTTGCTGGGTTATTTTAGGGTTGTAACTCGAATTTTAGGTTGGTTGTCTTGTTTTTTACTCAATAAAATAGAGTTTTTTCTTTTGTGTTATCCCATGCTCAGTTCTTTTCCCGCTAGTTTTAGTGATATTCCATGCATGCGGAATTTTTGGCCAGATCTTAGAAAATTGATTTAAGCTTGAATTGGACAACTGAGGAAAAGGCACTTTTGAGGATGAAAAAGAGTTGAAATACCTTGGAATTAAGCCCGAGTAAAATTCAAGTGGAACTAGAATAGTCAGACCCGTGGAGGTTAAGAATCTTTACCTTCAAAAACATTGTGAAGATCGAGTTAAGGAAGAATCAATTGAAGTTTGTTGGAAAGTTTGACAGTAAGGTATGGAAAGTGTCTTGTGACCACGACACACCAAGAAGACAAACATGTTCGTCAATGCTGTGATCGCAAAAAAATAATATGTTTGGCGTTCTCGAGGCTGGGAGGCCCTCTTTCTGCTACCTAAACACTTTATACCCTTTGTTACCCCTTTTTAACATGTATTATTTTCTTTGACCACCCTCTTTTAGAATCAAGTTTAGAGTTAAAAGTCCAATAAAAAAATGAAAATGAAAAATGATGCAAAAAAAAAAAGAGAAGTCCATGCCCCAACAGTAGAAACTGGGGCAACTCTTAGAAAGGTTCAAAAAAAAAAGAAAAATAAACAGTCAAAGATCCATGTCCTCAGAAAATAAAAGCTGGGGCAACTTGTTTTGAAAAAAAAGTGAAAACGAAAAAAAAAATAGTCAAAAGTCCATGTCCCTAGAAAATAAAAGCTGGAGCAACTTGTTTTGAAAAAGAAAGAAACAAAAAAAGCGAAAAATAAAAAAAGAGAAAAAGAAAAAACAGAGAAAGATGAAAAAAAATAATTAGGTCAAATGTTTGAACTACGTTCGACCTGATTCCTTAAAAAAAGGAAACGTAGGCAGCCTCACGGTTCGGTCCAACCAAATAAGAATTCAAAAAAAAATCCAAAAAATCTCCAATAGCTGAGACTGGGGCAAAGATTTTATTTCACTTTTGAAAGAGTCGATTCCAAGAGTTGTAAGTCTACAACCCCCTTTACTTTGAGTCAATTTTGAGCCTTCATGACTTCCTTTCTTCCTAATCCTATCCAAAATCCTACCAAATAAAGGCCTCCCGATATGCCTTCAAGAATGCCAAGAGAAGCATGCAATGAGCAACGGTTGTCACACGAAATAGAACACTATCAAGATGCTCGCAAAAGAAATCCAAAAAAAATAAAAAATAAATAAAAAAAAAAAAGAAATTGAGAGAGTCTTACTAGTGAAAACTCTCACGGGAACTGTAAGGCGACGGTAAGTAGAGATGAGCAAATGAGAGAGACTTATTTGTGAAAACCCCTCGGGGCACCACTAGTCGAAAGTGAGTCGTGAAGCAGATACAAAGAATTGGCACAAACAAGCCCGACTTCAAAGGTAATAAGAATGGTAAAAGGGAAGATTGAAAACCCGATGGACTTTGGATTATGGAAAGTCCATTGGGTTTTCCTTGTTTGATCGCATCAGAGAGCGCCAGTATGATGATTCTCATTTGCTTGTCCTTAAGGACAGAGTTCAGCACGACGATGCCAGAGATGTGAATATTAGTGATGATGGGGTATTGAGGATGCAGGGCCGGATATGTGTGCCCAATGTAGATGGCTTTGGGAGTTGATTCTAGAGAGGATCACAGTTCGCGATACTCTATTCATCCAGGCGCCGCGAAGATGTATAAGGATTTGAGACAGTACTATTGGTGGAGGAGAATAAAGAAGGATATTGTGAGATTTGCAGCTTGGTGCCTCAATTGTCAGCAGGTGAAATATGAGCATCAGAGACCGGGTGGCTTGCTTCAACAGTTGGATATTCCAGAGTGGAAGTGGGAGCGGATCACCATGGATTCGTAGTTGGGCTCCCATGGACTTTGAAAAAGTTCGATGCTATTTGGGTGATTGTGGATCGGCTGACCAAGTCCGCGCTCTTCATTCCTGTGTGTACTACCTATTCTTCAGAGCGGTTAGCAGAGATTTATATCTGAGAGATTATTCGTTTGCATGGTGTCCCAGTTTCTATCATTTCAGATAGAGGTACTCAGTTTACTTCACAGTTTTGGAGGGCCGTATAGCGAGAGTTGGGTACTCAGGTTGAGTTGAGCACAACTTTTCACCCTCAGACAAACGGACAGTCCGAGTGCACTATTCAGATATTGGAGGACATGTTGTGCGCTTGTGTCATTAATTTTGAAGGGTCACGAGATCAGTTTCTACCGCTCGCAGGGTTTGCTTATAACAATAGTTATCAGTCGAGTATTCAGATGGCTCCATATGAGGCTTTATATGGGAGACGGTGTAGATCTCCAGTCAGTTGGATTGAGCCAGGTGAGGCTAGGATTTTGGGTACAGACTTAGTGCAGGATTCTTTGCACAAGGTGAAGGTGATTTAGGAGAGTCTTCGTACAGCGCAGTCCAAACAAAAGAGTTATGCTGACAGGAAGGTCCATGATGTATCGGATCATTGGGCCTTTTGAGGTGCTTCAGAGGATTGGGGAGGTGTATTATGAGCTTGTTTTGCCACCCTGCTTGTCGAGTGTGCATATGGTATTTCATGTTTCTATGCTTCGAAAGTATATTGGCGATCCATCTTATGTTTTGGATTTTAGCACGGTTCAATCGGACGGTGATTTGACTTATGATGTAGAGCTAGTAGCTATTTTGGAGCGTTAGGTTCGAAAGTTGAGATCAAAGGATATAGCTTCGTTAAAAGTGCAGTGGAGAGGTTGGCCTATGGAGGAGGCTACCTGGGAGGCCGAGCGGGAGATGCAGAGTAAATATCCTCACCTATTTGAGGCTTCAGGTATGTTTCTTGACACGTTCGAGGATGAACGTTTGTTTAAAAGGGGGAGAATGTAACGACCCGGCCGGTCATTTCATGAGTTACCGCTTTGTTTCCCCTATTTCTTCTTCTTTATGTCTTGTTCAGCTGTATTATATAGTATCGGGTGGGTTGGTTTGGGTTCGGAGTGGTTTTGTAGAGGAATGAGACACTTAGTCTCTTTTGGGTAAGCTTAAGTTGGAAAAAGTCAATTGGATGTTGACTTATGGGTAGAAGGCCTCCAATGTGAATTTTGATGGTTCGGATAGCTTCATTAGGTGAATTGGGACTTAGGAGCGTGATTGAATGTATTTTGGAGGTCCGTGGTAGATTTAGGCTTAAATTGGCGAAATTGGAAATTTGGTATCTTTCGGTCAGCAATGGAAATTTTGATATCGGGGTCGGAATGGAATTTCGGGAGTTGGATTAGGTCTGTTGTGTCATTTGGGATGTGTGTGCAAAATTTCAAATTATTCGGGTGAGGTTTAATAGACTTTTTGATCGATTGCGGAATTTGAAAGTTTCTAAGTTCTTAAGCTTGAATCCGAGGTTGATTTGGTGTTTTGTCATCGTTTTGGATGTTCCAAAGGTTGGAACAAATTTCAATAATGTTATGGGATGTGTTGGTATGTTTGGTTGTGGTTCCGAGGGCCGAGCGTGAGTTTCGACTGATTAACGGACCAATTCTTGGTTTTGGAGAGTTGCAGATTTTGCTGGTTTTTGTTGCACAAGAATTTGTGCTTCGCGTTCGCGGAGATTGTCCCGCGTTCGCAAAGAAGAGCTGGGTCTGGGGGAGGAAATGTTCTTCACATTCGCGAGTCGGTGTCCACGTTTGCGTAGGTTTGGATTCTAATGAATCGTGAATGCGGGAGAAGAGTCGCGTTTGCATAGGGAAAATGGAGTAGCTGGGACCCCAGGAGTTTTGTGCATCACATTCACGTAGGTAAAGTCGTGCTCGCGAAGGCTTGGATAGCTGAGGCTTCGCGTTCGCATGAAGGAAGTCGCATTCTCGAAAGAGGAATAATTGGTCAGTGATTTTTGTGCTTCGCGAATGCGAGGCTTTGATCGCGTTCACGAAGAAGGAAATTATACCTGGGCAAAAGGTTTAAATAGAGGTCTTCGCGATTTTTAGCCATTTTCCCCATTGTTTAGCGGTTTTGAAGCTTTTTGAGAGGGACCGAAGAGGGATTCGAAGGGAAATACTTAGTGGTAAGATTTTTGAACTCAATACTCCATTCTATGATGATTTCTAACTAATAAGACATGAAATTAGTGGTATGTAAAGCCTAAAATTGGGGAATTAGGGCTTGAAATTGGAGTGTAAATAGGGAATTTGAGAGACCATTTGAGGTCCTATTTTGATGTTCTTGGTATGTATGGACTCGTGGGAGGATAATGATTCTATTGATGTAATTTTTATCGGATTCTGAGACATGGTCCTGGGAGTCGGGTTTGACCAATTTCGGTATTTTGTATGTAATTTGATTATTTTCGCATGGGCTTCGTTCCCTTAGCATATATTGATGTTATGATTCTGATTTTGGATAGATTCGACGCGAGTTGAGGCCGAATCGAGAGGCAAGGGCATCACAGAGTAGTATTTCATCCAATTTGAGGTAAGTAACGATTGTAAATCTAGACCTGAGGGTATGAAACCCCAGAATTTCGTACTGTTTGGATAAACGAGGTGACGCACATGCTAGGTGACGGGCGTGTGGGCGTGCACCCGCAGGGATTGTGACTTGGTCCGTCCCGTGGTGACTATATATTTGCATATTTTGATATACTGTATATGATATCCATGTGTTTTAGAAATGAATTTGTTAACTTGGGCTGAATGCATACTTGGGGCTTTTGTGCCGAACTGTTTAGACCTTTAGGGTCATTTTACTACCTTCCTCACACTATTTTGATTTGAAAGCATATCATCAGTCATGTTTTACCTGTTTATTGTTTAATATGATTTCATTACTCTACTTCTAAATATATGAAAACTGTTTGGGCTGAGTTTCCCCTGATTTTCACTGATATGTCCGAGTGTTCGTAAGGTTAATAACTGTGAGTTGGCCGTGCGGATCCTTATATTATACTATGGCATGTGAGTTGGCCGTGCAGCACGTGAGTTGGCCATGCAGATCCAGATATTTATATTATGGCACGTGGGTGTCCGTGCAGCACGTGAATTGTCCGTGCAGATTATAGTGCTTGGGTTGTAGGAGCCCCTCCGGAATTTGTACACCCCTAGTGAGCGCGGATACCCATTGAAAGAGTGATGCACGCCGTAAAGGTATTATTATTATTATTATTATTATTATTATTATTATTATTATTATTATTATTATTATTATTATTATTATTATTATTATGAGATATCTATTGAGCCGGAGTGCTGAGTGTGAGTACTGATTGACGAGAGTTGAGTCACGAGTGACTGAGGGGCTTGCTAGAGAGGCTATACTTATGAGTGATACTTTGCCCGAGGGACTTGTTTATGAAATTTTCGTTCTTTCACTCTTCTTTTATACCGAGCCTCTGTTGAAAATATTGAATGAATGTTTTAAAGGATTTTCATTGAAACTGGAGTTTTTACGAGATATTTTGTTACTGAACTGCAGATTCTGACTTGTTATTTTTGTTGAGATTCTTGATAAGTATGTATATGATATTTAAATGCTTGTCACTGCACTCAGACTTTATTTACTTTAGTTACTTACTGAGTTGGCGTACTCACATTATTCCCTGCACCTTGTGTGCAGATCCAGGTGCCCGAGCATCAGAGTGAGAGCTTCCAGCACTCTTAGAGTCTTATCCGGAGATCACAAATAGCTGCACGGCGTTCGCAGCTCTGACTTTCTCCTTCCTATTCTAGTACTTTATATTCCAGACTTGTTTTGTATTGAGCAGACAATGTTGAGTGTATTTAGTGGCTCATGGCTAGTGACACTAGATTCTGGCTGTATTGATGTATTTTCGTACTTGTTTTCGTGTATTTCTCTTGATATTTTTAAAATGAAAGATTTGAGACTTAATCTGTCTAGAAAATACAAATTTTACAAAAGATCTTCTATATTGTTCTTGTTGTTTCAGCTGGCCTAGTACTGTGATAGGCGCCATCACGACCGGGGTATTTGGGGTCGTGACAGATCTATTAAAATATTCTTATGGATAATATACTAGAGATTAGAGCACATGTGAATGAACTTCCAGCATATTATGTTGGACCAGTATATCTACCCTTCCGGGATAGGGATAAGGTCTGCGTACACTTTACTTTTCTCCAGACCTCACTAGTGGAATTTTACTGGGTATGTTGTCGTTGTTGTTGTTGTTGTTGTAGTATATTATACTGGAACTCCAGTATATTATGTTGGAAGTGTCACGACCCTAAACCCTGACCCGGTCGTGATGGAGCCTCTCGTAAAGACAAGGCTAGCCGACACAATACCCAATTCATTTTAAACAATTATAATAGCACAATTTAAGTCATTAATCTGCTAATAATCCCAAAACAAAAGTGAACTAGTACAATTTGCGGAAACCAACACAGCCCAACATCGGGGTGTCACCAGTCATGAGCATCTAAACATGTGTCTAAGAGTCTGAAAGTGTTTGTACAGTCTATTATAGAACTAGAAACAGAAAGTAAGATAGGAGGAAGAAACACTAGGCTGCGAACGCCGAGCAGCTACCTAGTGGACTCCGAATGGCTTGTTGGGAGCAATCAACCCTCACTGGTGGGACCTGAAGCTCCTGAATCTGCACACATGGTGCATGGAGTAAGGTGAGTACTCCAACTCAGTGAGTAACAACAATAAATGAAGACTGAGCGATAAGAAATCATGTAAAACACAACAACATGCTATAGAGAGGCAGAGTAAAACCAATAAAATGCAATAAAACAGTGAAATCTTATAAAAACACCTTAGTTCAATATAAGCTTCTTTAAAACACCTTTTTAACAGTTAAACAAGTAAATGAAAAGCAGCGAAAAGATAAACACATAAAATCCGCCCCTCGGGTATAATGTCAACAGAATCAGCCCCTCGGGTAATAATATGGAACAACACCAGCCCCTCGGGCTATATCACATATCACATTGGGTACCCGCGCTCACTGGGGTGTACAAACTCCGGGAGGGGGCCCTTATGACCCAAGCGCAATATCAAGTCATCTTGTGGCATAATCAATAAGCTCTCGGCCTCATATCAAGCCACCTTCTGGCATACAACTCAGGCCCTCGGCCTCATAATCATAATCAGTACAATACTGCTGCGGCATGCAACCCGATCCACAATAATCCTCACAGCATAGGCCATCGGCCCTACTCAGTCAGAAATCTCTAAAAGCCACTCGGGCACAGTAAAACATGATGCTCAACCCAAAATATCATTTAAAGTGATAAAATAGAGTAAACATGGCTAAGTTATGAAAACAATAGAATATAGCATGACTGAGTACAGATATAAAATCAAAACAGTGAGGACTTAGCAGTAAAAATCCCCTAAGGGTCCAAAACAGTTGGCACGAGGCCCAAATATGGCATTCAACCCAAAACATGATAATAGCAAATAGTTTTCAATCAAATACATTGTAAAACATTCATTCGGGATGGTCTAAGTCACAATCCCCAACGGTGCAAGACCCCACGCTCGTCATATAGCGTGTGTGTCACCTCAAAACAACACAACGATGTGAAATCCAGGGTTTCATACCCTCAGGACAACATTTACAATCATTACTCACCTCTATCCGGTCCAATCTCTAGCTCGTGATGCCTTTGCCTCTCGAATCGGCCTCCGGATGCTCCAAATCTAACCAAAATCAGTGCAAAACCATCAAAATATGCTAAGGGCACAAAGCCCACACAAAAGAAATCAAATTACAACACAAATTCCGAAATTGGCGTCGAGAATTGTTTGACCTTCTGATTGATCCTTAACCCCAGGACCCTAGATGATCTGAGTGCTCTACACCCCAACCGTTGTTTTTCATTTCTGACCCCTGCATCTCTCGCGACATTAATTAACCATTTCACCGATTTAACTTTTGCTTACACTCTATGTCCCACTTTTCATCACACTATCTCTGGCATGTCCTAGCCACATTTTGCTTTGTCCAATTTTGAAGTTGGTAGTAAACTTTAAAATTCCTTCTTATTTGTTGAAACAAGGCTAACCTTGGAAGATCTTTAGAGGAGTAAAATTGACAGCAATGAAATGCGACGATTTTGAGAATTAAGAATAAAGAAGAAAATCCAAATTTGGATGACTGTTGGAGAGAGAAAAAGAAACTTATCTGAGTGGAGTAACTGGCACCAATAATCATGGTATGCATTTTGGATTAATCAACCCAGTCTGTTTAACCAATCACTTTTCCAATTATTTTACTTTGTGCTCCAAGATCTCCGCAACCCGATGTTTACTTTCCGCCAGCTTACAGACCTTGTTCGGCTTGCAGTGCCCTGAAGGGTTTTCACTAACAAACCTCTCTCATTTGTTCATTCCTCAATTCCTTGTCTCCTCATGGTGCCTATGAAGGTTTTCACCAATAAGACTTTCTCATTTTTACTTTCTCTCAGCTTTCGTTGCCTCATGGTGCCCACGAAGGTTTTCACCAATAAGACTCTCTCATTTTTTGATTTCTCTTGCTTAAACCGGAGTGTTGCTCCTGATATGAATACTCTTTACTTGCTTGACTTGGCATCTCTCGAAGACTGATCAGGAGGTCTTTCTTTGGACGGTAATGTGGGTTCTTTGGATATGTTTGGAAAGAAAAGGGTATCAAAAAGGCTCAAAGCAACTTAAATGGGTCAAAATTACAACTTTTGGAATCTGATCTCTTACCACAATCACAACTTCTACCCCAGTTTCTTTCTTGGGGATTTTTGATTTTTATTTTGATATGATATGATCGAGCCGTGAGGCTGCATACGTATCCTTAACAGGAATCAGGTCAAACGTAGTTCACACCTGAATTTCTTTGTTTTCTTGTACTTTCTCTTTTCACTTCTTTTCTTATTTTTTTCTTTCTTTTTCTTTTCTTTCTTTTGTCTCTTTTTCGTTATTGATTCCAAAAGAGGGGTATGAAATAAAATAAATAAGGCTCAAAAGGGGAAACAAAGGGTAGAGTGTTTAGATAGTAGAACAAATTGCCTTCGTCATTTCAATCTTCGAAACAATGCCAAGTACAAACAATCAACAATTGAACCAACGAAATCATACATAATATCTCTTGACTGCATCAGAATTGATAGTCATGTCTACAGATTTGCCTTCGATATTTGTTAGATACAAAGCACCATTGGACAACACTCTTGTTACAATGAACGGCCCTTGCCAATTTGGGGCGAACTTGCCCTTCGCTTCGGCCTGGTGTGGAAGGATGCGCTTTAAAACTTGCTGACCCACTTCAAACTTTCGGGGATGCACCTTTTTGATGTACGCTCTTGCCATTCTCTTTTGATATAACTGCCCATGACACACTACTGCCAATCTCTTCTCATCGATCAAACTTAACTGCTCTAAACGGGTTTTGACCCACTCATCATCCTCAATCTCGGCCTCAGCAACAATCCGAAGGGACAGGATTTTAACTTCCACAGGTATCACCGCTTCAGTTCCATATACCAACAAGTAAGTAGTTGCACCCACTGAAGTGCGAACAGTAGTGCGATAACCCAACAATGCAAATTGTAACTTTTCATGCCATTGCCTGGAACCTTCCACCATTTTTTGAAATATCTTTTTTATGTTCTTGTTGGCTGTCTCGACTGCTCCATTCCCCTTGGGGTGATATGGGTGGAATTGCGATGCGTAATCTTAAATTATTGACGTACAACTTTCATCAAGTTACTGTTAAGATTAGCACCATTATCTGTGACGATCACCTTTGGTATCCCAAACCGACAAATGATATTTGAGTGAACGAAATCGACCACTGCTTTCTTGGTCACTGACTTGAGAGTTTTAGCCTCAACCCACTTGGTGAAATAATCAATGGCCTCCAGAATGAACTTTTGCCCATTGGATGTTGCTGGTTCAGTTGGTCCAATGACATCCATGCCCCAAGCAATGAAGGGCCATGGTGCCGTCATTGTGTGCAATTCCGATAGTGGAGAATGAATTAAATCTCCATGTACCTGGCATTGATGACATTTGAGCACAAAACCGATACAATCTCGCTCCATGGTGAGCCAATAATAACCTGCTCGGAGAATTTTCTTCGTTAGCACATATCCACTCATATGCGGTCCGCAGACTCCAGAATGTACTTCGGTCATGACAGTTGTGGCTTGTTTAGCATCTATTCATCTCAACAATCCAAGATCTAGAGTTCTTTTATACAAAACTCCTCCACTGAAGAAAAATCCACTTGCCAACCGTCAAATTGTTCTCTTTTGATCCCTCATGGCTTGCACCGGATATACCCTCATTCTGATATACTCCATGATATCATGGAACCACGGTTCACCATCAAGTTCTTCTTCTACCATGTTACAGTAAGCATGCTGATCTCGGACTTGAATATGTAGAGGATCGACATAAGCTTTGTCCGGATGGTGCAACATTGATGCCAAGGTAGACATCGGCCGCCTCATTATGGACCCTTGGAATATGCTTGAACTCCACTGATCGAAACCGTTGACAAAGATCATTCAAACATTGTCGGTATGGTATGAGATTCAAATATCGTGTTTCCCATTCTCCTTGAATTTGATGTACCAGAAGATCCAAGTCTCCCATGACCAAGACTTCCTGGACATCCATGTCTGCAACTAGCCTTAAACCCAAAATGCATGCTTTGTACTCAGCCATATTGTTGGTACAATAAAAACGAAGCTGAGCCATAACAAGATATAGATGCCCTGTTTTAGAAATAAGCACAACCCTATTCCAACTCCTTTTATGTTGGCAGCCCCATCAAAGAAAAGTTTCCAACCTAGTTTTTCAAGCTGCTCCAGTTCGTCGATATGCATCACCTCTTCATCGGGAAAATAAGTTCTCAATGGCTCGTACTCTTCATCGATCGGGTTCTTGGCCAAATGATTGGCCAATGCTCGGGCTTTCATCGCGGTCCGAGTCACATAGATGATGTCAAACTCTGAGAGCAAAATCTGCCACTTCGCAAGTCTTCCTATGGGCATAGGCTTTTGAAAGATATAATTCAACGGATCTAAGCGCGAAATGAGGTAAGTAGTGTAGGATGACAAATAATGTTTCAATTTTTGTGCTACCCAAGTTAGGGTGCAACATGTCCTTTCCAGGTGAGTGTACTTAACCTCATAAGCCGTGAATTTCTTGGTAAGATAGTAGATGGCCTGTTCCTTCATGCCAGTGATGTCATGCTGGCCCAATACACAACCAAATGAATTTTCCAGGACTATCAAGTAAAGAATCAAAGGTCTCTTTGGTTCTAGTGGAACAAGCAAAGGTGGGTTTGACAAGTATCCTTTTATCTTATCAAATGCTTCTTGACACACATCAATCCACTTGACCGCAGCATCCTTCTTCAGCAACTTGAAAATAGGCTCACAAGTTGTTGTGAGATGAGCAATAAACCTGCTGATGTAGTTCAACCTCCCTAACAGACTCATCACCTCAGTCTTGTTCCTAGGAGGCGGCAATTCTTGGATAGCTTTGATATTTGATGGGTCCAACTCAATGGCTCGACGGCTGACTATGAATCCCTACAATTTTACGGATGGAACACAAAATGCGCACTTGGCAGGGTTAAGTTTGAGGTTGTACCTGCGAAGCCTCTGGAAAAATTTCCTCAAATCTCCGACGTGGTCGGCCTGCTGCTTCGACTTTATGATTCTCATGTAAGTTTCCCCAGTGTTTTTCAAACCAAATGGCATTACTCTGTAACAATAAGTTCCCCATGGCGTGATGAATACCGTCTTTTCCGCATCTTCTTCATCCATTAAAATCTGATGATACCCTGCATAGCAATCCATAAAAGACGCAATCTCACGCTTGGTGCAATTAAAGATCAAAATGTGGATGTTGGGTAGTGGGAAATTATCCTTTGGACTTGCTTTATTGAGATTGCGGTAATCAACGCATACTCTGATATTGCCGTCCTTCTTTGGTACTAGCACAACATTAGCTAACCAAACGAGATATCGTGTGACCCGAATGACCTTTGCGTCCAACTGCTTAGTGATTTCTTCCTTAATCTTCATACTCGTATCAGTTTTGAACTTTCTCAATTTTTGCTTGACGGGAGGGAACGTTGGGTCAGTGGGTAACTTGTGGACCACTAAATCAGTGCTTAAACGCGACATGTCGTCGTATGACCATGCAAAAATATCTTTGTATTCAATCAGGGCTTTGATCATCTCTTCCCTGATCTTTGGTTCAAGGTGGATGCTTATTTTAGTCTCTCTGATATTATCTGCGTCCCCTAAATTGATGGCTTCTGTATCATTCAGGTTGGGTTTGGGTTTTCCTTCGAAGTGATTTAATTCCTTACTAATTTCTTCAAAGGCCTTTTCCTCATCATATTCTGATTCGTCATCACACTCTACTTCTTGAATTATTTTTTAAGAATCAGATTGATTTTTAAGACTGGGTTGAGGATTCCTCATGCATGTCATATCATTAGAACCAGCGTAAAAAGAACTGTACAGAAAAGAAAAGAAAAGAAAAACAAAAGGGAAACTATCAGGAATGATGAAGAAAGGGAAATTGCATTTCATTGAATGATAAAAGATAACAAGGTTTGCACACTCAAATAGACTGAAAGATAAAAATCTGAATTACAACCCTGGAATAACCCAGACAAACTGAAGGAAAATCAAAATAAACTACCAAGACTCCTTTCGAGTGGGGAGAGGAGTGGCTTTCCAATTATTAAGATTTGCTTTTGGCCCGACGAATTGAATTTCTGCGTTGCTAGAACCTTCACTACTTTCCACCATGTTCACACCGTCGAAAAACTTCTCAAATCTTTCAATTAAGTCCTTATCAAGATCAATCATAGGACTGGAAATTGTTGTTATCGGTTGTTTTCTGGTATCGGACTTGACAAATGATCTGGAGAGATGTGGGACTAGCTTTGGAAGGACCCATGCCCTCTATTTTAACTTTCTGGCTCTTCTTATGTCTGCGGCAGTGGGCTTGAATCCCAGACCAAATGTTCCCAAGTTTTCAGGAAGCGACACCAGCTGTATGATGCCTTGTAAAGATGAGCCTAAACCTTTACCAAGTACAAAATCATTCTTCAACATCTCATAGGCCACCATGACTGATGCGGCGGTTATCTTCGGATTTGGAATGTATTTCCCCTCTGGAACTTTCTCTACCAACATCGTGTCAAAAACCTGGTAGACCCACGGTCCCTTGTCATCTTCCACTTCAATGAATGGTACAATGGCATCGCTATGAGCGTATAAACTGTCTTTGCCATGCACAACTATTTCCTGTCTATCCCATTCAAATTTGACCACCTGGTGTAGTGTTGATGGGACTGCTTTAGCGGCGTGAATCCACGGTCGACCTAATAGCAGATTGTAGGAAACAGCTATATCCAGCACCTGGAATTCCATTGTGAACTCAATTGGCCCTATCTTCAGCTCTAGCATTATATCCCCAACTGAATCTTTGCCTCCTCCATCAAATCCCCGGACACTGATATTGTTCTTATGAATCCTCTCATCTTCCACTTTCAACTTACTCAGAGTGGAGAGAGGGCATATATTCGCACTGGAACCATTATCGACCAATACCCAGGTAACCACGGAGTTCTCACATTTCACTATAAGGTAAAAGGCTCTGTTATGCTCAGTACCCTCTATAGGCAATTCATCATCAGAAAAAGTGACTCTGTTCACTTCAAAGATTGTGTTGGCTATCTTTTCTAGATGGTTCACTGAGATTTTATCGGTAACGTGAGCCTCATTCAGGATTTTCATTAAGGTTCGACGGTGCTCATCTGAGTGGATTAACAATGACAACAGTGAAATTTGAGCAGACGTCTTTTTCAATTGTTCCACGATAGAATAGTCTTGCATCTTCATCTTTCTCAAAAATTCTTCTGCCTCTTCTTCAGTTACGGCTTTCTTCACTAGCACTGGGTTATCTTTGGAGTTCTTAGCTTTTCTTAACTCTTCGGGGGCAAAGCATCTCCCCGAACGAGTCAAACCCTGAGTTTCATAGACTTCTTCTTTAACTTCTTTTCCTTTGTAAGTCACTGTCACCCGTTCATAATTCCACGGAATAGCCCTGTTGTTGACTATCGGTAACTCGGTTACTGGCTTGATAATAACATGATCTACGTGGGTGCCCTCCACGATTACGACAGGTTTGTTCGCCACTCCTGGCACAACCACTTTCAACCTTTCTTGTTTTTCTACCACATCACTTGAAGACACCTTCTTAACTACCATAGATGTTTCACTGTTCCTCTCGCTCGACTTGAGCACTGATCTTTCACTTGTTGAGTGTTCAATTGGCTTGACCTCACTAGGCTGAATCATCATGACGGTCTGTGAAGGCTTCCTGGGCTCCCCTCTCTTATGCATTATTTCAATCATATTTGTCTCCTGGTGGGTTGGCATCGGATTCCGGTTGATATTGGGAGCCTCTAAAGCTTGAACTTCAATTCTATTAGTATCAATGAGCTCCTGGATAGCACTTTTTAGGTGCCAGCACTTCTCTGTGTCATGACCCGGAGTACCAGAACAATATTCGCAGCTTATAGAATAATCCAGATTTTTTGGGGGAGGATTTGGCAGTTTTGACTCGATCGACCTTAGCATATACAATTGTCTTAGCCTGTGGAATAAACTGGTATATGACTCTCCCAATGGAGTAAAGGTTTTCTTTTTCTGCAACCTCTCACTCTTAAATGCTTGGTTGGGCCGGAAACCTGGTCCAGGAGGGTTTGGTAGGCTCGTGGGGTGGGTAAGTGTTTTGTGGAATAGGTGCATGCCATTGTGCGTGGGTGGGGGGTTGGTTGTATGTTTAAGCGTGGTGGACAGAAAAATGAGGGTCTGGTAGTGGGTAGTAGTGTTGGGGTGGATTATATGGGGTATGGGGGTAAGTTTGGTGGTGGGGTCGAGGCTGATTATAGTGGTGAGATGAGCCCCTGGGTCCGAACCAAGGTCTTGAATCAATCGTCGCCACATCCTCTCTCTTTTTCTTTCCGATTATTCCTCCGGTGCCACCCTGAATGGCCTGAGTGGTTGCCTTAATAGCAGAATAGCTCATGATCTTGTTCGACTTGAGCCCTTCTTCTGCTATACTGCCCATCTTTTCTACTTCATTGAAGGACTTGCCTATAGCTGATACCAGATGTCCGTAATAAGTAGGTTTTAAGGCTTGTAGAAAATAATCTACCATTTCGCTTTCTTTCATTGGAGGGTCAAACCTCACTACCTGTTTTCTCCACCGAAAGCCATACTCCCTAAAGCTTTCACTGTGCCTTTTCTCAATCTTTGTCAAAGACAGACGATCTGGGACAATCTCAAGATTATACTGGAAGTGACAAGCGAATACTTGGGCTAGATCATCCCATGTGTACCATCTTCCGTGATCCCGCCGGGTATACTATTCCAACGCTGAACCACTTAGACTTTGACTGAAATATGCAATTAGCAATTCATCTTTCCCTCCAGCTCCCCTCATTTTGCTACAAAACCCTCTCAAGTGTGCTATTGGATCACCGTGCCCATCGTACAAATCAAACTTGGGCATCCTAAACCCTGCCGGCAATTGCACATCTGGAAACAGACATAGGTCTTGACCTCCCAACCCCCGCGTGTCTCTAAATGACTGTTCTAAGCTTTTAACTTTCTTGAATATCTCCTCCTATTCGGGATTTTTGGACGGTTTCTCCGCTTCCATAGGAAGATCGAAATGAGGAGTGTAAGAATAGGGTTCCGGAGCTTTGAAAGTGGGCTCCAGGGGGTAATATTGGTTATCATGAGCTTGGAACAAAGGCTCGCTGGAGGATCTGTAGAGTGTAGCAGGAGGGGGCGCCACGAAGACAGGAGTGGCTGGTGGAGAAGGGTATGGAACTGGTTTGGGTGGTGGAGCTGGTGGTGTTTGGGAAGTTGTGCTCTGGTAGTGTTGGTAAATGGGAAAACTCGTGGACGAATCGGTGGTAGGATTATCCTAAGACTGAGCCAGGGGCGGGATGAAGGCAGGGTTGGTGGGGTAAGCTGGTGGTGGTTGCCCTTTTTCCCAGGCCTGGTATATTTCGGCCATCTGCTGTTTCAGCTTATACATCTCTTCTTTCATCGAATTAACATCCAACTCTTCCACCTCTCTTGAAGGATCGATGACACTTGCATCAAGTTCTTGGTTAGACATGATCAATTCGCCTTTGGAGCTGGTGTTGTATGGATGGGTTGCCAAAATGCTCAACAAACTAACCACCTGCCTTAGTTCTGATATCAACAACAAATTCATTAGTGATTACAGCTTAACAGATTGGTAACCGCATATTTGTGGAATGCAATGCACCTAAGTAATTAATTATTTCTATCATGTATTTGCTCGATTGCTTGTGTCATCCCGACTTTTCCTTATTTCCATTTGCAACTTCCCTTTTTCTCTCTTTTTTTTTCATCATGTCTTTCTTTGCTTGACTTCTCTTTGTTTTTATTCTCTCATTTCCCTCTCTTATTTTGCCATCGTTTCTTTCTCACGGTTTCTTATTTTCTTTATCTTTTCTTTTGGGTTATGATCGAATCCTATGGAGATTGTCTACGTATTATGACCCCGCATGAATCAGACCGAACGTAATTCTGGGGTATAAGTGTAAAAATAAGTAGCAAAACATTTTTGGGATTTTCAAAAAAGAAAAGCAAATACTTTGATTATAATGACTCAAAAACTAACACACTCAACAAGAAACTAACAGACTCTGATGAAAAGACAAAAAAAACTAACATACTTCAACAAAAGTAAATACAGGCTCGAAAACAAACTGACAGACTCCAATAGAAAGAAAATATAGACTCAAGTAAAAAACACGAATACATTAATGCCTCAAATGCTCCTTGGGCCCGCGGGACATCATTCGGTCTCGCCACGGTCCTATATGCAAGATCCTTTTGAAGCCTCTCCAAGTCACTCATTATCTGTCGGACAAACGTCATCACTGCCGCGAAGAAAGTGGTGAGAGTCATATGCTCACGTGCTTGGCATTTCACAACAATGTAGTCGGCGATGGCTCTAACCTGCTCTCGGATTCTACCCTTTTCCTGAAGCAAACGCCCGACCTGTTGATTCCGGGCTTCTAACACCTGAGTGTCGTGAAGATGTTGATTTTGCAACTGTTGCATTTCTTCCTCCATCTGAGCCATCAAATTATAGCAGTGTTCCCTATCAGCTTTAAAGTCCTTGGCCTGCTTGGCTGCCTCATTCTCGAGGGTAGTCATTTTTCTCTTCAGGCTGATTGTCCCTTCATACTTTCTTTTCATTTGTTGCACAAACTTTGCCTGCTCTCCCGCCTCCTTTGCCCATTGTTCTCGAACTTTGGCTAGGTTGGCCTCAGACTTTTCCAGGTCATCTTGACACTCAAGGGTTTTCTTTTTTAGACTGCTTATAATCCTTTCATCCACTCGGCTTCTTTCCGGGTTTCTATCAGCCGTTCTCATTTTCTGAATTTGGGCTTTGAGGGCTTCATTTTCCTGAGTTAGCTTTTTTTTCTTGCATTCATCTTTGGCGGCTTGCAAACCATTCTTAAACTGAAGGTCCATGACTTGCTTTTCTAGCCTGCCTATGGTGGCTCTGTACTCATTTTCTTTAGCCAGCCAATCCCATTACTCTTGTGATGCTCTGACAAATTCTTGAAGATGGGATCTTTTGGCCGGCCTTCCAAACTCAACTTCCCTTTATACCAGGCAAGATATCCTGGTGCAACTTCACCTCTGGACAGACCATGCACTCGAGTGTTCGTCGTCAAGTACTAACATTCGCTCCAAATTTGGCGGACTGCTGCTTCATGAAACTGACCATCGGGACCAATCTCGACCACATGGCAACTAATGTCTTCATCCCTGGGAACCATTTGACATCTCCCTAATTGTCTCAAAACCCGGTATGTGGCATAAGGCTGGATACTCCTAAGTCCCATCAAAAGGAAATGAGGCCCGGTAGTTGGCATGTATATGATCTCATCTAAGGGAAGCCACCCAAACGTCCACTCTATTTGACTTGCACTGATGGAACGGAGATGTGATACCCATTTTATAACCCCTTCTAGCAAGTTGATCCCATCCACCTTCCTATAAAATTCCTCTATGCAGGTTTTCTCTATCGACCCATAACTCAGGAATTGAGGACGATGGCATAGATGTTCAATCATCCACATCTACAGCAACAAGTTTCACCCCTCAAAAAAGTCTCCTCCGGCTTTGCAGGCTGTGAAAGTATTGAAGATTTCAGCTACTATCATGGGTGCGAGGGTGCTTTTGGCTTGAGTAAGCAAAGTGCTGACAACCCCAGCTATTCATATGTCGATATTTCCATCTTTCCTAGGAAACACCAGAAGTCCCAAGAAGACCATCATAAAAGCAAAACACCTGTGTTCTTCCTATTTGAGGCGGTTCCCCTTGCTACAAATTTTGTTTTCTGGATTGTTAAACCCTCTTATGTGGCCGTATCTCTAGTATATGAACTGCGGAGTAGAAAAACCAGCTGCCAAATCTGGGTTGTGGACCCCCCTTCTTATCTTTAAGGAGTCTAAAAATCTATGCACAGTGACAACTCTTGGAGCAACCAGATACTTGTGTCTCAGAGGAATCTCAGCGCTCCCAATATATCCGGCTATTTCTTCCAAAGTTAGGGTGAGTTCAAAATCTAAGAAATGAAACACGTTGTGGGCCGGGTCCCAGAATATAACCAACGCCTTTATGATATCTCCTCTAGGCCTAATCTTCAACAACCTGGTGAGACCTCCCAAATAATGATTGACCTTGTCTTGCCCTAATTTACCCAGATCATCCCACCACATATGCAACTCCAAAGGGATCTTGTTCATGAATGTTATTGGCAAATTTTTACTCATGCTCATTCTGCACATTTATTAGGCTGATTAAGCAAAAATCATGATTCATTTTGACTCAAACTCAAAGCTGACACTTTTTTTCAGACCTTCAAAGTAAAAACCCGGCTTTACAAATACGGCCTTTCAGCACTTCCGGGGGAAGATTTTAAGGTTGTGCTTGCTAACCGGCCCAAAAAATTGAGAAAGAGACCAAAGGCGGTTGTTCTTGCAAAAACAGCCCTCTGGCGTCCTTTTGGGGACATTCGGCTATTTTGACAAGAATGGCATCCCCTTACTTATTTACAACAAAGTAATAAAAAAAATTGGTTTTTGGGCCATTTTTTGCAAAAAGAAAGTTGGACCCGATGGGAGTTGTCTACATATCCCACATCTAGTGAGAATCAAACTGGCGTAGTTCGGGCAATTCTGACAAAACAAAAACCAACTCTTTTTTTTCTTTTTTTAAAAAAAACACAAAAATTTTCTCTTTTTTTTGAAGATTTCGGCAGAGTTTCGGTATATTTTGGACATTGGTTTTCAAAAACAGACAATTATCTCTCTCAATCCCCACATTGACTTTCCTTTTCAATTTTTCCTCTATGAGCTGGTCAACATGCAAATCCGAAGCAAATGAATACACAAGTATCAAGTAAGATACACATGTCCTAGACATACCCAACTCCTGTGTTGAGTCTCCAAAGTCAAATACACATGATGCAAACAAACGTTCCTACTAGGGATACGGTATGAAGTTGAGTTATTCTAGGTTCAAAACCTGGGTATGTGTTCTAGACTATGTACCTGAGCAGACAACTCGAGCCGAGGAGAGGGCTACGTACCGGGAACCAAAAGGCCATCTGGCTTAGTAACTTGTCCGAGCCTCTTTCTTATTTCAAGGTATGACACTAACAGAATAGAGAGTCTCGACCAGCGAGCACATCCCCGAAGATGAGAAGAGAAGGGTTTCGTAGAAGTTTATATATAGTTCAAATAATATCAAAACGGTAAAAAGCGGCATTTAGCACATTAGGCTCAAACATGCAATAAAATCAGATAATAAATAAAGTCAATTACAAAAATTATTCTAAGCTCGAATTCTTGAAACCTGAACCAGAAGTTCTGGGTTCTTGTCCCCAGCAGAGTCGCCAGAGCTGTCACACCTCCTTTTTCCTACACCCGGAGGGGTGTAAGGGAGTTTTTTCCAATTTAAGTGACAAACAAAACAGAATTATTTTATTTAAAAATCAAAGTCGCCACTTGGGATAATTTATGGTGTCCCAAGTCACCGGTTAAATCCCGAATCGAGGAAAGATTGACTCTGTTTTATAGTCCGCGAACACAGAAATCCAGGTAAGGAATTCTGTTAACCCGGGAGAAGGTGTTAGGCATTCCCGGCTTCCGTGGTTCTAGCACGGTCTCTCAACTGTTATAATTGGCCTATTATCTGATTTTAATACATTTTAAACCTATGGTTCAATTTTAACTTTAACCGCTTTATTTAACTATTTTTTAGGGAAGATTTCAACGTTATTTAAAACACGTCTTGAACCACGTCACATAAATGCACCCGCAGTCCCCGACATATCTAACATTGTTGAGATTTGGATTTGGGTTACATAAATGCACACCCGAATTTAGGAAGGTAACAGCGCACCTAAAACAACTACTCACTTTCAACTTTGCGAGGGCCATGGAAAATTTACTAATGGCACACCTCGATTTTAAGGATTAATTATATGAGGGCCATGGGTTAGGGATATTATTATAGAAAAAGTGTAATGTTTAACTTTATGAATTACTAACCAGATCAAAGGTATTGTTAAATTAATCAAAAAATTCATGAACTTCAAACTTTCAATCTCATAGCACAAAAAATGTCACTGCCAACATTGTTATGATCTAATTACACATTTTTATCATCTTATCCATTAGCACTTACACACTCATTTTAATTCTTTGCACCTATTGACTTACGTACTCCTTCTGATTTATGCATTACATATACAAAATCACACATTCATCAAGCCACACACCTTTCAACAGACAGAGAATTGAGAAAAACATATTCTGCCTCAGCGTTTGAACAGTAAACGGCAATCGGAATTTTTGTGAATTTTTATAATCAGTCAAACAATTCAACATGCTGCTTGAATTTGATATTTCAGAGCAGAAGCATACCCTTAATCATTGAGCTTAACCACACTTTATGACTAAAACAAGTATAGTGACTAAAAAATAATAATATTAATACGTATACTGTCCATCTTTTGCATTTGCAGTTATACATTGAATACATGTAAACAACAACTTTAACTTCTCTTTTATGATAAGCAACGATCAGTTAACTTCATACAAAATTGAATAAAATAACACTTCTATTGAATTAAACATGGTTCATAAAGCGGACATCACCTATATCTTTATACATCGTATTCAAACAGAATACTACTAAACTAAAATTACACCAGAACTTAATGAACTAACAGGCATAGTAATTCAGGTGCAGCATATTGCCATTACATTATTTTATAAGAGTTGATTCCCAAGTTCAGCACCCTGTTCAAATTGCCAATAATTAACTAGGAGGCATCTAAATGAGAAACTGAAATACCCCACTGATTTACAACTAGATGCTGCTCACAGCATAGTGTTTACTAACAACTAGCAGGATGTCATATATCATAAACTAGAAACTTAAGCAAGTAAACCAAGTAAGCTAAATCATGAACCAAAAAAAACTGATTACAACTACTAATCAAAGATCTGAATGCCATCTTGATTCCAAATCAAACCTTACATTATGTGAAATGCAGAAGTGTACCTGATGACAGCAAATGGAAACAAGTGAAGTGAGCTGAAAAGCGAAACAGCAAGAGTAGAAGCAGCAGTGAAACAATAACAACGATAACAGGGCCTCACGATCAAAGCAGCTTATACCAAACTTCCAAATACCCAAAACTCAAACTATTCTTCCCAGATACAAGGATTTGTGATTTTTTAGAAGTTTATAGCTAAACAAGAAAGCCAGACAACCAGAAACAAAACCCAATTTGGAGCCATTTTCAACCAAACCAAAGAATTCAGTGTTCTTTTCAGTTATATCTCTCAACTATCTCTTTTTTCTTAATTCTCGTTTGTTCTTTCCATCTCCTTCCCTCTCTTCTCCCTGTGTGATCCTCTATATAGGCAGTAGAAAATGCCCCCTTGGATTCACAAATGCCCTTTCAACAATTTTTAATTAACTTCACTTAACTTAGTTCTTTAAATTAATCAGTAGTGCATTTTCCTAAACCCTACCACTGTGGGGAAGCTCCCTAAATTAGTTGAGACTCCCTGCTAATTGCTTCAAAACCAAATGGACCAAATTAAACCCAAATGAATGGGCTGTTCTTTGAAATAAATGGGTCGGAACTGGACCTAGGGCCCAAACAGAATTCGAATTCTATCTTGACTACTCAATGAAAGACCAGACGAGTTAACAACTAAACGAGTTTCAAAAAAATATTCTAGCTAAATGACTGGTTCTCCTTTTAAAATTGATTAGGGAGTTGTAATTAGACTACACTATCATATTAGCAAGATTTAAATTAAACTAATTATACGACTGAAAAAAACAGAATTTAAACATGCTGTTAATGACAGAATCAAACAGACCAAACAAGAAAAATCACATAACAAAACTTGGAGAAGAAAAACGGGAAAGGAACAACACAACCAATAATCAATTTTAGCTAAAATTTGTTCCAGTTTTAATTTATTCAATCGAAAAGAAAGAGAAGAAGAGAAGAGGAGAGGAAGCTAAGAAGAACAAAATGAAAAATGAAGAAACTCACCGATTCGGCTTGACCTCGTGACTGACCCCCTAATTTAATCCACAAATAACGTCATCCGCTTATTCTTTGCCAAGAACAAGCGAACAATGTTATTTCAGGACTAAATAGACCTTGAATGCTGAGTAAAACTTCGAGGGATGTCTTTGCATGAACGAACTCGCTATGGCTTCTAAGGCTCGAACCCTAGATTTGAAATTCGAAGAGTTCAGGCCATGTTCGAGGGAAATGGAGTAAGGATTTGGGAAAAGGGGGTCTGGGTGGTTAAGGGGTGTAATTTTGAAGGTGTTTGGAGGTGGCGCCGCCACCCTAAGGCGGTGGGGGAATGGTGGCAGCGCTAGGATTTGGGGGGTTGGTCTTTGAGAGAGAGAGGGGTGCGAGAGAGAGACGATGAGAGGAGGGGGGTTCTCAGGGGTGGGGTCGTTCCGGGTATTTTATTATAAAGGGGGCGATCTTAGCCGTCGGATTGAATGAGATCAATGGATATGATGAAAAGGTGTTCAGGACGGCGTCGTTTGGCTATGGGAGGGGTCGGATCGGGTTGGGGACGGATCTGGGCCGGTTTTGAACGGGTTTGGACGGGTACAAGGGTGTTTGGTTTGGGCTTGGGTGAATTGAATTGGGATTGGCCCAAAAATCTCATCCCCTCTAATTTTTCTTTTTCAATTTTAAATCCCCCTTTTTAAAATAAAATCCTAACTTAATCCCTAAATCAAATTATTCTACCAAATTAACTTAATTATTTCTAAACAATAATTACCACGATTAATTAAGTACCAAATTATAAAAAAACTTCCAAAATTCGAAATAGAAATGCAAAAAATGCAACATGACTATATTTTTTATCTTTTCTATTTTTTTGTTAAACAAATTAATGTATTAATTAATATAAAAATATAAAAATTAAATCCTAAATACAAATGCAATATTTTTGTATTTTTTATGATTTTAACAAAATTAAATGTGCACACAAGAAATGTAAATAATCAGGAAAATTCTACAATAATTCCTAGAATAGCAAATAATTAAATAAAATAATAAAAAAAATTTGGGAATTCTTTGGAGTAATTCATGTGAGGCAAAAAGCGCGTGCTCATAGTTTGGTGGCACTTTTATCATGTCGGCATGCACTTGACGTTGAAAGCATTTACGGACATACTGAATACAATCCATCTCCATGGTCATCCAAAAGTAACCTGCCCTGAGTATCTTCTTGGCCAGAACGAAACCATTCATGTGCGGGCCACATGTCCCAGCATGCACATCCTCAAGTATCTTAGAAGCTTCCTTTGCGTCGACATACCTTAGCAAACCCAAATCCGGAGTTCTTCTATACAAGTTCCCTCCATTGTGGAAGAATTGATTTGACAATCTCTGAAGCGTGCGTTTCTGAATGTGATTTGCATGCTTCGGGTATTCTCCTTTTGATAAGTACTCCTTGATGTCATGGAACCAAGGCTTTCCATCTGCTTCTTCCTCGACATGAGCACAATATGTCGGCTAATTATGGATTCTCATTGGGATGGGATCAATATAGTTCTTATCTAGATGTTGTATCATGGATGACAAGGTGGCTAATGCGTCGGCAAACTCATTCTAAATTCTGGGCACATGTCAGAATTCTATCTTTGTGAACCTTCTTTTCAATTCCTGCACATGGTGCAGATATGGCAATATCTTGGAATTCTTGGTGGCCCATTCTTCTTGTACCTGGTGCACAAGCAAATCTGAATCGCAGATCACCAACAACTCCTGAATGTTCATGTCGACTACCATGTTGAGCCCTAGTATGCAGGCTTCATATTCTGCCATGTTGTTGGTGTAGGGAAATCTGAGTTTAGCAGATACCGGATAATGCTGACCCATTTCTGATACCAAAACTGCTCCAATGTCTACTCCTTTGAAATTTGCGGCTTCATCAAAAAACATCCTCCAATCGTCATATGATTCTATAATGTCTTCTCCCATGAATGATACTTCTTCATCAAGAAAATACGTTTTCAAGGGTTCGCATTCTCCTCCCATCGGATTTTTAGCGAGTTAATCTGCCAACGCTTGTCCCTTGACTGACTTTTGAGTGACATAGATGATGTCGAACTCACTCAGCAGTATCTGCCATTTAGCCAACTTCCCAATAAGCATGGGCTTCTGAAATATGTACTTTAGAGGATCCATCCTGGATATGAGGTATGTAGTGTAGGCACAGAAATAATGCCTCAACTTCTGGGCTGTCCAGGTCAAAGCACAGCAAATGCGTTCAAGCAGAGAATACCGTGCTCCATAAAGTGTGATTTTCTTGCTCAGATAGTATATGGCTTGCTCCTATCTTCTTGTTTCATCATGTTGTCCCAAAACACATCTGAAGGCTCCATATAACACGGATAGATAAAGTAGCAAAGGTTGTCCTGGTTCTGGCAGGACCAGAACTGGCGGTGTGGGCAGGTATTCCTTGATATTATCAAAAGCTTTCTAATAATCCTCGGTTCAACTTGTCTCGGCATCTTTCCTCAGCATCTTGAAGATGGGTTCAAATATTACTGTGGATAGTGCTATGAATCGGCTGATGTAGTTGAGCCTTCCCAGGAAGCTCATCACGTCCTTTTTTGCTTTTAAGGTGTAATAAAAGTTGTCTTCTCGGCATCTTCTTCATCTATCCAGATCTGGTGATAACCTACGAAGCAATCTATAAAGGATTGGAGTTCATGCTTGACGCATTTATCGATCAGGATGTGTATATTTGGCAGTGGGAAGTCGTCTTTGCGACTTGCTCTGTTTAAATCCCAATAATCAACACATACCCTGACCTTCCCGTCCTTTTTCGGAACTGGCACGATATTAGCTAACCATGTTGGGTATTCAACCACCCTGAGAACTTTGGCTTTGATCTGCTTGGTAACTTCCTCCTTGATCTTCAAACTCATGCCTAGTTTGAATTTTCTGAGTTTCTGCTTGACTGGCCGGCACATGGGATTGGTAGGCAACTTGTGAGCTACTATAGATGTTCTCAAACTGGTCATATCGTCATACAGCCATGCGAATATATCCTCATATTCCTTTAGGAAACGGATGTACTCTTCCTTCTCTGTTGGTGACAAATGAATGCTGATGTGGGTCTCTTTAATAGTCTATGTGTCTCCCAAATTTACTGCTTCTGTTTCGTCCAAGTTGGATTTAGGCTTGTTCTCAAAATTCTCAGCTTCTCTGACAATTTCCTAGGGGATCTCATCTTCTTCCTCTGAGTAACTATTCTCATGTTGCGTTGCCTCATTACATGTCACAATCACTGGTTCATCAGGAAAAGTAATAATAACACTATAGAAGGGAAAAGTATAAAAATAATAATGAATAATGATAAAGGATGAATGCATTTGATTAAAACTGAGAAAATTGTTCAAACAAAGCTTGGCTCGCTGAATTGGGCATTTATTTTGAAACAAAGAAATCTTAAAACAAAATTGCAGGAAATTTTAAATGCCTAGAACGGCTATAAATTCTGCCAATCTACCCAGGGACTCGGCAGGCTCGGGATGGTGTGACGGTCCAGTTTCTGAGAATATCTCCTTTTGCCACGGTCTGAATGGAGAGGCCTTCTTCCTCCTCCTCCTTAATTATAGCTCTGCAGTCCATATCCTTATCTTACAAGAGCAGATCCGTCAGCCCAGCTAGTGCTTCTTTTTCAGCAGTTCCTCATATTGTGTCCGCCTATTGGAAAGCCTGTCCCAAACGGGGTATCGATTGCTCAAGAGGGTAATATAGTCCACTCCATGGAGGCGACCATTCCCTGTACTCCTGCCATGTATACTGGTATCCGAGCCAAAAGGTGGTACCATGATTTTCAGCCGTATCGGCTGGGTGATGCCTTGGAGGTTCTTTCCCAACCCTTTGCCGGGTTCATATTCAAACCATGCTAGTGTGCTCTCTATTTTGTTACTCCACCACTTATCCTTCTCGACGGCATTGACCCGTTCAATATGATGATAGGTTTCTCCTCCTAGCCTTCTTCTATGTCCAATGGTCGGGATGGTTTGACTGGTGTAGATGGCGTTACTCCTATCTCCATGAATGATTACCTCCTAACGATTCCATTCAAATTTTACGGCTTGATGTAGTGTGGAGGGCACGGTTCCAGCAGCATGGATCCATGGGCGGCTCAACAAAAGGTTATATGAGGCTGGTATGTCAAGCACTTGGAATTCAACATCGAACCAAGTTGGCCCCATCTGCAAGCAAAGGTTGATTTCCTCGATCGTGGCCCTCTGGGACCCATCTAAAGCCTTCACATTCATGCTTCCAGTCCATATTTTATGGAAACCTTTATCCAACCTTTTCAAGGTGTCCAACGGACAAATGTTTAGACTCGAACCTCCATCAATCAGGACCCTGGCAATGAACTTTTCTTCAAATTATACCGTGATGTGCAATGCTCGATTGTGATTTAGACCTTCGGGCGGTAGCTCATCTTCATGGAATATAATCTTATAGCTATCCAGTACCTGACCGACCATGTTGGCCATTTCCGCACCAGTGATGTTATTGGGTACATAAGCCTCGCTCAGTACTTTCATCAAGGCGTTCTTGTGTGCTTTTGAATTCTGTAGTAGTGATAGGATAGATATCTGAGTAGGGAATTTGTTCAGGTGATCAATAAAAGAATACTCTTTTGTCTATACTTTCCTCCATAGATCATCCAGCCCGGTCTCAATGATAAGCTGCCTAGCAGTGGCATCCTTACTTGAACCTCCAAGGTGTTCAGGTGTGTAGACTCTTCCAGTTCTAGTCATCCCTTGTTCGTTATCAGATTCCTCTATCTTTGTCTTCCCTTTTCGTTGAGCCTCGGTGACATAATCGTAGGGTATTGCCTTTGAGTTGAATGGGGGTGTGGTTGACACCATCACAGTAAAAGGTGTGACCACTTCTACCTCAAATGGAGTGGAGGTGGCCGCGGGCGAAGCTACTTCCACCTCGAATGGAACTAGTACAGCTACCTCAACCTCGATTGATGAATGAGTCTGTACCATGATAGGAGTAAGTGTGACTGCAACCTTAAAATTATCGCCTTCTCGGATAAGCCCAATTGACCCCTCAGGGTCCCATTCCTCATTTTCTATAATATGTACACCGTTACCTCTATGACCAGGGATGGGATTGTTGCATACATTAGGTGCGGCTTCCTTTGCTTGTATGACCTTGTTGTCAATGAGTGTCTGGATCTTATCCTTCAATGTTCGGCACTCAGCACTATGTGCCCTTTCATACCGGAGTGGTACGCACAGGTTTTGTTCGGATTGACCCATTGGGATAGATTTTCTAGCGCCATAGCGGGAACAGGAGTAATGTAACCTGCGGCCTTTAACCTTTCATACAATTGGTCGATGGGCTCAGCGATGGCGATGTATTGTCTGGGTGGCTTGCAGTCGAAGTTGGGTCTTGGTCTTGGATAATTTTAGCGAGTTGGTGGTGACTGGAAGTGGGATGGTTGGGAATTATAGGTGTGATGGACAGTGGCTGGTTAGGAATATCTGGGAGATAAAGGTTGATATGTAGGTAGTGATGCTTGGTATGTAGGTGGAGGTGTTTGATAGGTAGGTGGAGATACTTGATATATAGGTGGAGGTGTCTGGTATGTGGGTAGGGTGTTTGGTATATGAGTGGGGTTTTTGGGCCCTGGGACACCATCACTGCCCCAACATATCTTTTCTTCGATATGCCACCTGATTCAAGTGCCTTATTCGTGGCTTGCAGTGCCTCGAAATTCGTTACCATCCGGATCTTGATTCCTTCCTCGATCCTTTCTCCATGCTTGATGATGTCAGAGAATTTGTGATTTTCGATGACCATCAGTCTTTCATAATATTGTGGATCCTATGCTCTGACGAAGAATTTATTATTTTGTTCTTCATCCAAAGGGGGCCTGACCTTGGTGGCTTCCAACCTCCAACAAGTAGCATATTCGCGGAAAGTCTCAGTAGGCTTCTTCTTGAGATTTTGGATGTAGAAGACATCAGGTGCATTTTCTGTGTTGAACCTGAACCGGTCCATGAAATCTGACGCCATGCTTACCCAATTTGACCATTTCTTGGGATTCTGGATGATATACCAAGACAACACGTCCCCAGTAAGGCTCCTCATAAAGATCTTCATTCGAATCTTTTTATCTTTTCCAACCCTAACAAACTTATCACAGTAAGTCCTTAGGTGAACCCTGGGATCACCTGTACCATCGAACATTTCGAACTTGGGAGGTTTGTACCCCTCTGGCAGTTCCACATCGGGCTATATGCACAGATATTCGTAGTTCAAAACTTCTATTCCTCTATCGCCTTCAACACCTTGAACTCGGCTTGTAGCTTCTTGAGTTCTTCGGCCATGTTCTTAATGAGCATGTCCTTTTCAGAGGATTCCGGTGCACAGGAGATTAGCTAGGTAGGATGTGGTATAGTTTCCACGTATATGGGGTTGCTCTGATGGGCGCCAGGAACTTAGGTATAGTGATGCTCATTGGTAGAGTTTTGTAGATCGGGAATGAGTGGTGGTGAATTTTTGGGAGTGTGGTAAGTGGTGGTTGGTGGGTACGGGACTGGTTGATGTTGTTGTGGTGGAGTTGGTATTGGCAATGGATTGATATTTTGTGGTGGAGTTGCGTATTGGTTTGGTATGGTAGGATTTTGCGGCTGTTGGTTTTGTGTGTTTGAGGAGGTGTTGGGTTCTTTGCGTTCTGTTGGTGGATATCAGGGACATTGAGGGTGATTGATAAGTTTGCCAAATTGCAGACCTGCTCAAGTTCTCCTTTCAGTTCTAGTATCTTTTGTTCTAGCCTCAAAAACCAGGTCATTCGGGGCCGGAGTACTACGGCCATCGGAAGTCTCTGTGTTCTCAATGTTTTCCTTTCGGATTCCACATAAGTTGTCCATCTTTGATTTCCCTCTACTTTTTGTGTTTCTTGGAGGAGGAGGTGGTGGAGGGCCTCTGGATCTGGTATGATATGCTGACAAAACCAGTATGAATGAACCAACCTATGGGGATTGGAATAATAATAATAATAATAATAATAATAATAATAATAATAATAATAATAATAATAATAATAATAATAATAATAATAATAAACAAAACAAAAGGTAACAAGTTAGTAGGGATCCTGAGATGTTTGCAGTATTTAAACACATAGTGCGAGATATAAACTCGTATACTAATTTGGGAGCCTCGTTGTGCCCGAGGTAGGCCTAGCGACAAAGAAATTTGGAGAAATTCAAATACTGATAAATGCTTCATTTCATAATATAAAAGTAGACGGATCCAAAACGACACTATTATAATAATAAAATAAGTCACTACTGCCACTTGGCCTTATTACATTTTAAAAAAAACAAGTAAATCTAATCTATTTGGTCCCAAAAGGACCTTCCTCAGGTTGAATGTTCTCGTTGATCAAATCCTCCAGTTCATGTAGGTTTACCAGTAAAAATGCCTTTGCCAAATGTTCTCCTTCATTTCCCTCAGCATTCTGGCAATCAGTGACTCTCTTCCTCACCTTTCCTTCCAATTCCAACAAGTTGTATTCCAGATATTCCAGCTTTTCGCTGGATTTGGCGGCCCTCTCTTTTCATTCGTTGATTTGGTCATTTGACGGAAGATTCCTCCACCAGTCTAGCAAGAGTGAGGGTGTGCTAACCATACCGAAGATGGGGACCTCATTCTTCATTTTCTGCAAAACAAAAGGGTTAGACCTTACCCCCACCGGACTCGACTATTTATACATTTATGATCAGCATATCGACATTTAGTTCTTCAAAAATGCACAGAATGTGGTTGCATCAGTTGGGATTATGGAAAACCTGATGGACTTTGGATAAGGCTTATCTTAAAGGATCATTATGTGGACAACATAACTGATCCTACTAGGTTTGACCATGATGCATGCACAATTTAAATAGAGTAAGGTTTCTATGGGGTTTTAGACTGGTACCCTCAAGCAGACAACTTGAGGGGGAAGGCACGGAACCGTCGACTGCACCGTTGATCGATTGGTTTTACCGCAAATAAGCCTTCCCGAATTTAAAGGTAGTAAATAGGAAGAGTCCAACCACTCATTAAAGCGTTGCTATAGGATTTGAGATGTGCGAGTGGAATATGATGCGGAGCATGATTTATGCAGCAATTAATAACATGTAGTCAAGTATTTTCACGTAGGGAAAAAATACAGTATTTAAATAATTGAAAAGGAAGTTACATAAAAAGAAAAACAAAGAGGCAAGTCAATTTTTAGGGTAATAAATGAATGCTTAAATTATTGAAAAATAGACAGTTAAATTCATATAAGGGATCAGGGTACGGGATAAGCATGCTTGGACTAATTTGTAAAGACAAGTTCGTTATGGTAAGAGCCTAAAAATATCCCCAACAGAGTCGTCATGCTGTCGCGCCCCCTTTTTTCCTTTCGCAAAGAGGAGTCCGGGTCTCGACATTCCATGGGGTGTAATGACTCATTTCCTTTTGGGAATCGGGTATTTGAAGAGTCACCACCTAATGTATTATGGTGCGTTAGGGCACCTAGAGCGATTAACTCATGTAACTAGTTTGCATTACCAGAGATTAGGGTAAGGGCTCGAATTAACCTCGACGGGAAGGTGTTAGGCACCCCTCTTGGTCCACAACTGTGGGTCCCGGCCGAACTTATATTTACAAATTAGTCCATATAAATAGTTGAATCAAATAAGTTGCAAGTAAAGCACGTAGGATAATTCAAGTAGTAAGATAAGGTTTAAACAAGTTGTAGAAGATAAAAGTTTTGAATAGAGAAAGGATTAGGTAAAGAAGGGTTCTAGGTTGTTTGTCCTATAGGATCATCCCATGCAATGTCCGGTAAACACTCCTCGACGAGGGGCTACACGTGACATTAACACGTAGTCATCATATCCTATATCTACCCTCCACATCCCCTATTGGTCATGCAAAGCGAGTGTTTGGTCACTGACTCCTATTGCGTGCTGCTACCCGTCCCTTCTTAATAGTCCTGGAGGGAATTAGGACCTCTACCTATAGGTGGTTCTAGACGCACCCCTAAGGCTTTAAAGGCAAAAATCTAAGGCGACAGTCAAAAAGCATTTAGTACTTCCACATAATGGAGCAATTAAGAGGCTCACAATTCCTCCTCAAACAAACATACAGGCAGCACGACTCAAACACAAGTAAGGTCTTTATTAATTAAAGTCCTAAAGCAGGATTTCTAAGTGATTATGCAAAAATAGGCCACTTTCAGATCCAGAAGTTATAACCTAGTAGTTGCCTAGAGACACCTCTTTAAAAGCTTACTAGAATCAGAAAAATTGAACGACAAATAGTTTCAGGGAAATGCAAATTTTGAAATGCCCAAAGGCTTGCCTATATGCAGTATACTGCATCTATATTAATGCAGAAATGAACAGATTTTCAAAATAAACACTTGTGATACCTATAGGCAGGATATCTAATAAGAATAAAGCAATTTTAAAAGATCTAGTTTCAGGAAATGTCATTGCTTAATAAGACCAGTTTTAAGAAAATGAACTAGTTGTAATGACATTGATTTATCAGGCTAATTAGATTATCAGACATAATTGCGAATAGAAATCCCTATAGGCATGGTATCTAGGAGTATTATTAGTTTTAGTCAATTTGCAGTAACATATGAAAGACTTATTAGAGCTTAATCGAAATTAGATCCTATAGGCATGGTATCTATACTTGAATTGATTTAAGACACGATTGTTTGAAAACTTATGAACATGACTTCGAAAATGCAGAACCTTAAGAACATAATTTCTACTTGATGCAAATGACATTGGAAGTGGAAACCTATAGGCATGATGTCTATTATGCAAACGAATCAGATTCAACAAGAGTAAACCCTATGAACATGTTTTCTATTGAGTAAAGCAAGCATATTTGAAAGTAAAGCCCTAAGAGCATGATTTATACCCATATTACCCCACAAAGTACACATCTACCCACCCTTTTTACTAAATAACCCAAATATCTGTTTACAAATTATTACAGGCCAATAACTGAATTACATAAGTGAAATGGAAGATCAAAAAGCTATTCTATAGAGAGCCTGCAATCAGGCCCAAGTTTCCCAAAGCCTCCAATGGTCTTACAAGCCTCATTTCCATAGACAAATTAGAGTCTAAGTGCATCAAAGTTCCCTAAGGGTCTCAAGGACCTCGGGCAATGCTTACACCTATACTTAGTAACCAAGCATTGAACCAATGCAGTGTGGAAAGGCTAGCCTTAGTATGCCAGAGTTCAGAGGGTTCTCAAGAGGATCCCAAGGCAGTACACATACTAGAGGGGGCAGAACTTATTAACTAAGAGTAAAGTAGAAATGCAGGACACAAGTTGAAAGAAGTCTGTTTTGAAAGCAACTAGTAAAGTAATAGAGGTTGTTTGAAAGAGGTTTGAGTGGTAAACAAAATCAAGCACTACACAGAATCCAAATGAACTCAGTAGTCACACAGGGGTCAAAGGGTTTGGGGATACACAGACATTTGACTACAGACACAACCCCAGCAAGGGGTCTTAGAACTGGTTCAGACATGCTCAGAGATAGTTGACACTGGCATAATCACAAACCAGTCATGAGGAGCATAAACACATAGAGGGGGATAAGGATTTGGGATTCACAAAAATGGTAAGTACATAGTAGGTAAAATAGTTGTACAGGCATGCTTTGAATCATATAAGAGAATACATTGATTTAAAGGGAGGGGAGTCATACTAGCATGCTGATAATATAACCTAACTACAGACTTCACAACAGAACCACAAGTAAAAGCAAACTAGAAATAAAAGAAACTGAAACAAGAAGAGAAGCATGTTGTTGTTGAGGCATTACATTAAATTAGGACATACCAGTGAAGATAGAAGTAAGCAGAATGAAAGAATCAAAGAGCACAGAGGATTAGCCTTGGCTTGCAGCCGGCTAATAGTAGAAAATAGCACAAGAGAGGGGGAAGAACAGGGATTTTTAATAAGAGAGGAGTTTTTGAAAAACCAAGTGTCTCTGTTGTTTGTAAAAGACTTAGAGTATTTATAGTTGAAAGTAGGTAGTGGAATAAGGTAAAAATCATAGCAGTATGCTAATTTAAGAACTCAGAATCAATCAATTAGAGAATCAAGGAAGCTCTCCTTAAGTTAAGGGAATCAAGATCAAACAGAAAGAAGCAGTACCATATAAGGCAGGAAGAAGAATCAATGCATGATTAAATAAGGAAGGAGTCAAGATTCAGTAGGCATAAAGTAGTCAATTAGGACCAAATTCAGAAAGACCTAATTAAGGAAAGACTAAGTAAAACAAAGTACCATAGTAAATAAGGTAATGAAATCAGTCAATTTAAACAGACGAGTAGAATTCTAGGGCTTTGAAAGAAAATCTTTCAATTACCATCAATTAAGGAGAATCAGAATCAATCATGGGGAGTCATGATTCTGTTTTCTCAACATATAAATCGAGATGAATGAACAGGAGTAGCAAACAAACAAGGTCAGCTATATAGACAGAAAGAAACAAGAGATGAGCAAACACAATCATATAGAGGTGATATAAGTAGGCTAAAGATTCAGCAGAACATATGCGAGGCATGGTGAGAGATTAACAAGAATAAGGTAAAAGGCTAACACACAGAACCAAGGCAAAGAAAATCATGCTAACACACAAAACCAAGGCAGAGAAAATCATGCTAACACATAGAAACAAAGTAAAAAAATCTTTAAAAATTATGGCTTTTAATAGAGTCAAGTTAAAAAGAAGTAGGAACATAAAATCGGTCAAAATAAGCAAGGAAAATAGTTTAATCATGAAGAAATCGGTTGGAATAGGTGTAGAAAGAACTCCAAGAAAACCCTAATTTTTAAAGAAAGTAAAACGGTTTTAAAAAATGAGGATCTTTCGAAAGAAGTTTAAAAATAGGCAAATCATAGAAGGAAATAGGCTTAAAGCATGAAAATAACACAGATCTGAGAGATTCAGAAGAGGGTTAGGGTTTCAAAAGGAAACCCAAATAGAAATCGAAAGAACCTGTTGTAACTTCACAAATCGTAACACATATGGTGTGATTTTGCCCAAATCACACCAGAGAAACCTCGAACAACAGAGTCGGAAACCCTAGGTCCAAATCGACATGGCCCAGGGCCCTTGAAGGCCTTAGAGATGATGAGCAAGGTGATGAGAGACCCATTGGAGGCTTGGGGTTGAAGGAGGTAGCTGGAGATGACTGGAGAAGGAGGGGATTGACGAAGTTTAGGGTTAGGTTTGAGATAGGAGAAAAGATGAGACCATCTGAAGGTGGCGCCTTCGGAAAAATGACTTAGGGTTATGGGTCGTTTGAAAATTAAAAAGGAAAGGAGGAATAAGGGTCGTTAATCTAAAAGATCAACGGCCAGGATTTATGATGGCTTGGGTCGGGTAGACATGTATAGGGTCTGGGTCGGGTGATTAGGTGTGAAATTGGGCTGGAGAGGGGTCCGATTTAGGCTATAATTGAAAGCCATATTTGGCTATAATTTAAATAGCCAATTTCCCCCCTATTTAATTTATAAAAAATAATAGGTAATTTCTGGAAAATAATTTAAAGTGCCAAAATGATTTAAAATACATAATTGATATTTTAAAAATATGGGGACCAATTTTATGCATATAAAATATAATTATACCTTAAAATGGGCTAACATTGCTATTATATGCAATTTAGCTTAAAAATACTAAATGTAATTATAAAAAGTATAAAAATTATACTAGCTATATTTTGGCATGTGTATAGAAATTAAATAAATGAATTATCAAAACAATAACTTTGGAAATAATTATTGGGGATTTTATAGATAAAAGGGGAGAAAATAAATCAATTTAAACCCTTAAAATTATGGGAAAAATAATAAAAGCCTTCTGCATGCTTATATATTCATATATATATATATATATAAATATGCTATTTTGAAGGTATTTATACATATTTAAAATATATAGGGAAAAATTGGGTATCAACACACTCCCTAAGTTCATTCATATCAAAATCACCAAAATCCAACCACATTAGGATTGAATATTAAGTCCACAAATCTTACCTCCAAGTGTTCTCCCTTGATTCCCTCTTCAATCCCCTTCAAAAAGCTTCAAAATCGCCCAAAATGGAGGAACTTAGATCCAAAATTGCGAAAATGGGTCTTTTAAACATTCTGCCCAGTCATTTTAGATCCTTCTTCGCGAACGCGGTCAATGCTTCGCGTTCACGAAGCACAAACTTAAGTTGACCAAAATCCTACTTACGCGAACGCGATGACCCCCTCACGAACGCGATGCCTCAGCAGCTCAAACCATCGCGAACGCGTCTGCTATCTCACAAACGCGGTGCTTCCTGACTCCAACCCTTCGCGAACATGGGACCTCCCTCGCGAACATGAAGGACAAATCTTCAGCCTCACATTCTAGGCCTTCGCGAACCCGAGGGCCCACTCGCGAACGCGAAGGTCAACAGTATGCAACACTCACAACAGTTTTCTGCAAATTTTCACAACTTGAAATGGTCTGTTTAACCACCTGAAACTCACCCGAGGCCCTTGGGACCTCAACCAAACATGTCAACCTATCCCATAATATCATTCAGACTTGTTCCAACCTTCGGAACACTCAAAACAACATCAAAACACCAAATTTGCATCGGATTCAAGCCTAAGAATTCTAAAAACTTCCAAATCCCGTTTTCGATCAAAAAGTCTATAAAACCACGTCCGAATGACCTGAAATTTTCACACACATACCAAATGACACAACGGACCTACTGCAACTCCCGGAATTCCATTCCGACCCCTATATCAAAATCTCACCTATCAACCAGAAAACGTCAAAATTCTAATTTTGTCAATTCAAGCCTAAATCTACTCCGGACCTCAAAAACACAATCCGATCATGCTACTAAGTCCCAAATCACCTCCCGAAGCTATTCGAACCATCGGAACTCACATTCGAGCCCTTTAACACATAAGTCAATATCCGGTTGACTTTTTCAACTTAAGCTTACTCAAAAGAGACTAAGTGTCTCAAACCTTACCAAAACCTCTCTAAATCTGAGCCAACCAACCCGATAACACAAAATATAGCTAAACAAGGCAATAAGAAGTAGATATGGGGAAACAGAGCGGTAACTCATGAAATGATCGGCCGGGTCATTACAGGAAGTCCAGTATATTATACTGGAATATTTTCAAATTTTGAACAGTATTTTCGTTCAAATTTATCTTTACATGAAAAGTGAAAAAAATTCGATTACTTTTGAAACTGTGGCTATTTTTCAATTACTACTTGTAAATCTGGCTATTTTTGAATTTCTCCTCTAATTGAGTATGAAATTTAAGAAATAAAGAACGACTTTTAAAATTTATGGTTTAAAATAAATCATAGAAATTTGGTTGACTAAAAATTATTTCATTAAAGTAGAAATGAGAAATTTACATTTGAATTGTCATTAAATATAAAAAATATGTCACCGAAAAAAGAAAAAAAAAGTATCACATAAATTTGAATATGGGGTTACTCTATAAAGGAGTCCGGGACCAAAATGTGGTTCTTTTAAAATCAAAATACTCTTTAGGTGGAAAAAAAAAGTTACCATTCTATATAAAATGCGGTTATGAACCGCGTTTTACCTTAACGGCAGTTTGGGACGTTAAGCTAAAGCGCGGTTCATTACTGTATTTTATATAAAATACGGTTATGAACCACGTTTTACATATTAGCTGATAAGACGGCTATATAAAGTGCGGTTCATTATCGCGTCTTATATAAAACACAGTAATAAACCGCATTTTATATATACAAATAATAGATCCCCTTCCCTTTCCCCCACGTTCTTCCCAAACCTTCCCCATTCCTTAAAAAAATTACAGCGGTCCCCCCTCCATTAACGATCCAAAAAGCTCGTGTGAGTTGTTTCAGAGTCAAATTTTCAAAAAAGTAGATATTGTTGGTCCCACATCCTTGCCAAGCCTTCTATTGTTGTGAGTTGCTTGTTTTGGAGTCAAATTTTCAAATCTTCAACTTTCCGAAAAACATAAATCGAGGTATTCCGATTTAGTTTATGTCCAAACTCGTATAAATAATGTAAATTAGTTGTTTTGAATGTGTTGTATGTTGTTTTGTTTTTTTTATTTTTTTTTGCGATTAAATTGGTATGTTATTTTTATCCGGACTAAGATATTAATGTTGTAAAAAAATATGTAAAAATTGTGAAATCATTATTATTTGTTAATAAAAATGTTAATAAATTACTATTATTGTTTTATATGTATTTTTGTGATTACAATGTATTTGTTGCGTTTTATCTGGTTTAAATTATTGATTTGCTTAAAGACTAGTAATATAGTGTCTTTTACGGTAAGATTAGTTATTTGCTTAAAGACTAGTAATATAGTGCCATTTTAGCGTAGTAAAATATAGTGCCTTTTAGCATAGTTATCCCTATAGTTTAAGTATCTCTTATACTCAAAAATACGTCAAAATAACTGATAGATCAAACACAAACTCTGTCCAATTATAGTCAACATATATTTGGTGCTACTGGGCAGCAAATATCGAGCATGGAACCCATATATGAATATTTAATAATTAAATTTTGTATAACTATAAAAATTAATTATTTAATTTACAAATAAACATATAAAATTATAAAACTAACATGTAAAATAATAAAACTAACAAATAGAAGAATTCAGGATAAATTGATGCTACTGGGCTCCAAATATTGAGCCTGGAACACATTTGTGAATATTTAATTATAAAAATTAATTATTTAATTTACAAACTAACATATAAAATTATAATATGACTAATACATACAAGAATTTAAGATAAATTGGTACTACTGGGCTCCAAATATGGAGCCTGGAACCCATATGTGAATATTTATTTATAAAAAATAATTAGTTAATTTACAAACTAACATGTAAAACAATAAAACTAGCATATACAAAAATTCAGGATAATTGGTACTGCTAAGCTCAAAATATCGAGCCTAGAACCCATATGTGAATATTTATTTATAAAACTTAATTATTTAATTAACAAACTAACATATAAAATTATAATAAAACTAACACATAGAAGAATTTAAGATATCTTAGTGCTACTGGGCCTCAAATATCGAGTCTGGAACCCTTATGTGAATATTTATTTATAAAAATTAATTATCTAAGTTACAAACTAACATATAAAATTATAATAAAACTAACACATAGAAGAATTTAGGATATCTTGGTGCTACTGGCCTCAAATATCGAGGCTGGAACCCTTATATGAATACATCATAATTAAATATTGTCTAATTATTAAAATTAATTATTTAATTTATAAACAAACACATAAAATTATAAAACTAATATGTAATTAATGTTGTTTAATTTACAGTAGACGACATGGAGGAGCCGCCTATTCATCCCGGACCTTCCAGCGATGAGCTGCTCTCGTTACAGGTAGATCATAGGTCCGCCCACATATGGGAAGGTGAGTTACTGACCCAGACTCTCCGCGCTAGGAGAGTGGACGACATGTGAGACTTTCTGCATGACAGATTTCTCCATGCCCGTGTAGTCACATGCCTGCGGGAGACAGGTTTCTACAGGATTTTGGAGATCGGGCAGCTGCAGCTCGATTGTCTTTGGTCACGGTCCTGATAGAGCGGTGGAGACCAGAGATGCAGACATTCCACTTGCTCATTAGCGAGGCCATCGTCACACTGCACGACGTGGAGGTTTTATATGGGCAGCCCGTTGATGGACTACACGTTGCTCTGCCGCCTGGCATGAGAGAGATAACACGTGTGCAGTACCTGAACATGCTGCAGTGGCTCACTACTTTCCGACCAGAGGATGAGAATGTACTGCATGGGACCAGTCATTTTTTGTTGACAACTATTCGACAGTGGTTGGAGGCATTGCATCCTGAGATCTATGGCGATACACCAGATTATCATGTTGATTGATATACGAGGTTGCTGCTACTCCTTATGGTTGGAGGGGTCTTGTTCCCGAACACTTTGGGGAACCTAGTGAGCTTGAGATTTTTTCATCATCTTTAGCGGCTAGATAATTTACTCCAGTACAGTTGTGGCTCTACTGTTCTCGCCTACTTGTACAAGCATATGTGTCGGGCGAGCATGGGCACCCAGCGTGAGGTTGCTGGATTTTTGCTGCTACTACAGGTGACAACATATTCGAATACTCTATTCATTTTAATATACCAAGTAAAAATATATCTTAAATTTTACGTCAACTTTTTATGTTAGGTTTGGGCCTGGGAGCAGTTTCTACAGTCGTAGCCACCTCTACCCCCATTAGATCTGGATGTACCACCGGAGTTGCTCCCTCCAGCTAGGAGGTGGGTTCTCCGGTGGGGACATACGCGCGAGTACGAGGCTCGACATAATCTCTCCTTGTGCAGGGATATATTGGATTTGCTGGATGGCACACAGATAAATGTATATCTAAGTTTACTTGTCATTGCTTCAAACACAAGTTGCGTATATTGACGTTTTCTATTCTCCCTTAATAGTTCATTTGGATGCCATACAGCGACGTGGTGTTAGCTGGCTTGCCCTGTTATTGCTCAGTCGGCCGACTTATGTGGGGCTCTTCCATCCCATTGTTCTGCCTTGATATTGTGGAGCATCATGCCACCGAGCGGGTACTTCACCAGTTTGGCAGGCCGTAGATCGTACCGACATGTCCCACCTGGTAGACCATACATATTACCGGCGGGATGATCGTACCAAGGTGGACGATGCATATTTGCCATGGTACAGGATCAGATATTTACTTGGGACCAGCGATTTCACCTCCTCCCCCCCCCCTCCCTTCACGGAGTCGGAAGGATACTGAGCATAATTATATGCCCTGGTACTGCAGCGTTAACCTGACTTTTTGTCGGGAACCTCATTCTTCGAGCTAGTAGTCGGTACGTTCGATACGCCGGGAGGCATGAGGAACTAGTATGTTATTTGGTATTCTTACTTATAATTGTGATCTAGTGTTCCGTGATTTATAGTTTACATGTTGTGCAGGCTATTGGCCTACATTTAGTCCACCAGTTGGGACTACAGATGCAGCAGCATACTGGCGATCCTGCGGTCACTTTGCAGGAGTATGGCCGGCAGGTTACAAAGTTGGCTGCCCGGACACTGCATCAAGCCAGAGAGGACGAGCGCTTAGAGCACGTCCCTACTTATGTGGCACCAGAGCACTACCATCGAGGTAGTCTTGTACCACAACCGAGGGGAGCACGAGGTAGGGCTGTCCTACGAGGCAGGGGTGCCCCACGAGGGGCCGGAAAGGAGGTGTCCCCAGTAAGGGGGCGTTGAGGCACCTATTGAGGATGTTAGAGACGATATGCCGGGTGACCTCTATCAGCCAGACGAGCTTTACAGCAGCATGCCGTCATATAGCCTTCAGCTGGCGCTGATTCCAGCAGCATCGCAGGTGACCCCGTCAGATCCATTATTGATCATAGGCACGAGCATTACCGGAGATTGAAAGTAGTTCTTTTCAGGCCCATTGACCGCTGCTGAGGATCGGCCGACCCGAGATGTGGATGGTGGACGCCGGTTGAGTAATGGCTCATCGTCGACGGGTGCTGTGGATCTTTCATATGCACATGTATGTTTGTATTACTATTAAATTTAAATTTATTTTTATCTCATTGATTCGCCATAAATAACTTTATAATTTTCTTTTTAAGGGTTCATCCCAGCCCGTCATGGAGGCCACTTTGTGCGATGCTGAGCAGGATGCGACGGATGCTTATATTCAAGAGCCGGATAAGACCATGGTAATAAAAAAAATTTGACTTAACACGTACATAACTAATATATATTTTCATATACTAAGCTGACTTATTCTTTTGTAGGTTGTTGATGGACCGACGGCCCTTTCTACCATCCTACTAGCACTACTGACGATCATGTTGTAGCGCATCCTCCGATAAAGTGGCGACGTGATGAGGATGATCCTGATAGTGTATCCGGGCAGAATGGGATGCGCCTCAGGCCAGCAGCTACATTGAAGCACACAAGTTGTGGGACACATTGATTTTCTTTTTTTTTGTATTTTATGTACGCTATGTAAATGTTATTTTATGTAAATAATAATAACAATTTTTTATGTTTACATAATATGCGCATTATGTTTTTATTTTTCCGTTTCTTCTTTATTTTAATACTACAACACAAACATAGAAACTTAACATAATTTAAATGTAGTACAACTAATGAAAACACATGACATGGGAAACTATTACAACCCATATTCACGTACGTTAGTTTATTTCATAAGGTAGTCAATGTAAATCCATGAAGATATTATATTTCTATCTTATTTTTTTCTTCTTCCACCTCTTTGAGTTTATCTTTCAACTCCGCAATTTCTTGTTTATATTCTCATTCATATTTCCACCGTTTTTTTGTCAAATCATGAAGATTTTGCAAAGATTTTTTGTAGCATTCCTACTCACAGGGTTCATCAAGTCATATCTCAAAGTTGCAAAAAATTCCGTTTTTGCCTCCAAACCTGTTGTCACACATCCAGTATCTGCACCCAAGTTGACCGGCATCCCAACAATCCGCCATCATATAGCGTTTGCCACATTGGTACATACATATGGTCAGACATTTGTTAAAGCTAAAAAACCTACTTTTATGAAACGTTTTGCTATTTGTTATGGTTAAGCGCAGAAAACAACTATAATGTGCCCGTTATTTATAGGCAAGGCAACACATAAAACATAGTATTTAACCGTGCTATATATATTTACACAATGTCCACTTGTGAAGCCCATGTTGCATCAACCAATTATAGGCTCTTTCGTTTATCTACCGGATCGATTCCATGCGCCTCCTGAATTTGCACTGTTGGTGATCAATTGCAGCCATCCACATTAAGTCAGACAAGTCCTTATTGGGATATTTATTCTGAAAATTGGCTTTCAGGTACCTCACACAGTAATAGTGGTATGCATAGGGTTCCTGCCATTTAGCCAAATGCTCTAGAGAATTTAATATACCACCATGCCGATCAGATATTAGACAAATACCTGAACGTTGTTTGACAATGTTCTGCTTCAAGTGGTTCAAAAATAGCATCCACGTCTTTTGGCTTTCATTGGCACAGAAGACAAAAGCTGTGGAAATATTTGTTCATTGGCATCTACTGCAACAGCGATCAATGGCTTAATATCATACTTTCCATAGACATGAGTACCGCCTATGGAAATTACCGGAAAGTAATGCACAAAACCATCAATTGCTAGTTTAAATGCCCAGAACACGTATCTGAATATATATTCTGGTATTCCTGCACTCCGTTCAAGCTTCCATTCAACAACAGTCCTGGGGTTAAAGTGTTTCAATGCAGCCATATACCTGGGTGGAGATGTAAATGACTTATCCCAGTCACCATAAATAATTTTAAATGCACGTTTGCGCCTGAGACATGCCTTTCTTTTGGTAATAGTACAACCATATTCCTGGTGGACGCATGTAATACACTCTTTGATCTTGTACTTTATGAACGCTTCAATATGTGGAGTCAGTTGAAGAGAAATCAAGTCAACATCCAAGTTAAAGTGATTCCTATTGAATATGTCCATTTTACAATTGTGGGTGCCAATATATTTACTCACTTTCCAAAACCCTATTTCCTTCTTGCTCGCACGCAGCATCCAATGAAAACTCGTAAACCATCTATGGCAAATAGCCTTGTATACATCCGGACTTGACTCCATACTATCATCTCACGACACTTTCTTACGCTGTACATTTTTGCAACCCTGGTAAGGAGAGCTTTATCAGAAAAAACATGTCATTTGCCAGCACCGTTGGTCTAGACTCATCCCACATTGTTGTCCGAATTTCGTCAAGATCCCTTGTGAGGGCATCCACATCCGGCATACTTGGCAAATGATCAAGGTAGGGAATATGCCTTGAATGAAACGACACGTGGGACTCGTACACTCTTGGTCTAATGGGAGGTGGAGCATGCTCCCTCTTCAGCTCAGGTTCGGCATTCTATTCCTCCTCATCATCATCCTCGTCACGGAAGGGTGTGTCATCTCCAGAATCGTCGGTATTGTTGTCATAATCACTATTATCTTTCTAACTCTGCGCATCTACTAAATTCCGAGTAAATACGTCGTCTACGAGCAACTGACTGAGGACAAGACCATCAAGTTGCTTGTTTTCACTGCACAAACAACAAAATAATAAGCTACTGAAATTGATAAATACTTTACATATAGCTATATCACTACACTTACAAGTCGTAATGTGTTGACATTCTATGATGGACATTATTCTGTTGGTAATGACTCCGAATGGACCACCGTGATCCGACACACCAAAAGTACGCATATTCCAGCTGGGCGTGGGTTCTTAACTTGTTTCATATCTGGACGGTACCCCTTGTGGAATATATGAGTATTAATACAAATTCAATACGACAAAAATAAACATCGTAATACAAAGGAAAATTAAAGTTTACCAGTCGTCTTGTGGATTATGTAAAGTAGGAGAGAAATTATTTCCTCGCTCCTCGTTCGCCCGTGGAGATAAGTTTAGATCCGGCCAAGCTCTTTCAGCCGGAACATGTTCGGCTAAAACTGCTCCAGAATAATCATCCGATGATTGAGGGTTATCCCTATTTTGCGCAACCTCATTATTGCGAACGTCTTCAATCTTCACGTACATTTCCAATATTTTTATCAAAATAAGTTCCCAGTATTCATCCGGAGTCCCAAAAAATCTCTCAGAGTTTCGTAATCCTCGATGTTAAACTCAGTGTAACAAACAACCCCTTGCGGAGTCACAGAATACGAATATCTTCCGGTTATTTTAATATTTACCAAACGTTTGCTCAACCTCATTTTATTGCATAACAACGATACCAGTCTATCATACTCCATTGTAAGTGGCAACTTAAAATGACTCTGTGGAGATAAGCCATGACTCTATGGAGATAAACTATAACTCACTGAGTTATTCGCCACCACAACCTCCCCCCTCCCCCCAATATAATGAAACCCTTACTTTTCGCTCTTTAGACATTATGAAAAAAGTTTGAGTATTTAACAAGAAGAAAAATTTATCACGAAGTTGGAGTATTTCTGAATGATATTTTTCAAAACCCTTCACGCCTTTAAATAAGGCAATGCCCAATCTGAGGGGGTCAAATTTTTGGAAGTAAAACGCAGTTTAAAAGGGTGTTTTACATATTTGAATTATTGTTATGTCAGTTAAGCGCAAAAGAGTTATTGGTGGTCCCACAAAATATGTAAAATGCGGTAATGAACCGGCCGTTATATAGCCGTCTTATCAGCTAATATGTAAAACACGGTTCATTACCGCGTTTTATATAAACGCAGTAACGAACCGTGCTTTACCTTAGCGTTCCGAACGGCCGTTAAGGCATAACATAAACCGCGTTTTATATAAAATGATAACTTTTTTTTTCCACCAAAAAAAGTATTTTAAGTCCAAAAAATCACATTTATGCTCCGGGTATATATGCGTTGGAGTTGGTGCCTCCGCACTTCGTGGTATCTAATGAAAATGAAAGGCTTCTGTCAGTCAGTGACTGAATGACATATTGACATCATCAGTCTTGTGTATAGGAAATGTTTATACATCTCTTCTTTCTCCTTGATTGTATAATTCAACTATATAGTCACTAGTATGATCTTCCTTGAGCTTCTAATATCTGAAGGTGTGACACATTAACGCTTTGTTGAACTTATACCGACAAAATTAATGTATATTAAATTTCAACCAGTATACCATTACCAATCTTATGTTCTGAGCGGCCTGGAAAATTATGCCTGAAAATGTTTATTTGTGCTCTTTATTCGTCAGGGATAAATTACTATGTGGTAGACACCAGATCTTGTTTCCTCCTGTATAATCAGCAACATGTATAAACTGAGATAAATTGTCTCATGAGAATGTTCATTACGTATATTAGCACTCTAGAGCATACATAAGCGGCGAAACCAAAATTTAAAGTTAACAAGTTCATAATTGTTGTTTGTTTAAATTATTGGATTTTAAATTAATAAATTTTATATTCAATAAAATTATTAAGACAAATATAAAATTTGGACCAAAATTACTAAATTTTGCCGAATCCGTATTCCTCGTACTAGCTCTGCCCCTCGTTTACATGTGATGTTTGAAATGCACTTTTTGAGTTACCTTTCTTTGCTTTCTTTACCGTTGGAAGGAAAAATAGTGTATGATTGAATGTGATAGTGGAGTACATCTAGGTAAAGAATGAAGAAGAGATAGTGTATGATTGAATGGGAGAATGCAGAACCCCACCAAAGTGATAAATGAAGGAAAAGTAGTGTATGAATATTGAATGAGAAAGTGGAGACCACCAAAGTGATGATTTGATGGACACAAAGGCATTGATGGGGTTTGCTTTGCCTTTCCCACTTTGACCAGCTGGCTTTTCCATATTACTAGTATAATTTTTTTCAGGTGTGACATTGCCCCTAGGCCTTAGTTGCCCATAATGTAAGAGGAGTCCATCATAATTACTATGAAGTTATTTGCTTTGATCTAGGACTTTATATCAGCAGATGAAAGTCTAGTGAGCTTTATAGCTTATTATAAATCTAATTGGGACTTGGGAGGACGATGAAAAGTGAACATAGTAGTAGTTGTTTCTGACTAAAGTTAACAAAGTGAAGGGTGAGTCAAAGGCTTTTCTTGAAGGGTCTATGTTCAATAATATACTTCGGACTCTCCGTCTTATTTCTATTTTCTTATATCGATTTCATAACTCAAACTAAATTAAAGGAACAATAGCTTAATATAAGAATAGAGAAATTATGTCCTTCCTTCGCTTCGTTAGACAGGTAACTTTCTTTTCTAAGAAAGTTGCAAATCCTTAAAGATTGCAAATAAGTTTTCCTTTCAATTCCATTTTTTATTCATAGTTCATATTTCAACCGGTCAATATGTCAATACCAACCACTATTGCAATTCCGATCATGAGCCTACACCTGCATAAAATGAGATTATTAAATCAATGGTCAATTAATCTAGTGGATTAAAATTAAGTAGATGTCATCAAGGGTGGAGCAATGTTTGTCGAAGGAGTTCAACTGAATTCCTTCGTCGAATATTTATATATATATATAGCCAAATATATATTTGACCAAAAAGTAAAAAACCCTTTTGTCAAACTAATTATCAGTAATTTAGAAGGTAAATCTTAGCCAAATATAATTAATCCCAAATCCAAACACACAGAGTGCGAAAATGGAAGAAGAATAAGAACGCGCAATATTTCTTAATGTAATAGTCATACAAATTGTTTGATCAAAAAGTATAAAACCCTTTTGTCGAACTAATTATCAGTAATGTAAAAGGTAAATCTTAGTCAAACATAATTAATCCTAGATCCAAACATACATAGTGCGAAAATGGAAGAAGAATAAAAACAAGTAATGTTTCTTAATAAAATAATCATACATCAAACATGAAGGATAAGCTTACATCTAGGATAGATTTGCGTTGCAATCATGGGAGCAAGGAAGGGGAAGAGAAGGAACTGTTGAAGGCGGAGAGATTCCTCTTGTTGACTCTTATCACCGTAGCTCTTTGGAAAAAATCCCCCCCCCTTTATCTATATACATATATATACATACATATATATATATATATATATATATGTATGTATGTATTAACTTCCCCTGTTATCCAATGGTATTTAACCGACGTACTTTCTTACGATTGTACCCTTCATCGTTTGCTCGAACACAACACTTGTTCTATGATGTAAGCTTTCCAACGATTTGACCCCAGCAATGGCCGAGGTGCTCTTTGCTATCTCGCCCCGTAGGCATGATTACGGCTTGGTTGACCCCTTATCATTCCTCTTGAGGACAACCATTCTAGTCAGATTTTGACCCATACAGTTAGTCCATCCGCCCGTCAAGGTCGCCTCTTAGCGGGCTCAACGGATGGACTTTGTCTATTCAAAAGTTAGGAGAAATTTAAATGTTATGCATTGAGCGAGATCCTTAGGTCAAGGTGGCGACATGACGCATCAATGGTACCATCGGACTGTTACGTCATCTCGGAGCTGAATCATTGCATTGATTCAATGCATCATGAATAGACACTATGTATCAATTATGGCGCACGTTTCCCAGGCACCATATCATTTCTCGTGCCCTATCAGTTTTGATTGGCGGCTCTTAGGTTTCCCGCTCCGGATATTTATGTTCCTACATATAGGGGAAACCACCATTCGATTACTACACTTTTTGATTTATCTGAAGAATTTTGCAAACCTCCACCTTCTTTAATATTTCATACTTCTGATTTCATACTCCTGTTCGTCAAAACTTGACGCTGCTCCTCGCCGCTTGAATCTGCCTCTACCGTTGTTCCTCGCCACTTGCATGAGCTTTGGGTTCATATCGAGGCCCAACGATACATATACATGGGTTGTGTTCGCCTTTGTATATCCTTTGATTTTCTTTTCCTTTCCCTTGCTTGTTACACCTTTTTCTTTTGGCGTAGACCTTGGGCTTTATGTATGGCGAGTCTTTGATTTTTTAATTTTGGAATCCGACCTTGATCGGATCGAGTAGGATCTCGTCATGTGAGTCTGAATGGGGTTGCTTCGGACTTGCACATTCAGGCGAGATTGACGTCTGATTTATCGCTTTGGGCAGAATCGCCTTTGATTCAAACGAGGTTGAATTCGAATTTGCCGTTTCAGACGAAGTCAGTTTTGACTTGAACATTCGAGTGGAATCGAGTTCAGACTCGCCGATTTAAGTGAAGTCAACTTTTTCATATGTATTCGAGCGGGGTCAAACTTGGAATCTAGAGCGAAGTCAATTTCTGACTTATTTGAACAAGTTCAAAGGAAATTTTTCATTTGACGATGGCTGGTAGTCGTAAAGGTGTTATTTCAAGTGATCGGAATAGTAACCTATTCGACTCGGTGATGGTCAGTGGCCCGTAAGGGTGTCATTTCAAACTAGAGCCGAAATGTTAACCCGTTGTAATTCGAGTGAGGTCTAATTTTTGGCTATGGCCTTTGGCTGTAAGGGTGTTATTTCGAGTTAAGGTCGAAATTTTAACCTGTTGTAATTTGAGCGAGGTCGAATCCTTCTTTTGGTGATAGCCTTTGGCTGTAGGGATGTTTTTTCGAGTTAAGGTCGAAATGTTAACCCCGTTGTACTTCGAACGAGGTCGAATTTTTCTTTTGGCTATGGCCTTTGGGTGTAAGGGTGTTATTTCGAGTTAAGGTCGAAATTTTAACCCGTTGTACTTCGAACGAGGTCAAATTTTTCTTTTGGTTATGGCTTTTGGTCGTAAGGGTGTTATTTCGAGTTAAGGTCGAAATTTTAACCCGTTGTACTTCGAATGAGGCCGAATTTTTATTTTGTCTATGGCCTTTGGCCTAAAGGGTATTATTTCGAGTAAAGGTCAAAATTTTAACCCGTTGTAATTCGAACGAGGTTGAATTTTTCTTTTGGTGATGGCCTTTGGCCATAGGGGTTCCATTTCGAGTTAAGGTCGAAATTTTAACCCGTTGTACCTCGAACGAGGTCGAATTTTTCCTTTGGAAATGGCCTTTGGCCGTAGGGTGTTATTTCGAGTTAAGGTAGAAATGTTAACCCATTGTAATTCGAGCGAGGTCGAATTTTTCTTTTGTGATGACCCGGCCAGTCGTCTCATGAGTTACCACTCCATTTTTCTCCATTTATGCTTCTTTAAGATTCATTATTCGCGTTTTATGTGATCGAGTTGATTAGTTTGCGTTCGGGGAGAATTTGGTAAGAAATGAGACACTTAGTCTCTTTTAAGAAGGTTTAAGTTGGAAAAGTCAACCGGATGTTGACTTATGTGTTAGAGAGATCAGATGTGAGTTTCGATGGTTCGGTTAGCTTCGGGAGGTGATTTATGACTTAGGAGTGTGATTGGAATTGGTTCTGGAGGTCCGGTGTAGAATTAGGCTTCAATTGGCGAAGTTAGTATTTTGGCGATTTCCGGTTGGTAGGTGAGATTTTGATCCGAGAGTCGGAATGGAATTCCGAGAGTTGTTGTAGCTTCGTTATGTCATTTGTGATGTGTGTGCAAAATTTCAGGTCATTCAGACGTGGTTTGGTTGGGTTTTTGATCGAAAGCGTATTTCGGAAGTTTTTAGAAAACTTAGGCTTGAACTCAATGTGAATTGATGGATTTGGTGTTTTTGGGGTGTTTTGATGATTGGAACAAGTTTGAATGAGATTTTAGGATGTGTTGCTTCTATTGGTTGAGGTCCCGGGGGCCTCGGGTGAGTTTTGGGTGGTCAATCGGACCACTTTTGAGTTTCGAAAGTTGCAGAAAACTGATCTCAGCAGTTGCAGCAATTTATCTCTTCGTGTTCGCGTAAGGGTCCTCGCGTTCGCAAAGAGTAAGCGGAGGGAGGTGTGAAATTGGCCTTCACTTTCGCGAGGCAGGCCACGCGTTCGCGAAGGGGAGTGAGCTTGGTGCATCGCGTTCGCGAGGGGTACTATCGCGTTCGCATAGAAGGATTTGAGTCAGAGGATTAGAAGTGAAATTGTGCTTCGTGTTCGCAGGTGTGTTGTCGCGTTCACAAAGGGTCGCCTAGGCAAAGCATCGCGTTCGCAAGTCCTATGTCGCGATCGTGTAGAAGGAAAATCTGGTCAAGATAAGTTGTGCATCGCGAACGTGAGAGTTTGACCGCGTTCGCGAAGAAGGAAGGGTCAGACCTGGGCAGTAAGTTTATAAAACATTTCATCCGCGATATTGAGCCCTTTTTCTACCATAGTTGATCATTTTGAGAGCTCTTTGAGGGAGATTGAAGAGGGATTCAAGGAGAAGTGATGGAGGTAAGATTTATGATCCTAAAACGTGATTCTATTGTGAAATTAACCTAGAAATTCATGGAACCTAAGCTAAAAATGGAAGAACTAGGGCTTGGGATTTTGAACATTTAAATTGGGATTTGAAGGACCATTTTAGGTCGGATTTGAGAACTTTTGATATGTATGAACTCGTGGGAGGATAAGGAACCCGTTGATGTAATAATTCCTGAGTTTTGAGAAGTGGGCCCGGGGCTCGGGTTTTGCTAATTTCGGGATTTTGATATTTTTCGATTGTTTTCGCTTGGGCTTTATACCCTTAGAATATTGTGACGTAATTGTTTTGATTTTGGATAGATTCGACACGCGTGGGAGGCCGATTCGAGGGCAAAGGTATCGCGAACTAGAGTTGTAGCCGGCTCGAGGTGAGTAATGATTGTAAATAATGTCCTTAGGGTTTGAAACCCTGGATTGCACATCGTAGTGCTATATTGAGGTGAGACACGCGTTGGATGATGAGCGAGGGGTCTTTTACTACTGGGGATTGAGACTTGGTCCATCCCGACTGATGATTTTACCGCGTATTTGACTAAAACTTAATTGTTATCGTCATGATTTGGGCTAATTTCCATATTTGGGCTTCGTGCCAACTATTTGAACCCTTCGGGGATTTTGACTGATTTTCCTCACTATACTTGTTAAAACTCATACCCTCGATCATGTTTCAATCTGTTTTAAATGATTCAAGCCGGTTTTATCAAACTATTCCTAAATGAGAGGAATTTGTGGGCCGAGATCCCTATCTTCTATTATTGTGCTCGAGAGGCTGTGAGGTTAATGACTGAGAGGGGTTGAGAACCCAATGGTGAGGATATTATACATATTATGGATTGGGCTGCACGCCGCAGCAATACTTATATGGATCGGGCTGCACGCTGCAGCAATATAGCGCTTGGGCTGTAGGAGCCCCGCCGGAGTCTGCACACCCCCCAGTGAGCGCAGTCGACTATCTATATGGATCGGGCTGCACGCCATAGCGATGTACGGATCGGGCTGCACGCCACAGCGGTTATTCTGAATTCTGTTATTATGAGAGATATATGGGTCGAGAGTTGAGAATGAGCACTAAGTGATGAGAGTGAGCCCGAGGAGCTGATACTGTTCTGAGTGATTGATACTGTGCCCGAGGGGCGGATTTCTACTTGTTATTTACCTGCTAAATTACCTGTTACCTAATTTAAAGAGATTTCACTTGACTTCTTCACTGATTTACTGCTTTACGTGATTTTTACTGCTTTGCTATAGAACTGCTTTGTGCCTTTACGTGTTTTCATGCTTTCAGCCATTATTTATAATTATTACTTACTGGGTCGGAGTACTCACATTACTCCCTGCACCGTGTTGTAGATTCAGGATCGCAGATTCCGTTCCTGAGTGTTGATCTTCCCGTTCAGGTAGTGTTTCGAAGATCACGAGGTAGTTGTTGGCGTCCGCAGCCCTCGTGCCTCCCTTATCTTATCATTCTCATGTTCTTAGAACTATTGTATCAGGTTTAGTGATTAGTAGACTGTATCAGGATTTCTCTTAGTTGCTCATGACTTGTGACACCCCGGTTTGGGCTGTGTCGGAATGGTTTTTTTTTACTGTTGTTATCGTTAATTCTGCAAATTATGGATATTATATCATGCTTTAGAACTGTCTATGATATTTAACTGTTTAAAAGAGGTGTTCTATTTTGGTCGGGCTGGCCTTGTCTTCACGAGAGGTGCCATCACGATCGGATTCTGGAATTGGGTCGTGACAAGTTGGTATCAGAGCCTAGGTTACATAGGTCTCACGAGTCATGAGCGGATTTAGTAGAGTCTCGTGGATCGGTACGGAGACGTCTGTATTTATCCTCGAGAGGCTGCAGAACCTTTTTAGGAAAAAACTTCTTATTCTTGAAATTCTTATCGTGCGACCTTGTTGATCCGAGAACTAAACTTCTGTTATTCTATTCTCTCACAGATAGTGAGGACGCGAGCTACTGGATGAGGTGGATGACCATCAGTGCCACCCACTAAGACCACCAGAGGTCGAGGACGCGGTCGTGGTCGTGGCAGAGGCAGAGCAGCGAGGGCAGCACTTGTTGATCCACCAGCTGCCCCAGCTCCGGATCAGGCTCCAGCAGCACCAGTTTAGGCACCAGCTGTGCCCATCGTGATCCCGGGTCTACAGGAGACCTTGGCATAGATCTTGATAGTTTGCACTGGCTTGGCCCAGGCAGTTTCAGCCACCACAGCAGCAGCAGCTACTTCACAGGCCAGGGGAGGCAATCAGACCCCCGCTGCTCGCACACCTGAGCAGGTAGTGCAGGGACTACAGACACCGGGGGCACCTCCAGCCCAGCCAGTTGCACCAGCCCAAGAGTTCATTGTACCAGTTATGCCAGAGGATGAGCAGTGTCATCTTGAGATGTTTGGTATACTCTAGCCTCCATTATTTGGTGGTGCTGAGGGCGAGGATGCCCAGGGTTTTCTTGATAAGTGTCAGCGGATGATCCGTACAGCAGGGATTCTTGAGACTAGTGGTGTGGCATTTACTACTTTTCAGTTTTCTGGGGCCGCCTTCACTTGGTGGGAGGCGTATGAGAGGCGTAGGCCGGTTGGTGCAGTGCCCCTTACTTGGCAACAATTCTCCACTCTCTTCTTGGAGAAGTATGTATCACAGTCCCGCATAGAGGAGTTGCGTAGATAGTTTGAGTGGTTGAGATAGGGGGATATGACTATGTCACAGTATGAGTCAAGGTTTTCTGAGTTGGCTCGTCATGCCGTTTGGATGGTTCCGACAGACCGTAAGAGGATCAAGAGATTTTTTGATGGCCTAAACTACCATCTCCGTATTCTTATGACTAGAGAGAGAGTATTAGATGCTACGTTCGAGAAGGTGGTTGATATTGCGCACAAGATTGAGATGGTTCGCCGTCAGGATCAAGAGGAGAGGGAGGCCAAGAGGCCTCGAAGGTCTGGCCGTTACAGTGGTGCTCCTTTGAGGGCCCAGTTCCAGCATGGTAGAGGTCGTTCTTTCAGGCCCGCTCAGTCGGCCCGTCCAGAGTATCGCGGGGCATCTTCGGGTCATGGTCATCATGGATCTCAGCGGGGCCAGTCATCACTCATTGCCCTACCAACTCAGAGCTCGTCACGTGCCCCATCAGTCCAGGGTTCTTCCATACCAGGTCCTTCTACTGGTCATTCTGGTGCAGAGGTTCCCTTCAGTCCCCATCTCCAGCACCGGGTAGTTGTTATGAGTGTGGAGAGTTTGGACACATAAGGAGGCAGTGCCCTCGACTTCGTGATGGTCAGCTTCAGCAGAGGGGTCAGCCCTCGACTTCTTCTCCAGTTAATTCACCACCCGCCCAGCCAGCTAGGGGTGGGGGTCAGGCAGCCAGGGGTCTCCCCGGAGGGAGAGGTCAATCAGGCGGTGGCCAGGCTCATTTTTATGTTATTCCAGGCAGAACAGATGTTATTGCTTCAGATTCTGTCATTACAGGTATTGTTTCAGTCTGCCACAGAGATGCCTCTGTATTATTTGATCCCGATTCCACCTATTCTTATATGTCCTTGTATTTTGCTCATCATTTGGGTACGTCCCGAGAGTTTCTTGCTTTACCTGTTCATGTATCTACCCTAGTGGGCGATACTATTGTTGTAGACCGTGTGTACCGATCATGTGTGGTGACTATTGGGGGTCTGGAGACCTAAGTAGATCTATTTCTATTGAGCATGGTGGATTTTGATGTCATTTTGGGCATGGATTGGTTATCTCTTTGTCGTACTATTCTAGACTGTCATGCTAAGACAGTCACTTTGGCTATGCCGGGTGTACCGCAGATCGAGTGGCGTGGTATGACTGATTATGTTCCTAGCAGAGTGATATCATTCTTGAAGGCCTAGCATATGGTTGGGAAGGGTTGCCTTTAATATTTAGCGTTTTGTGAGGGATGTGGGAGCTGAGACTCCTAACATTGATTTTGTTCCAGTTGTGAGGGATTTTCCCGATGTGTTTCCTGCAGGCCTGTCGGGCATGCCACTGGACAGGGATATTGATTTTGGTATTAACCTGGTGCTGGGCACTCAGCTTATTTCTATTCCTCCGTATCGTATGGCACCAGCAGAGTTGAAAGAATTGAAGGAGCAGCTTCAGGAACTCCTAGATAAGGGGTTCATTCGTCCTAGCGTGTCACCTTGGGGTGCGCCGGTTCTGTTTGTAAAGAAGAAGGATAGCACAATGAGAATGTGCATCGATTATAGGCAATTGAACAAGGTAACAATTATGAATAAGTATCTTTTGCCTCGCATTGATGATTTATTTGACCAGCTTCAGGGAGCGAGAGTGTTCTCCAAGATTGATCTCTGTTCGGGCTATCACCAGTTGAATATCAGGGATTCAGATATTCTTAAGACTGCTTTCAGGACCAGATATGGTCATTACAAGTTTCTTGTCATGTCTTTCGGGCTGACCAATGCCCCAGCAGCGTTCATGCATTTGATGAACAGTGTATTTCTGCCTTATCTAGATTCGTTCGTTATAGTATTCATCGATGATATTCTGGTGTACTCTCGTAGTCAGGAGGAGCACGCAGAGCATTTGAGGGTTGTATTACAGAGACTGAGGGAGGAGAAGCTTTATGCAAAGTTTTCCAAGTGTGAATTTTGGCATAGTTCAGTGGCTTTCTTGGGACACATGGTATCCAGTAAGGGAATTCAGGTAGATCCAAAGAAGATAGAGGCAGTTCAGAGTTGGCCTAGACCGTCCTCAGCCACAAAGATTCGTAGCTTTCTTGGTTTGGCAGGCTATTATCGCTGGTTTATTCAGGGATTCTCATCTATCGCATCGCCCTTGACCAAGTTGACTCAGAAGGGTGTTTCATTTGTATGGTCAAACGAGTGTAAAGAGAGCTTTCAGAAGCTCAAGATAACTTTGACCACAGCTCCAGTATTGGTTTTGCCATCAGCTTCAGGTTTATATACTATGTATTGTGATGCTTCGAGAGTTGGGATTGGTTGTGTATTGATGCAGGAGGGTAGGGTTATTGCTTATGTTTCTCGTCAGTTGAAGCCCCATGAGAAGAACTACCCCGTTTATGATTTGGAGTTGGCTGCCATAGTTCATGCATTGAAGATTTGGAGGCATTTTTTATATGGCGTATCTTGTGAGGTATTCACTGATCATCGCAGTCTTCAACATTTGTTCAAGCAAAAGGATCTTAATTTGAGGCAGCGGAGATGGTTGGAGTTGCTTAAGGATTATGATATCACTATATTGTACCATCCGGGGAAGGCCAATGTGGTGGCCGATGCTTTGAGCCGAAAGGCAGTGAGTATGGGGAGTTTGGCATACATCCCAGTTGGGGAAAGACCTATAGCAGTTGATGTTCAGTCCTTGGCCAATCGGTTCGTGAGGTTGGATATTTCAGATCCCAGTCGGGTGTTGGCATATGTGGTTTCTCAGTCTTCCTTATATAATCACATCAGAGAGCGCCAGTATGATGATCTGCATTTGCTTGTCCTTAAGGATAGAGTTCAGCATGATGATGCTAGAGATGTGACCATTGGTGATGATGGGGTGTTGAGGATGCAGGGCCGGATTTGTGTGCCCAATGTGGATGGGCTTCGGGAGTTGATTTTGGAAGAGGCCCATAGCACTCGGTATTCTATTCATCCGGTTCTGCGAAGATGTACCAGGATTTGAGGCAGCACTATTGGCGGCGAAAAATGAAGAAAGATATTGTGGGATTTGTAGCTCGATGTCTCAATTGTCAGCAGGTGAAATATGAGCATCAGAGACTAGGTGGCTTGCTTCAGCAGATGGTTATTCCTGAGTGGAAGTGGGAGAGGATTACTATAGACTTTGTTATTGGACTCCTACGGACTTTGAAGAAGTTTGATGCTATTTGGGTGATTGTGGATTGGCTAACCAAGTCTGCGCACTTCATTCTGGTGTGTACTACCTATTCTTCAGAGCGGTTCGCAGGGATTTATATCCGAGAGATTGTTCGGTTGCACGGTTTTTCGGTTTCCATCATCTCAGATAGAGGTACTCAGTTTACTTCGCAGTTTTGGAGAGCCGTACAAAAAGAGTTGGGTACTCAGGTGGAGTTGAGCACAACATTTCATCCTTAGACGAACGGGCAGTCCGAGCGTACTATTCAGATATTGGAGGACATGTTGCGTGCTTGTGTTATTGATTTCGGAGGTTCATGGGATAAGTTTCTACCGCTTGCAGAGTTTGCCTACAACAACAGCTATCAGTCGAGTATTCAGATGGTTCTGTATGAGGCTTTGTATGGAAGGCGGTATAGATCTCCAGTTGGTTGGTTTGAGCCCAGCGAGGCTAGACTATTGGGGACAGATTTGGTTCAGGATGCCTTAGAGAAGGTGAAGGTGATTCAGGAGAGGCTTCGTACAACGCAGTCGTGTCAGAAGAGTTATGCGGACCGGAAGGTTCGAGATGTGTCCTACATGATTGGTGGGAAGGTCTTGCTGAAGGTTTCGCCCATGAAGGGTGTTATGAGATTTGGGAAGAAAGGGAAGTTGAGTCCACGGTTCATTGGGCCTTTTGAGGTACTTCGGAGGATTGGGGAGGTGGCTTATAAGCTTGCTTTGCTACCCAGCCTATCGAGTGTCCATCCGGTATTTCATGTTTCTATACTCCGAAAGTATATTAGGAATCCGTCTCATGTTTTGGACTTCAGCACGGTTCAGTTGGATGAAGATTTGACCTATGAAGTGGAACCAGCAGCTATTTTGGGTCGACAGGTTCGGAAGTTGAGGTCAAAGGATATAGCATCAGTGAAAGTGCAGTGGAGAGGTCGGCTCGTGGAGGAGGCTACCTGGGAGACCGAGCGGGAGATGCAGAGCAGATATCCTCACCTATTCGAGGTTTCAGGTATGTTTTTTTGACTCATTCGAGGACGAACATTTGTTTAAGTTAGGTAGGATGTGATGACCCGGCCATTCGTCACATGAATTACCGCTCCGTTTTCCCCTATTTTTGCTTCTTTATGCTTCGTTATCCATTTTTTATGTGATCGAGTTAATTAGTTTGCGTTCCGGGTGGATTTAGTAAGAAATGAGACACTTAGTCTCTTTTAAGAAGGTTTAAGTTGGAAAAGTCAACTGGATGTTGACTTATGTGTTAGAGAGCTTGGATGTGAGTTTCGATGGTTCGGTTAGCTTCGGGAGGTGATTTATGACTTAGGAGTGTGATCGGAATTGGTTCTGGAGGTCCGGTGTAGAATTAGGCTTGAATTGGCGAAGTTAGTAGTTTGGTGATTTTCGGTTGGTATGTGAGATTTTGATTCGAGGGTCGGAATGGAATTCCAAGAGTTGATGTAGCTTCGTTATGTCATTTGTGATATGTGTGAAAAATTTCAGGTCATTCGGACGTGGTTTGGTTGGGTTTTTGATCGAAAGCGTATTTCGGAAGTTTTTAGAAAACTTAGGCTTGAATTCAATGTGAATTGATGGATTTGGTGTTGTTTGAGGTGTTTTGATGATTGGAACAAGTTTGAATGAGGTTTTAGGATGTGTTGGTTCTTTTGGTTGAGGTCCCGGGGGCCTCGGGTGGTCAATCAGACCACTTTTGAGTTTCGAAAGTTGTAGAAAATTGATCTCAGCAGTTGCAGCAATTTATCTCTTCGCGTTCGTATAAAGGTCCTCGCGTTCGCGAAGAGTGAGCGGAGGGAGGTGTGAAATTGGCCTTCGCATTCGCGAGGCAGGCCACGCGTTCGCGAAGGGGAGTGAGCTTGGTGCATCGCGTTCGCGAGGGGTACTGTCGCGTTCGCATAGAAGGATTTGAGTTAGGGGATTAGAAGTGAAATTGTGCTTCGCGTTCGCAGGTGTGTTGTCACGTTCGCGAAGGGTCGCCTAGGCAAAGTATCACGTTCGCGAGTCCTATGTCGCGATCGCGTAGAAGGAAAATCTGGTCAAGATAAGTTGTGCATCGCGAACGCGAGAGTTTGACCGCGTTCGCGAAGAAGGAAGGGTCAGACCTGGGCAGTAAGTTTATAAAACATTTCATCCGCGAATTTGAGCCCTTTTTCGACCATAGTTGATCATTTTGAGAGCTCTTTGAGGGATTCAAGGAGAATTGATTGGAGGTAAGATTTATGAACCTAAAACGTGATTCTATTGTAAAATTAACCTAGAAATTCATGGAACCTAAGCTAAAAATGGATGAACTAGGGCTTGGGATTTTGAACTTTTAAATTGGGATTTGAAGGACCATTTGAGGTCGGATTTGAGAACTTTTGATATTTATGAACTCATGGGAGGATAAGGAACCCATTGATGTAAAAAAATTTGAATTTCGAGAAGTGGGCCCGGGGCTCGGGTTTTGCTAATTTCGGGATTTTTGATATTTTCGATTATTTTCGCTTGGGCTTTGTTCCCTTAGCATATTGGGATGTATTCGTTCTGATTTTGGATAGATTCGACGTGAATGGAGGCCGATTCGAGGGGCAAAGGCATCGCGAGCTAGAGTTGCAGCCGGTTCTAGGTGAGTAATGATTGTAAATGATGTCCTGAGGGTTTGAAACCCCGGATTACACATCGTAGTGCTATATTGAGGTGAGACACACGATGGATGATAAGTGTGGGGCCTTTTACTACTGTGGATTGAGACTTGGTCCGTCCCAACTGATGATTTTACCGCGTATTTGACTGAAACTTAATTGTTATCATCATGATTTGGGCTAATTGCCATATTTGGGCTTCGTGCCAACTATTTGAACCCTTCGGGGATTTTGACTGATTTTCCTCACTATACTTGTTAAAAATCATATCCTCGGTCATGTTTCTATCTGTTTTAAACGATTTGAGCCGGTTTTATCATATTATTCCTAAATGAGAGAAATTTGTGGGCTGAGATCCCTATCTTCTATTATTGTGCTCGAGAGGCTGTGAGGTTAATGACTGAGAGGGGTTGAGAACCTAATGGTGAGGATATTATATATGTTATGGATCGGGTTGCACGTCGCATCAATACTTATATGGATCGGGCTGCACGCCGCAGCAATATAGCGTTTGGGCTGTAGGAGCCCCTCCGGAGTCTGCACACCCCTAGTGAGCACAGTCAACTATCTATATAGATCGGGCTACACGTCGCAGCGATGTACAGATCGGGCTGCACGCCGCAACGGTTATTCTGAATTCTGTTATTATGAGAGATATATGGGTCGAGAGCTGAGAATAAGCACTAAGTGATGAGAGTGACCCGAGGAGCTGATACTGTTCTGAGTGATTGATATTGTGCCCGAGGGGCGGATTTCTACTTGTTATTTACCTGCTAAATTACCTATTTTACCTGATTTAAAGAGATTTCACTTGACTTCTTCACTGATTTACTGTTTTACGTGATTTTTACTGCTTTGATATAGAACTGCTTTGTGCCGTTACGTGTTTTCATGCTTTCAGCCATTATTTATAATTATTACTCACTGGGTCGGAGTACTCACATTACTCCCTGCATCGTGTGTGCAGATTCAGGCATCGCAGAGTCCGCTCCTGAGTGTTGATCTTTCCATCCAGGCAGTGTTTCGGAGATCACGAGGTAGTTGTTGGCGTCTGTAGCCCTCGTGCCTCCCTTATCTTATCATTCTCATGTTCTTAGAACTATTGTATCGGGTTTAGTGATTAGTATACTGTATCAGGATTTCTCTTAGTTGCTCATGACTTGTGACACCCCGGTTTGGGCTATGTCGGGATGGTTTTTTTACTGTTGTTATCATTAATTCCACAAATTATGGATATTATATCATGCTTTAGAACTGTTTATGATATTTAACTGTTTAAAAGAGGTGTTCTGCTTTGGTCGGGCTGGCCTTGTCTTCACGAGAGGTGCCATCACGACCGAGTTCGGGAATTGGGTCGTGACATCCTTGGGCGATGGCCTTTGGCCTTAGGGGTGTTATTTCGAGTTATGGTCAAAAATTTAACCCGTTGTAATTCGAGCGAGGTCGAATTTTTCTTTAGGCGATGGCCTTTGGCCGTAGGGGTGTTATTTCAAGTTAAGGTCAAAATTTTAACCCGTTGTAATTCGAGCAAGGTTGAATTTTTCATAGGGAGATGGTCTTTGGCCGTAGGGGTGTTATTTCGAGTGAAGGTCGAAATTTTAACCCGTTGTAATTCGAGCGAGGTCGAATTCTTCTTTGGGTGATGACCTTTGGCCGTAGGGGTGTTATTTCGAGTTAAGGTCAAAATTTTAACCCGTTGTAATTCGAGTGAGGTCGAAATTTTTCTTTGGGCGATGGCCTTTGGCTGTAATGGTGTTATTTTAAGTTAAGGTCAAAATGTTAACCCATTGTTTCATTGTCAGATTTTGGAGAATTTCATAGGTCGATGTATTGTTGGTGTGTACGTCGAGGTGAGTCATGGCGTACTCAGTTTTGTTTTTACTGGAGAATATTGGGTGTCCCCTGAGGGGAGTCCCACTTTTTCTTCGCTTCTGCATTTCCTGGGTGAGTACCAGTTTGCTTAATTTTGCTTGCATTGGAGAATACGATGTGTTTACTGGGCGAGTCCCAGTTTGCTTTACTTTGCTTGCATTGGAGAATACCTTGATGGGGATTACAAAATTTTGCTCTGTTTCATTCACTGGAGAATGCTATACATGTTTGTTTCATACATATATTGGAGAAGTTTCCATGTATCTAGTCCCTTTGTCGCCTGGCCTGGGGAAGTAGTTGACATGCGGAGTGATGAATCATACTTGAACTTCGAGACGTCCCTTTCGTCGCCTTGTTTGGAATCTCCTCGAGAGGACCCAACTGGGACGAAACCTGGGTGAGGGAAGAAGGGTACGACTTGAGGGTTGTCCTTTTTCAGGGATTGAAGTATTTGAGGTGGGTGACATTCCAATTGTTTTATAGTAGTTTTCCTTCCATTGTTTCTAGTTGGAATGCTCATTTGCTCGCTTGCCCATGCGAGTGCTCGCGTTCCTATTTAAACCAACAAAAGAGATGAATCAAGATGAAATTTTCCGTACCTCGACCCAACGAGTCAGTGAAAAGAGCGGCGTTGTAGTGTTACTCGCTCCGCTTGGTGTTCGAATGGTGGTTCTAGATTTGGAGGCCATGTTCAGCTCCGTTGTTAACAGCGTCTAGGCTTCGCATGGGTTGGGCCCACCTCACTTGCTGAAGTGTTGAAATCGAGTCCCGGTCTGATCTCGTTCGATTTGTACCAACAACAAGGAAAATATGTCATACTTCGTTCATAGACCATCCAATACGTGGGGGAATGTGAAAATAGGGCAGGGTGTGCCCATTCTTTCAAAGGACTGCACAGCAAGCTACCATCCCTCCTAAGGGTGGGAATGCAGGTTAATATATAAGGTAAATGCGTCAAATGGGGATGTGGTCACGCCAGATGACCGTGATCCTATTTTGAATGTGCATACGTCATGCTAAACATATCCTTACAGGCGAGATGTGGGTTTTGCATAGATATTGGTTGTAACTCCTACTTATGCAGCGGCATGACCTAGATTAGTACGGTTCTCTCGAAGGTTTATTTACCACTCTTTCGAGTGGGTGGTGACATTTCGCCAGTTCTAGAACTGAGGGAAACTAAGAAATTTGGCTAAGAAATTCCCATAGACGACGCCAAATTGTTTGACCAAAAAGTATAAAACCCTTTTGCTGAACTAATTATCAGTAATAAAGGTAAATCTTAGCCAAACATAATTAATCCCAGATCTAAACACACAGAGTGCGAAAATGGAAGAAGAATAAGAACGCTTAATGTAATAATCATACAAATTGTTTGATCAAAAAGTGTAAAACCCTTTTGCCGAACTAATTATCAGTAATGTAGAAGCTAAATCTTAGCCAAACATAATTAATCCCAGATCCAAACACACAGAGTGCGAAAATAGAAGAAGAATAAGAACGCGTAATGTTTCTTAATGTAATAATCATACATCAAACATGAAGGATAAGCTTACGTCTAGAATAGATTTGCGTTGCAATCATGGGAGCAAGGAAGGGGAAGAGAAGGAATTGTTGAAGGCGAAGAGATTCCTCTTGTTGACTCTTATCACCGTAGCTCTTTGGAAAAAATCCCCCCCTTTTATCTGGGTTTTCCCCCATATATATATATATATATATATATATATATATATATATATATATATATTAACTTTCCCTTTTATCCAATGGTCTTTGATCGGCGTACTTTCTTACGACTGTACCCTTCATCGTTTGCTCGAACACAACGCTTGTTCTGTGATGTAAGCTTTCCGACGATAGCGATTGCCGAGATGCTCTTTGCTATCTGGCTCCGTTGGCATGATTACGGCTTGGTTGACCCTTATCATTCCTCTTAACGGCAACCATTATAGTCAGATTTTGACTCATATATATATATATGGTTAAATTCCTTAGATGAAGAAGAGTATGTTTTTTTAGGCCGTCAGCCATGACTTGCCATTCTCTTTTAATTTCTGTGTTAAATTCCTTAGATAAAAAAGAGCATGTTTTTTTAGGCCGTCAGCCATGACTTGCCATTCTCTTTTAATTTCTGTCATTATAGTGGTGCAGTTCAAGTATGTCTTTCGATATGATATAATTGATGTTGGCAAAAGCGTTTTCGTCTGGCCATCTTGCGGATCTGCATGATTTATGGGGTTGTTTTCTCATCATTTGGTGTGTAATAGTGCTGTATCAAGATTTTTTAAAACAAAACAAAAGAAAAAAGTTTTGCCATGTTGGTGGCAGGCAGATCCATCTGCAATGAGAGCCTATTTCTCTTTTTGTTACCAATATGTATAGATTGGTCCCCAATGATCCGTCTTACCACCTGACACAGCCCCTTAGTCTAACATTAGAACAGACCCAACGGTCCCAATCTAATCTTACAGCTAACTAGACTGTTGTTAGTGGACTAACCCAGATGCAGGCACGTGCTCAATGCTCGCCTCTCGCCTCCCAAATTGCCCTTTTGGTGCTTTCTTGTTATGCTCCCTCCCTTTTAATTTCGATTACACTGCGGAAATAACTAACCAATTATGTTATGGAGCTAAAGGCAAGGAAGATGTCCAATTGAATCTCCTTTATCTAAAAATTACATTGTGCAATGTCGGGGAATCATGATATTCCCTTGTTAGTATTTTAGTTCCGCCATGGTTAAACTAACATTATATTCAATGAAAAAATATCACATGAAATGAATTGGATAAATTATATTTCACTTCCTCCGTTTCAATTTAAGTGTCTTAGTTTGATTAACTATAAAGTTTAAAAAAAATAAGAAAAACTTTTGAATATTATAATCTTAAACCAAAGATGAGTATAATGTACAATATACCCTTTGTATCTTACAACCTTAAACATTTCATGTAGGATGCTAGATTTAAAAAGTTACTAAACAAAAAAAGAGATATTCTTAAATGACACCAGGTAATCACATTAAAAAGCTGTTATTTAGGAATTAACCAATATATCTTGAATTTCGAGTTTGTAGTTTGATTTTTGGGACACAAATGTACTAAATTATCATGAAATTAAGATTTATTTTTAAAATTTCAAAACAAAATAAATATTATTAATCCTTGGACAGCCGTAGTGGCAGTTTGTGTACTCCCCACATATAGAGTAGATCTAACATCTTATTGTCAGTCTAGAGTTCAAAAGCATTACGTAGGTAATGGTTGGATAGTATTCAAGGTTCATTAAGAATTCAATTCCAACATCAAAAAATAATTAGATGAGCACACAATTTGTGCCTTTGTTGCAGTGGCGCCTGTGTTGGCCTCACTGTTTGTTTATTTATAGGGAGGGAGAGAAAAGTAAACAAAATGGGCCAATGTTTTGGCCTTTTGTTGACTATATGATATGGTACTTTACATAAGGGGATCACGTGAAAGTGGCAGTAATCGAGTCCTCTCGCGTGCTTCTTAGGGCCACTTCGGCCTCGTCAATTGTTGATGGCTAATACGTGCGCCGAACTCTGTCACGTGTGAAGTTTTCCTCTGCATTTGATTTTTTCTTTTTTCTTTTTTTACATTAAATTTAGGGGGTTGGTTAGAGCCTAAAGGGCGGAGTCGTTGGCACGTGACGCGGTTGCGTCATTGTTCGTGCAAGTGGCCCCCTAATCCACTTACTCCTGTTCTGCGGTTTCTTTTTTAATTATTTAATTGGAAATTAGTCGCACAACCTCTGTTTTAAAAGGCAGAATTAGGACTTGTCCGGAGCTTGCCCCAAAGTGGAGCACTCGTAAAATACCCTTGGACTTATGTGTGAGACTTAATTCCGTGAGACTTACGTTTCGGTCGTTGGGGCTTGCGCCTCGAACACGCTCAATGCCTATTGTACTAGGCTCGCCTAATAGAACAATATGCAATTGCATGTAACTAACCTTGTAAATCCTCAAATTTTTCTAATAAATTGTTGACTATTCAAAATTACTTTTTTCTTAATCATTAATCATTAAGTTGAGAGTATTTTATGTCATAATTAAAATAAAAATTATTGCACGTTATCCACTAAGATTTCTATAATAGTAAATTTTAAATAAATCTTTCATTTAAAAGTATTTATTTATTAACTTTTGTTATGTCTTTATTATATAATAGTCCATATTTTTTTTATAATTATGTTTCTAAATATTATTTTCTCACGTTTACGAGATATAATACTTATTAATTTAATCGCTCATTATTAGCTAGTAACTATTTACAAATAATTAGTTATCATGGTGAATTATGTGTCACTTATGTTGAAACTTAAAAATAAATGATGCTAGAGAATTATATTTAAATTGTGAATTAATATAAATGCTCTTTCAAATAGAAAGCATATTAAATAAAAGGAGTATTTACAAAAATATCAAATTATAATATCGAAATTCTTTCAAGATTCATTACTCCTTTAGAGATACATATAAGATTTCGCATCAAATACATTACTTTTGATGTTTGAGTTATAACGACGTTGCAACTAATTTGCATATTATGATATATGTCATACTTTTCATATTATTTATAGTCGAATTATAATTTATAAATATTTTAAATAGATTATATGTTATAATTTTGTGATTCTATTGTAATTTTATAATTATTTTTTATTTAATACTATCTTAAAATTCTTGAAATTAGCAAAATTTAAAGATCTATGGGACTTACGCCCCATATCTCAGGGCTTACGCCTCACCTCATTAGAGGTAAAATGCCCCGCCTCAAGCTCCCGCCCTTTCATTGCGCACAACACGACATCTGAATTCTTGATAAATAAAAATTAATTGGGGACTAGTCTATAGTTAGTAAATTCATACACACTAATAAAACTTGTTAATTTATGAAGTGAAACTCAAAAGAACTACTAGTCCTCGGTATTCATCATCAATTTTTCATTTATATGCATTTACTTGTGTCAAATAGTGATCGAAGTTCGGGCTAATTACTTAGATTTTATTTGGGGCATCTGTATCTATACCTGCTTTTTGGGTCACGTTTTAACCTGTACCCGCTTTGCAAAAATATTTGCAAGCGTACTCACTTTTTTCGCGTAACTTCACGCAAAGTTTCAACATTCTAGTAGACAGGTCTGAAGTAGCAAAAATTGCTGAACCAAGTGTGCTGAAGTTTTTGTTTGTAATTGCTGAGCTTAAGCATAGTAGCTGAAGTTTTGTTCTCTATTTGCTGAAGTTTTTATTTGTAATTGCACTAAATAAGCTGAAGTTTTTCGTCTTGGATTCATTAGTTTTGTCATTAAGCTTTTTCAAAAACTTCAGCAGAAGATGCTGAAGTTATTTAGTTCATTTATAAAAACTTCAGAACTAAATAAGCTGAAGTTTATTTGTCTTGGATTCATTAGTTTTGTCATTAAGCTTTTTCAAAAACTTCAGCAGAAGATGCTGAAGTTATTTAGTTCATTTATAAAAACTTCAGCACTAAATAAGCTGAAATGTTTTTGTCCTAAATTCATTAGTTTTGTCATAAAGCTTTTTCAAAAACTTCAGCAGAAGATGCTGAAGTTATTTAGTTCATTTGTAAAAACTTCAGCACTATATAAGCTGAACTTTTTGAAAAAGCTTTCTAACATACTAGATAAATAATCAGATTGCTAACAGTATCTAAATCATAAATTTTGGAAACAATAAACATGAAAAGAACAGAATTATCATGAAAAGAATTACTAAGTGTGACCTTAAACTTCCCGTACGTGGAAATATTCATAAATTATTGTCTACTAACTTACGTAATTATTTATAATTTATTTTTAAATAATCTGATAAACATACGTATACAATCATCCCATGAACTGAAGTTTCATAGCAACACCAACAGCAACAGAAGAAAGAAGAAGAAGAAGAAGAAGAAGAAGAAGAAGAAGAAGAAGAAGAAGACGAAAGAGAAGAAGGGGGGGAGAAAGGGAGCTGAACTTATTTAAAAAGTGGGTACAAGTTAAAAAAAATTAAAAATGGGAATAGATTAAATGGGGGCGACCAAATAGGACGTCCCGTGTAATGTTTACATTTTATTTCTAGCTAATTGTTTAACTTATAATTTGGTTATTAGGCTAAAAAAAGAAAATTTACGCGTTTGGACCACAAGCAACTGATATAAAACAATTTTACTTAATCCTTTGATGATATATATGTTATTGAAATAAACTATAAAAGACGATAAAATATACAATTATACTCGTTACGTGCTGACAATTTTGGGATCAGCTCCTTGGTGTTTAATCTTGGGAAACTTTCAGAAACCACTATGTTTTAGTGGTTATTAGTTAGTTGTAGCTACCATTTACTTTATTATTTTCTATAGCTATGTTTTCAGATTTTTTTAATATAGTCGATGTATTTAAGCTACTGTATTCATGAATACAGTAACATTTCTTGGCGTGAAACAGGGGATTACAGCTAGATAGATTTTTGTATTCGAATGTATTCAAATGTATTCGACTGTATTCATGGCGTGAAACATGGGATTACAGCTAGATAGATTATTGTATTCGACTGTATTCACAGCGTGAAACAGGGGATTTCACTGTTTTTAAACGAAAAGTGAATCAATTAACATAATAGACTCCTAATATAACTCAACAAACTCAATTATAACACATAAATTTTGTATTTCCAGTTATAAAAAAGATTCTCAACCGAAGAACACCCCAAAAACATAGCAATCTTCAGAGAAAATTATATAATACATCTGAATACATAAATTATATTAATTAAAAAATATATATGAATACATTCATGGAATATAGCGAGACAGTGAATACAATGAAATACATAGAATACATCGGGATACATTGAAATATAATGAAAAAAAAAGATAATGAATACAATGAAATACATAAAATATAGCGAGATACATTGAAATATATTAACATAAAATTCAAGTTGCTCAGCCCCCAACTCCGTTGTCTTTGTTCAAGAACAACCATAATGTCATCTCATCAAGAGGGCCATGATTCTGACTCAAAACTCTCAAATTTGGCGCTAAAGCAAAAGAAATTCCTTATTTTCAATAGCAGATTGTCTTCTTTTGTTAGTAATTGCGAATTTGGTAGATGAAGAAAAACAATAATGGAGTTGGTGAGAGGCAACAGTTGCAGTGGCCATGTCTAGATTTCATTGCAAACCAACGGCCATCAGAATGGAGGTGGATCTTTCTTTCTAGGGCTTTAGTAACCAACGCCGGCGGAACCTCTGTCGCCTCTAGCGGTGCTTCAGTGACCATTGATTTTTGCCTCAACCTTCTGTGCTGATTTTTCACGAATGGAGAGGCGTAATGGAATTGTTGGAAAGAGGCTCATGTTATGGAGCTGGAGTTTTATTTAGAGAAAAATAATAAAAAGAGTATTTTATGGCTTAAGGGTAGGAAGTAACCATAAATAGATATTTGGCTATAAAAATCAAAAGGTAGCTATGGAATATAATATTTTTAAAAGAGTATTTATTTATAATAAATAAGGTATCAACCTTTGCTATAGGAGGTAAAAATTCCTTTAATCTTCCATCTAAGTGATGCCGACTGACATGGAGCTGACTCGATTATACATGCCACATGCTGACTCTTGTGTCGGCCACATGTCAGGTACTGTATAGGTCCAAATTTGAACAACCACAACAGTTGATGAGTACGACAAACGACGAGATCCTCGTAGCTCGACATCCTATGGGGGGACAACCTACAGGTGAACAATAGACTGTATGAATTTTGCAGCAGTGTAGGCTCATTAGGGGACATTAGGAATATTCTTTCGAATATTGCCTATGATTTGTCTTTTATGGCTTAGAAGGGGCTTGTCCCTTCTATATAGAGGGTAAGACAATCTTGTAAGCCTCCCGGCATTTTCCTAACTCATAACACTTGCTATAACACGGGTTTACATAAACAATTGATGTCATTATTGTTTAAGGATTGATCTTGACAAAATAAATAAATCTTATCGTCTATGTTCTCCTTATTTATTTTTTGTTTTAGAGATTATTATACTTATATAAGATTTTCTCCTTCATTTTATTTGATTGATTTATTCAAAAAGATTCCGATATCTTTTGAGTCAAATAATTTGGCGCCGTCTGTGGGGATTTCTATAGCTGAGATCTTAGTTTCATCTAGATCCTTGAAAGAAATAATCGCCTCTCCTTAGCCTCGCAAAGGTCAACAATGGCAAGAAAGGGAGAAGCAATATTAAAGTCAATAGTAGGTGTCAGGAACAACCTCCTGAATTCCCTCAATGAAGTCGGTAGGGAAGACAACGAAAACGCAACGCCAAGTGCTACACCTGAGGGAGAGATCTCACCCCCCCTCCCGCACGAGAGCGTGACTGTCTCGCACGAGAGGGAAACCTCAACATCCACAGAAGGAAAAGCACCACCGGCTGTGAAAAGGCTATTAGAAGAGTGGTTGACAAACACCTTGAGCAATATACTCGACAAACCCGTTCAAATGGATATTGAAGGCACAATACCCGCAGAAACTGTAGTTGTCGCCGATGAGTCAGAAATTCCATGAACAAGTAACACTTATACTGTCATTGCTACAGGTAACGATGCACTTGCAGCCATCTTAAAGAAAATGGAAGAGATGGAAAATGAGAACAAAACGCTCCGCGATCAGATGAAAGAGCATCAGGAAAGGGTTGACAAAATACCGGGCGCTTCGAAGTTGCTACCAAAACACGACATGGGCCGATTCTTCGAACAACCATACAGTGAAGGGGTGGCTCCACACTCTATTCCGAAAACCTTCAAAATGCCGCCATATTTGAAAATATATGATGGCACCATGGACCCGAAAGATCACTTAATCCATTACGTTACTGCAGTAAAAGGTAACGATCTATCGAAAGAACAGGTGCCATCGGTGCTGCTGAAAAACTTCGACAAAACTTTGACAGGGGGAGCGTTGACATGTTATTCCCGAATACCAGCACGATCGATATCAACGTTCGAAGAAATGGAAGACAATTTCGTCACCGCTCACGTGTGAGCGAAAAAGGTAGAGGCCAAAGTAAATAACATCTTCGCCGTCAGGCAGCTAACAGGCGAAGGACTTGGGGATTTCTTAGCCTGATTCAACAAGGTAAGAATGAGCCTACCAAACGTGTCAGAAGGAATGGCGGTAGCAGCCTTCCAAAATGGGTTAAACAGAAACAGGCCAAAGCAACCAAAAAGCTGCTGAGTAGACTCATGAAGTACCCCCTACCACGTGGGAAGAAATCCATAATGCCTATTGCGCCGAAGTAAGAGCAGTTGAGGATGAACTAAACGGCGCGATCCAGCGGCTAACATCGGTCCAAACCGAAATAAGGAAAGATCGTCGCAACGACGACCGAAGGGACCAACTACCCGTTTCAATCGAGAAAGGCACTAGCCCTATATCCGAACATCCAACCCACCTCATCCACGACATGCAGACGTCGCGCCTCGACACCGCACCACCCTGAAATGCAAGAGGTATGCCTCAACTATTATCTGCTCATAACTTTTATGTGTCTCCTTCAAAAATAGTGTATGCAATGGAAAATCTCGGCATAAAAGTGCAGTGGCCGCAAAAGATGAAGTCAGATTCGAGCACTCGGAGATCGAACGCTCTGTGTGAATTCCACCAGGAAAGGGGACACAAGACCAAAGACTGCATAGGTCTACGATAGGAAGTGGTAAGAATGCTAAACCAGGGACACCTGAAAGAACTGCTGAGCGATCGAGGACGGGTTAACTTCGCTCGTGGACGCGATCAACCTCATGGACCTCCAAAACCACTATCACCAGCTCGTACCATAAATGATCATTGGCGGCGGCGATGATACAGTAATCAACCATGTGAAATTCACCATCACGCACAAACTTAAACGGACAGTCGCCCATGAATGGTATGACGACCTCGAAGATAGTATCATCTTCGATAAGTCAGATACCAATGGTTTGTTTTTCCCTCACTATGATGCTTTGGTTATAACTTTATGCATCGCAGCTACCCATGTAAAGAGAATAATGGTGGATGACGGAAGCGGCGCGTGTATTATTCACCCACGAGTCCTCATACAAATAAGGCTCGAGGATAAAATAGTACCGTGTTGCATAACACTAACGGGTTTTAAAAATGCAGTGGAACGAACCTCTGGAGAGATAGTGCTACCCGTTCTGGTAGGAGGAGTCACCCTGGAAACGACGTTCCACGTCATGAATCATGAAACAGCCTACAACACCATCATAGGGCATCTATGGATACACGTCATGCGAGCCGTCCCGTCAAGTTTCTATCAAGTAATTAAATTTCCTACCCCATGGGGGATATTCAACATCCGAGGTGAGCAGCGCACCGCCCAAGAATGTTATCGAATCGCCCAAGATTGCACACACACCCAACAACTAAAGGGGGCAAGTGCGGAAGTATAACAATCAGCCATATCGGGAACCAAACCCGACATAAAAATAGAGGCCATCAAAGACCCGGATGTCATAGAAGCTTGCAAGGCAACCGTAGAAGACCTCGACCCCGTTCAACTAGATAACACTGATAGCACAAAAAAGGCTTATATTGGACACAACCTCTCAAAACCAGGTAAGTACCATGAGTTCTTAACTAGCAGTGCCGATTTGTTTGCCTTTTCCCATTCAGATATGCCAGGAATCCCAAGAGACATCGCCATGCATAGGCTGAATGTCGACCCTCTTTACCTGCCAGTACGGCAAATGAGGAGAAAGTTCAATGCCACCATCAATGAGGTGGTCAACGAAGAAGTTGATAAGTTACTCGCTAATGGTTCCATCCGAGAATCGAAATATCCCCAATGGGTCGCCAATGTGGTTATGGTAAAAAAAAGAACGGGAAATGGCGGATGTGTGTCGACTTCAGCTACTTGAACAAAGCATGCCCGAAAGACTCTTTTCCGTTACCACATATCGACCAGCTCATTGACACAACAGCGGGACACGAACTACTAAGCTTCTTAGACACCTATTCTGGTTACAACCAAATTCTAATGGCTGAAGAAGACCAAGAAAAGACCACTTTCATCACTCACCAAGGAACGTACTTCTACAAGGTCATGTCGTTCGGACTCAAAAACGTTGGGGCGACGTATCAAAGGTTAGTCACCAAGATGTTCAAAGAACAACTCGGTAAGACCATGGAGGTTTACATCGATGGCATGCTAGTAAAGTCGAAAAAGAAAGAGGATCACATTGATAATCTGAAGGAAGCCTTCGAGATATTGAGGCAATACAGGATGAAACTAAATACTGAAAAATGCGCCTTCGGCGTAACTTCAGGAAAGTTCCTTGGTTTTCTGGTGTCACAAATGGGTATCAAAGTCAACCCGGATCAGGTCAGATCCATCGATGGAATACCAGAGACATTAACCAGCAAGAAGCAGGTGCAGAAATTAACAGGACGAATAGCCTCCTTGTCAAGGTTTATTTCACGATCGTCGGACATATGCCACAATTTCTTTAATGTGCTAAGGAAAGACCACGGACTATAGTAGAATTCAGAATGCGTCAATGCCTTGAGAAAGTTGAAAGCATACCTATCATCGCCACCACTAATTGTCAAGGCGGACCCGGGTGAATGCCTACTGGTTTACCTACCAGTCTCCGAAGTCGCGGTAAGTGCAATCTTGATCCGCGAAAACAAAGGTACACAATCTCCGATTTACTACGTCAGCAAAACCTTAATTGATGCCGAAACAAGGTACCCTCACCTTGAGAGATTAGCTCTGGTATTAGTCATAGCTTCACGAAAGCTTAGACCATATTTTCAATGTCATCCCATAAAAGTGATGACAACCTTCCCCCTCAGGGGATCCTACACAAACTTGAACTATTGGGTAGGTTGGCCAAATGGGCCATAGAATTAAGCGAGCACAATATAACATACCAGCCGCGAACTGCTATTAAGTCGTAGGTGCTTGCCGATTTCAGCACGGAAATATTGCCTGAAGTAGAGTAGGAGACATTTCGTGCTTCTGTACAGTCCGACCTCTGGGTCCTCTACACTGACGGCGCATCTAATACATCAGGATTGGGACTAGGACTCGTCCTTGAAGTCCCTACGGGCGAAGTAATTCGCCAGTCCCATATGACTAACAACGAGGCCGAGTATGAAGTTGTGATTGCAGGATTGAAATTAGCCCTCAAATATGGCACTCGATGACTCGTCCTCCATTGCGATTCTCAACTTGTGGTGAACCAAGTCATTGGGACTTTCCAAATCAAAGAACAGAGACTACAAGGGTACCAGTCAAAAATTCACAAACTGCTACCAAAATTCGATGAATGCCGCCTTGACCAAATACCCAGGGCATAGAATATCGAAGTAGATGGTCTCGCCAAGCTAGCGGCAGCCACCAGAAATATTAGCAAGGAAAACGTGGTCACTCTTCTCCATTCCGCAATAGACCAGGTCGAGGTACATTCTGTAAATCTAACTTGGGACTGGCGCAACCATATCGTAACATATTTGCAGGATGGAACACTCCCACAAGATAAGACAGAATCCAAAAAGCTTCGAATAAAGGCAGCCAGATACAGCCTCGTAACTTGTGATCTTTACAAGAGAACGTTTGGTGGCCCCTTGGACAAGTGTCTTGGGCCAAATCAAACAATGCGAGTACTAGAAGAAGTACACGAGGGGCACTACGGTGCCCACACGAGAAACCGTACCCTCGTCCGAAGCCTTATCCGCGCTGGATACTACTGGCCTACCATGAAAAAAGAAGCCGCGGATTACGTCAGAAAGTGTGAACAGTGTCAAAAGTACGCTCCTATGATACACCAAACAGGAGAACTCCTGCATTCCGTCACTTCGCCATGGCCATTCATAAAGTGGGGTATGGATATTGTTGGACCCCTCCTGGCAGGACGAGGTAAGGTACGCTTCCTTTTGGTTTTAACTGACTATTTTTCTAAATGGGTGAAAGCAGGTGCATACACTCAAATACGTGAGCAAGAAGTTATCGCGTTCATATGGAAAAATATAATATGTCGTTTCGGCATCCCTAAAGAAATCAGCTCTGACAACGGACCTCAGTTCGTCGAAAAGAAAATGATCGATTTTTTCGAAAAATGACACATCAAGCGAATACTCTCCACCCCATACCATCCCGCCGGCAATGGCCAAGCCGAATCCTCCAATAAAGTGATACTGAATATATTGAAAAATAAGCTCGAGGACGCCAAAGGGCTATGGTCTGAACTACTACCAGAAGTACTATGGGCATACCGCACTATGCCAAAAACTAGCACAGGCGAGACGCCATATTCACTAGTCCACGGGACTGACGCAGTTATACCCGTCGAAGTCGGAGAACCTAGCTTGAGATAGTCCAATGAAAGAGGACCAAACAACGACCAAAGTAGACTACAAGATCTGGACGAAGTCAAAGAACGAAGGGATATGGCCCACGTAAGAATGGTAGCCCAAAAGCAACAAGTAGAAAGATACTATAACAAAAAGGCCAAAATACGACCGCTCAAGGTCGGAGACTACGTCCTCAAAGCTAAAACACAAGCAGCGAAAGACCCTAACGAGGGAAAACTGGGAACAAACTGGGACGGACCATACAAAATCACGGTGGCAACAAACAAAGGAGTATTCCAATTAGAGACAATGGAAGGAAAACTACTCCAAAACAATTGGAATGTTGCCCATCTTAAATACTTCAACTTCTGAAAGGAGGCGCCACCTAAGTCGTACTCTTTTTCCCTCATACGGGTTGTATCCCAATTAGGTTTTCTCGGTGAGGTTTTTAATGTTGCGGCAAGGGGGACGTCTCGGGTTCGCAGTATTGTTCATTAACCCACCCGTCGACATGATCTCCAGGCCGAGTAATGAAGGGACTGGATATAGATGATCAAATCTCCATTGTATGCACAAAGTCGACATGTATTTCCTACAAGAATGTAATCAAATCTCCATTGTATGTACAAAGTCGACATGTGTTTCCTACAAGAATATAATCAAATCTCCATTGTATGTATAAAGTCGACATGTATTTCCTACGGGAATATGATCAAACCTCCAATGTATGAGCGAAATCGATGAAAATATGAGTTCGACCTCATTCGAACTACGATGGGATCCTACTTCGAAGACAGTTCAAAGGTAACATCCCAATGGTCAAGGCCATCGACAAAAATATAAGTTCGACCTCATTCGGACTACGACGGGATCCTACTTCGATGACAGTTCGAAGGTAACATCCCAATGTCCAAGGCCATCGATGAAAATATGAGTTCGACCTCATTCGAACTACGATGGGATCCTACTTCGACGACAGTTCGAAGGTAACATTAACCATCCCAATGGCCAAGGCCATCGATGAAAATATGAGTTCGACCTCATTCGAACTACGACGGGATCCTACTTCGACGACAGTTCGATGGTAACATCCCAATGGCGAAGGCCATCGACAAAAATATAAGTTCGACTTCACTCGAACTACGACGGGATCCCACTTCGACGACAGTTCGAAAGTAGCATCCCAAAGGCTAAAGCCACTGCCAAAAGAAAAAGGGATCGACCTCACCCAAGGCAAATTCGGCTTAATATTTCGACAAGTACCCTGGATACCATAGGTATTACAAAAATCATCACCGAATCGGCGAAACAAATTCTAAATTACCTCAAAATGTTACTTACACCTATCTTTACAACCGGCTCAAGCCTGCCCTTACAAAAGTCCCAAAGTAAAAAGTAAGTACAAACAAAAAGTTACACATCATCCCCGGTTGGACACGCATCTTCACACCAAGAGTCATAAGTAAGACGGTTCGCATCATCAGAGTTGATGTCATCCCCGTCAGGTGTAAGAGGGTCATACCCGCATGCCTCACGAGCTGCACAAGCTTCGGCACGCACGCCCAGAAGTTCTGCTTCAGATGTCCTCCCTTCAGCTTGAAGAGCCTTGTACACGTCAAGCAGGGCCTCAACATGGACCCACAACTCATATAAGTGATAAGGCATGACCGGATCGGTTGAGGCACAAGACGTAGAAGTTTGTGAGCGTCGACTCGCATCCTCCGCTCTCAACAAGGCCACTTGCCCATTCAACACAGATAGCTCCGCCTCCAACTCCTTAACACGCCCCTCAAGCCCCGTTACCTTAAGCTTAGATGCCTCATTCTCCTCGGTCAGCTCCGACTTACAAACACGGAGGGTATTCTCCAAGGCCGCCATTCCAGAAATAGCAGTCGCCAGCTTATCAGCACCGACACTCAGTTCGCCCTTGAGCCCCTCAATCTCCACCGCCTTCGTACCTAATTCAGCGGTCAAACTGGCCACCTTCGCTTGCAAATCGGCATTCTCGGCCATCACCCTCCTGCTTAACTCAAGCTCATCCTCCTTCACCTTAAGGGAGGTCTCAAGTTCACTGTTGCGGGCGACAGCCTTCATAAGCTCCTCATCTCGCTCCCTCAGCTCCTCAACCTTGCGCGCCAGTTGGTCCTCCCTCTGTTTGAGTCCCTCGCGGAACAATTAAAAATCAGGGTCCTGATTATAAATGTCGGCCATTGCACGATGCTTAGCGTGATACTATTAATATTTGGAAAACATCTTCCCGTAGATGGTCGTCCTCTTTCTTTCCCAGCGCTCATGCTCGGTCTACATGATAAGGGTCTAGCTCAAAAAGAAAAGTTAAGACAAAAACACAGGTCGACAATAACAACACGAGCCCGACGACGAAAAGGAAAATAAAAACACCTACCCTCAAGGCCATGTCGGTGACGTTTTGAGACAACTCCATGTCGCTCATCGCTCTAAGCACCTCACTCTTAAGGGCAACACATAGAGGGGCTAAAACAGATGCCACTTGATCGCAGTTCGACAACAGGTTGTAGTCCCCCAGGACAATTATGTGACGATCAGACCCTTCCACTTTGACCTCCACGTGAGTATGGCGACCTACAAACTCGCGAACGTCCTTCGGGTCAACAACCGAACCTGAGGCTTCGCCTTTGACACGCCGGCCTCCCCAACGTTGGATGATGCACCACCCTCAGCGGAGCATACAGAGCCGGCCCCTAGGTAAATCCCTTTTGTTTGGGGAGGCCTCCCCGCTAAGATGGAATCAACCATAAACGTAGGTACAGGTGCCATCTGCGATGCCTTACTTCTACCGGCGTCCACGGCCACATCCTTACCAAGCTCCATTTTCCTCCTTTTTCTCAATAAAGACTCATCCCTGTTAGAGGATTTGTCCAAGAGATGAGGGGTCGGTACGGAAGAAGCCTCCTCCCTTACAACCATATCCCGAGAGGGACCTTCCATTTGAATCGATTGAGGACAACCCCCTCGAACAGATTCAGTCAAAGTAAACTGTATTCTTGCAACAACGACAGCCTATCAAAATGCAGGGATTGGTGCCCTCTGCCTGGAAGCTCCTCGACCTGTCGTCATGAAAGGTCGTATCAATAGACGAGGACGCATAACCAACAAAGTGATATAGGGGAAAACATTTATCGGATGAAACTCTCGGGCCATAACATTTTATGAAGGTGGCCCAATCTCGGGTCTCCGCTGCATGGGGTAAGAGACGGGCTACCCAATCCCTTATATCCGTAATAGGGCGGGGCGGACGTCCCATAGCTGCAAACAAGAAACAAACAAACACTATAATAAATGAAGAGGAAGAGAGAGTAAAATAAGTGGTGACACTTACGAGTCTCGTTACACCGCTCTGGGAACCTGGCGGGGTCAGAAACAATATGTTCGGTTTTGACAAAAAAGTACTTATGCCAAAACTTGCGACTTGCTCGGTCATCGGTCCCAACCACCTGCCCTTTTGTTCTACGGTGACTCAAATGCGCCATAGTACCCCTGTGGAAGCTGGGCGAGAACATGTGCAAGAGGTGGTGGCTAGTAACCTCGCATTCTGCCACCTCCGCATACTTTGTCAACAACAGGAGTATCTTGAGCGCGTATGGCGAAAGTTGTGCTGGGCAAACTTGATAGAATCTACAGAACTCTTTCGCTAATGGAAGGAGGGGGAAAGAATAACCAATCACAAAAGGGTACTCGTAGAAAGCGTAGTATCCAGGTCTATGGACTTCCACAAAATCCCTTCCCGCTAGAACCATATCAACATGAGCGGGGATGCCGTACTTTGCACGGAGAGCGTCAAGATGAACTTGTTCCGTTTCAGAGAGTACAAGGGTAGGAGTAGAAGGAGGATCTTTGAGAAAGTCGCTTCGAGACATGGGGTGTCTCGGCAGCAACTCCTCCACCGTAGGAAGGCTATCCCCTTCTTCCACCATCATATCTTCACCGCCTGAGGGGGGCGCCACAGACAACGGAGCGGCCTCAGAAACCCCCTCACGGGATCGATGTGATCTTGGCATGTTTTCGATGAAAAAGGTGTTAGAACAGCAGAAAAGGTTGTGAGCGAAGAATGGGAGAAAAAGAAGCAGAAGGTTGTTAGAACAAACTCGGGAGGGATGAGAAAGGGTAATCTGAAATGAAATGGCCAAGAGTTTTTGAAAAAACAAACCCTCCACCTATTTATAGGATTGGGTGGCGCCAGAATCGAAGCGGAAGGTCGCAGAGTGGCACTGAAATCGAAGCAACAAGCCATGAACCCCTGTCTCGAAAACACGCATAATGATGACGCACGTGGAGATGACGTCATTTTCCGGTAAAATACACTACCGGGTGTCTTGCTGAGCACGCTGACCGTCCATTATTGGCCAAGCATAAGGTCTCTTAGGATCAAATTTCTCCATAAAAATGCATGGTGTCCGCTTATCGAGGACGCACCAAGTTGCAATCTCGACAAGCAGAGGGACTAACTGTATGGGTCCAAATTTGAACAACCACGACCGTTGATGAGTATGACAAACGACGAGATCCTCGTAGCTCGACATCCTATGGGGGGACAACCTACAGGTGAACAATAGACTGTATGAATTTTGCAGCAGTGTAGGCTCATTAGGGGACATTAGGAATATTCTTTCGAATATTGCCTATGATTTGTCTTTTATGGCTTAGAAGGGGCTTGTCCCTTCTATATAGAGGGTAAGACAATCTTGTAAGCCTCCCGGCATTTTCCTAACTCATAACACTTGCTATAACACGGGTTTACATAAACAATTGATGTCATTATTGTTTAAGGATTGATCTTGACAAAATAAATAAATCTTATCGTCTATGTTCTCCTTATTTATTTTTTGTTTTAGAGATTATTATACTTAGCTAAGATTTACCTCTTTATTTTCTTTAATTGATTTATTCAAAAAGGTTCCGATATCTTATGAGTGTACATTTTGTACCAATACACTTACAAAAGATTAAAAACTAGACCACATGGATCAAACATCAAGCTAAACTCAGTAATTTTGAAATTTGTTAATATCAATTTTCAAACTGCGTGAAATAAAATAAAATAGACCCGATCTCACTTCCATGTTTTGAGTGAGTTTTCATATTATACAGAAGGTATTGGAGGGCAATTTACTTTTTGATACATGCTTTTAATCGTTCTAATACTAAGGGAGATTTGTTTAGTGGAGCATTAAATAGATAAGAAGTGTTGGACAATAGATATTCTCAAAGTAGAAGAAAGGTCAATCTAGTTTCTGTAAACTATAAGAGATCTCTTCGTGATTCACCCAATAAAGTTTTGAATGAATTATGTATGTAACAAATAAAACAACATGTAATAAAAACAAGTAAAATATATGGTCATATTGGTCATAAATATCTGACATTATTATCCCAATTTTTCCCTTCAAGATATTTTAGCGGGCTCAAATGGTTGTGATCCATTACAAATTTATTTTTAGTTTTATGATCTCATCTTTTTTTTACACATGAAAAATTTATTTTTACACATAAAAAATCTATCTTTTATACATAAAATATCTAAAAAAAAATACTTTCTCAATTTCAACATTATAAAAAGCCATGCAAGCGTATTTTTACTATTTAAGTGAATCATGGGCTGCATTCTGAGGAGTCGTTTGGTACGAGGAATAAGGTGAGATAAGATGTAGGATTAAATTTATACCGTATTTGGTTGGAGGTATAAATTTATTCTAGGATAAATTTATACCTCCAACTAAATACAGCATAAATTTAATCTCAGACTTAATCCAGGATATTCCATCTTATCCCACTTTATACCTTGAAATGTAGGATTATTTTGTCCCATCTCTTATGTGTTATAAGTTAATCCTGAGATTATAATTCCGAAATAATTTAGTTCGCCTACCAAACGACCCCGGGATAATTTATGAAAAAAATTATTCAATTCTTCAAATGAATATGCAAGGTGAACTAACATTTTTTAAATTATATTTACTATTTAGTACCATATAACAAACTAAATTCATTTAACTTTTTTCCTTAGATTAGTTATTTTCTTCAGCTCACAGTAACATTTCTCTTGAACGTATGAGCATTAATGAAAGTCTTATACTCCTTGCGTTAAAAGAAAAAATAAATGAACTATGTATTTTATGATTTTACGCATAAGTATTTTATGATTTTACGCATAACAACGATAACGAAGTCTTGGGAAATATTTTGAGATTGAATAGTTCATGATAAGGGTAAAATAAAAAAAAAAATTATCTTTCTCTTGATTTAGTATAGTGGACAAGTAAAAGTGAAAAAATATTTTTATGGCCTGCTTGGCCAAGCTTTTCCCCAAGCCAAAAGTTTAAAAAAAATTCCTTAATTTGAGGTGTTTGACCAAGATTTTTTTTTTTTTGAAAAATGGCTTTTGAAAAAAAAACATTTTTGGCTAGAAGCAGAAGCAATTTTGAAGAATAAAAACAAGTAGTTTCTCCCCAAAAGAAGAAGTAGAAGAAGTTTTGACTTTTCTTCTTACCAAAAATATCCTTAGCAAAATATTATATATACCAAAATAGCCTTACTTAATTTAAGCTATTAAGTAATATATAATGAATTTTGGGATGAACTTTCATATTCATTGAATATTTTTAGATATATGCAAATTATCTTAAAAGAATAAAATACTTTAATTTTGTTTTTATATTAATGAAAAGACTTAATTATTATCTTTAATAATAAATGTTTGTGATTATTTATCGACTTATATAACATTAACTATTAAGCAAATCTCTTTTTTTTTTGGTAACTATCAACTTTCATTAATTACCAAGTAAAATATTTACAAACCCAGCTAGACTTTATACTCAGTCTGCTGTTCATATGGCAAACATATCCACAGTAAAAGAAACTATCCTATACACATTATCTAGGAAATCTGAAATTCTGTAAAGTCATCTTAAGATTCTCAGCAACACGAACATGACAGGTATATGCTATTTCTCTAGCTATAGCATCACTAGTTTTCACTTTCTGGATAAAAAACTATGTTGTTTCGTTCAATCCATATAGCATATATGAACTCCGTATATACCAGCTTCAGTATTTTTGCTTGCTTTGTCTTTCTTCTTGTTCTCTGCTCTATCCAGCTCCGCAGTTGTCCCCATGTCATCATTGATGGCCAATCAGTTTGTATCCATGCTATTAGTTTACTCCACACTCTTCTGCTAACTTCGCATTCAACAAATAAATGGTCTTTGATTTCCTCTGCTAGTTTGCACATTTGATAACTTGTATCTATCTGTATACCCCAGCTTTTTAGTCTTGTAGCTGTGAGTAATCTGTCTTGAAATTGAAGCCATGTTATGAAAACTGCTTTTGGTCTTGCTGCATTCCCACACATTAGGTTCTTCCAGGTGACTTTTGGTAGATCTCCTATCATTTTCAGGTAGATGGTCCTAATTATGCTCCTGGTCTCTAGTGATTTATGTTCCACATTGCTCAGTTCCTCCTTGAATATTTTCCTTACCATCCAACTTGCTTGTTGGGGTATAGGCATATTTGCTAACTGCTTCCTTTTTATATAATACTCATGTATCCATTTGATCCACATGGTATCTTTCTTACTATATAATTCCCAGCAAGTTTTAACTATAGCTGCTTTGTTCCAGATCTTCAAATTTGTGAGGTTAAGTCCTCCAGCTGACTTTGGCACACACATTCTACTCCAGACGACCAATGCTTTTCTAGTTATTTCATTTGCTCCTAACTAAATATAACTTATGCAGTAAGCTTCTATGGCCTTCATCACTTTGACCGGTATTATGAACATTTGGGCCCAGTAGGATTGAACTCCAAACAGAACTGACTTCACCAACTGGACTTGACCAACATATGACAACTTCTTTGCTACATATGAAGCCACCCTTTGTAGTGATCTTGGATATTAATGGTTGTCATTCTACCATCTTCGGCTTCCATGTAGCCAGTGGGATCCCTAAATACCTAAAAGGTAATTCCCCTTATCCATATCCCAGCAGTTGCTGAATATCATGTCTGAGAGGATCTGGTACTCCACCAAAATATATAGCACTCTTTGACATGTTAGCTTGTAAACCTGAAGCATTTGTGAAGTTACCAAACTTTCTGTGTCGTTGAGCTATAGAAATTAGATCTCCTTTAGCAAACATTAATAGGTCATCCGCAATTTGACATCTAAAAGCACTTTTTGAAAAGCTTGGCGAAACACAACTTGTTGTTCAAAAGTACTTTTCAAATTGATCAGCCAAACACAACCTGCTTTTCTCCAAAAGTATTTTTTCGAAAAATATTTTTTAAAAAAACACTTCTCAAAATAAGTTGATTTTTTCAGCTTGGTCAAACGGGCTATTAGTATAGTAGACAAGTAAAAATGAAAATATATTTTTAGTATACTAGACAAGTACAATTGAAGGGAGAAAGTATTCCCTCCGTTCACTTTTAGTTGTCAAGTATTCTCAAAATAAATTTTTATTTTTACTTGTCACTTTTTGATAATCAATAGAAAAATAGTAATTTATTTTCATATTTTGCCCTTAGTATTACGTATTTTAAATTATTTTTCAAATTTATTAAGATTATATATCAATTAATATGAGTATCATGGTAAGTTATGTATTTTATTTATTATTTTTTAAGGGTCGTGTGAAATCCAAAGTGAACAAGTAAAAGTGAACGGAGGGAGAGTATTTTAATATTTTTCCACGCTTTCATCAATTCCCATGCAATATGAAACTGGACAACTAATTAAAGAATTGATAACTTTCATACTTGTTAGATGAAGTAGATTGCATAGGAAATTCTATTTTTTCCCCAATGGGGGCAGTATTGTCATTTACTTAGTAACGTCTGGACGTCATTGAAATCCCCTGTTTCTTTTTTCCTTTTCCTCGTATTAAAGTGGAGTGCTTCACAGTTTGTTCATCTACTTCCATAATCATCACTGTTTCGATTTTCACGTTTAAATTATTCCATCTTCTTTCATCAAATTTTCAGCTCATAAAACTCTTATCAATTTCAACAATATATTCCTTTTCCTTTATCCGGTTCGTTTCATATTTCGGACTTCAGCATTTATTGCCCATTTGTTTGTTTCACTTCTCAAACCACTGATAAAGTATAAACTCAGAGGTTTTCCCACTTGAAGTTTGTCCTGCTACTGGGTTTCAAATTGGTTCAGTTTTGCTCAGTGCTGATCTTTTTTGACGGCGTCGTTTTGCTTTCGATCATGACGTCGGGAACAAGGATGCCGACGTGGAAGGAGAGGGAGAACAACAAGAGGAGAGAGCGTAGGAGAAGGGCCATTGCTGCTAAAATATTCGCCGGATTAAGAATGTACGGTAATTACCAACTCCCTAAACATTGCGATAACAATGAAGTTCTCAAAGCCCTCTGCAACGAAGCCGGCTGGACTGTCGAGCCCGACGGTACTACCTACCGCAAGGTATTTCATAGTGCATTGAATTTACGTAGCAGGTTATGTACTTTTCAAGTCTTAAATTTCGCAATTTGTAATTAATTTTTTAGGTGCTATTATTAATTCCTACATGTTCAAAAATTCTTCATTAGAAATATAGAACTACTGAACTAGTACCGTGGCGCACGTTAGATGGTTGCGGTTTTATGTAGCAGTAGTACAACTAGCTTTGGCTAATATCGGATCAATTTATGCTAATTAAAGTGCGCAGGTTGCAGGCTGTACTACGTACTGCAAAAGTAATCTGCACCGGGCAGGTGTTTGTTGAGATTGCTGTTAATACTTGCGTCATAGTATTAGATTAGATTCTTCTTTGGGCTTGCTTTAATCATCGGCTTACGTTAGATATACAGAGGTTGTTCAACACTTTATTTATTTATTTTAATAAATGTGGTCCGACGGGTTTGCACATACTTATCATTTTTTTAAGTATAATGCATGTCCTAATTCATTTTTAACATACAAAAATTATTTTTTATTTCATCTTCAAAAATTCATTATTTTAAATTTCAATCAAATCTATGTTCAAACACTTCATCAATATTTCGACATTGAACACACGAGACCCTTTCTGCTTGTTTTCTGCTTTATTGAACCCTGAGTTGCAAATTTGCAATGATTCCGCAGTTTAGTCAGTTCACACCTGAAAAAGTGCGTTGGGATCGAGAAGACAATAATACCCCTGCAATAATTTTACTCTAACTCCTTGGGTGTTCACATGTCTGCCTCGATTTAGAGGTGGGTCTTTAACAATATCGGAGAATTGTACTGACTTATGTTTCTTTTTTCTACTTTTTGTGTCGTGCCAAACATTCTTTTCTTTTGAGGGAGAAGGTGGGGAGTTGAGGTCATCACCTTGCTTAAATGTTGAAAATGTAGCAGTTTTTCAGCTTTAGAAATGGGTATTTCCCTCTTTCTCTTGCGGTTCTTGTGAAAGATTCTTTATTAGAGAGCTACATTATTTAGGGAGTGATATAAAGGGGTGTTCAGCATTGCCTTCAGGGGCCCTGCCTATAATAATTCTTTTAATACTTGCTTAGGTGCCGGTCCTATTTCACATGTCTTGCCTTGTAATCAGTGAAAAGATGTAGTGAAGTGCATAAACTAAAATGGGAGGGAATTAAGTAGGAGACTAATTTGAGTGAACTCAATTATTGGGAGTTCAGATTAAGTGATTCTCTATGCATTCTCTTCCCTTCATGTAATAATACACTTTTGTACTATTATTTATCTGATTAACTATTCTCATGTCTCAATGAACAATGTGAGATGGTATCTTCTCTTCCTAGTTGTACCTTTTAGTTGAACTGATCAAGTAGAATAAAATTGGAGGCCCTTTTATGTTAAAAAGACTGATAATATCATAGTGTTGTCTTGGTCATATAAGTTGTACTGTTATTATTATAGAGCAGAAGGTACCTTCTTTAATATGAGGAACTTAAAAGCAGCAGAGATCTGGAAAATGTTAAGACTTTCTTTTTTTGAATTTTTTCAAGACAGTAGATGTTCAGGCCACTTTCCGCACAATTCAACTTATGTAGAGCTTACTTCTCACGAACAATGTAATTCTGTAACAGGTAGAATTAGTGATTTTAATGTGTGGCTATACCTGGCTTGCTAGATATGGTAATCAAAATGGCTAATGCAACAACACCTCATGAGTTTTCTTGATATCTTTCAACTTTTGCAGGGCTGCAAACCAATGGAGAGATTAGATTTTATAGGTGGTTCCACATCAATAAGTCCATGTTCTTCATATCAGCCAAGCCCTTTCACTTCCAACAACCCAAGCCCTGCTTCATCTTCCCTGCATAGTCCAGCTTCTTCCTCCTATGCTACAAACCTGAACATGGATGGAAAATCCCTCATCCCGTGGCTTAAAAACCTCTCTTCTGGATCCTCATCAGCTTCCTCCTCCAAGCTCCCTCATTTTCATATTCATACTGGCTCCATTAGTGCTCCAGTTACCCCTCCTTTTAGCTCACCAACTGCCCGAACTCCTCGATTAAAAACTGATGCTGGCTGGGCTGGATTTCGCTACCCTTTCCTTCCCTCATCTACACCAGCAAGCCCTGTTCGTCAGACCTTCACTGGTTCAGAATGGCTTACTGGAATTAGTGGACCACCTTCTCCAACATACAGTCTTGTCTCGTCGAACCCGTTTGGCTTCAAAATGGATGGCCTTGCTTTATCTCACGGTGGATCTCGTATGTGTACTCCTGGGCAGAGTGGTACATGTTCACCTGCAATTACTGCTGGCTTGGATAATACCGCTGATATTCCCATGGCTGAAGTGATTTCAGATGAGTTTGCATTCGGAAGCAATGCAGGAGGTATGGTGAAGCCGTGGGAAGGGGAGAGGATCCATGAGGATTGTGGTCCAGATGATCTTGAGCTTACTCTTGGCAGCTCAAAGACCAGGTTTGTCGGCACAAATCCTATATTTGTTCTTAAGAATTTATATACTTCAGTAAGCCTAAAAGATATTGCAGTTGATCTTCCATAAAAAAGTACTTACATTGTCAATGTATATACTATACGTTGTTAAACTGATTTTCTTTCCCTTGTTTGGTTTTATTTATTATTTTTTTCTTTGGGGTGTTTCTCATAAACAATACATTTTGCAGGTAAAACTTAAAAGTGTGAAAGCCAGCAGATGGGCTTCTATTAAACGAGGTATGCTGGGGTTAAAATGGAAAGGATTTAGGCTGTTACAGGAGTTGCTGTTTTTATTGCGTCCACCCCTTCCCCTCCCCAATTCAACTGTAATCTCGTTTAAGTCAAGAATACGGTTCTTAATTATGAGCGGAACTTTGAAATCAGGACATAATCTTTGTGTTCTTTCAGTACTTTAGTGGTGGATAAATTTTTTTGACTGCGCTGAAGGTAAGAAAGGGAAACTAGAGGACCATCCGAGCTAATTTCCACAACCTTTAATTAGATTCTTGGGTGATCACTAGATTTCTATGGTTATATATTCCAATAAATCTATGGTAGAACAATAGTTCTATATTATATCATGTCTCCACTCTTATACCCAAATTACTGCTGGCATACCAATGATTCTTTCCCTTCTTACCAAGACTCGGCAATCAGCTGAAGAACAAGGAAAGTAGCCATTAGAACAACAATTAAGTTAGTTGGAGTTTGGTTATATAATACCTCATTGTACCATCTTCATATGAGCTCTTTAAAAAAATATAATGATGGACAAGGAAAAAAAATAAAAAAGTTGCAGAGCTTTTGTTCAATAGAATCACCTCTTGGATAAGAATTTGAGGCTCACAATTAAGGAGTTCAAGACTTGCACGCTATTAATGACGAGTGCTATCAAAAATTCAGTCCATGTGAAAGTATTTGCCACGGCATGAATTGTGGCACGTGACCTCTGTTTTATTTCATGAGCTTAGACAGATTTCAAAGGAGGAATGCGATGCTTTCAAGAGCAAGCAGGTAGACGAATCACAAAAAAGCAAGTATTGAAGAAATGGGTCCAAAAATATTTTGTACCAAATATTCAAAGAGAACAATGTACCACTTAGGTAAAGAGGTAGTGCCAATTTGAAACTTTGAGCGAGTGTATAATATGTTCAGATTTTACGATGATGAGTCAGAGGCTCATCTCCAAAGGTGATGAGGCTATTGCGTTGAGCACTACACCCATTAACAATCTCAACACCTCCTTATGTTCATAATTAATGCTGCTAACACCTGACTAATAGAAGGTAGCAGTTACACTGTGAAATTAATAAGAAGTACGCACAGGCTGGTCCAAACATGATGATTGAAGATTAATAATTAACTCAATGTGGATCGTTATGCTCATGTGGCTTTGAAGACTCAAAACTCAAAAAAAAAAAAAAATATAAAAACTCAGGGTCAAATCCTTCTCTTCTTTCCTACACTCATGGCTAGTCTTAGGCTACTGATTATCTACGCAAGTTTTGCTTAGCACTATTTTCATAAAACAGAGAGTACTCAGACGTTACATCATTAGAGGTTTTGGGTTAATCCTCTTTTCAAGTCTATTGCATGGTAAGAGTAAATTTTTTATTTATTTTACAAAGAAAAGAAAATATTTATTTTAGAGAGGGAAAAAGTTGAACTGCATCAGAGGAAAAATAAAAGTGGATATATCGTGCAAATGGGGAGGCCCCAGCTTCTAGCTGCTTAATAATTTTGAATTTAAATAAAGGAAACTAATAGCTATGTCCATTTATAAATAGTTTATTCCAAAAATTGGTCAATTCACAAAATATTACTAATATTAGTCAAATATTACCAACATTAGCCAATTTTTGTAGCAAAAAAAAGTCAAAATTTTTACTTTCTTTTGAGTGGGTATTATTAGAACAGAATGAGTGCGAGCACCTAATTTTTGCCCCGCATGGAAATAACTCCTAAAAAATAAACCAAGAGTAATTTTTGGATTTTCGGAGTTTTTCTTTATTTAGTTGCATTTTATACATGCTTAATATTCTAAAATCATAACAAAAATCATAAAAATTGTCACATTTTAATTTCATGTCATCTTAGGTTTAATTTGCATTTGTAAGAATTAATTACTCTTTAATTGTTAGATTAATATATGAAAATCACAAAAATATACATTAGCTTTAATCAATTAGTTTATTTAATTAGTTAAAATGCTAATTAGGTCGTTTTGGTAAAATAATTTTAATTGGTAGCAAGGTGGCTATTTTGAAAGATTAAATTTGCCTCTTATTTCAAATTGGCCCAATTTCAGGGCCCAAAATCCCAGGCCCAACCGATTTACCCACATTAAAATAAGGAATTTTTACCTCCTATAGCAAAGGTTAACACCTTATTTATTTTAAATAAATACCATTTAAAAAAATTATATTCTATAAATATCTTTTATGTTTATAGCAAAATATCTAATTTTGGTTACTACCTACCCCTAAGCCACTAAATACGCTATTCAGTTACACTTTTTTTTTTCTCTCTCTCTACTTTGATACATGCCATTCTCTTCCCTCATTTCCTGAAAATACGATGCTCAATCTCAATCCAACGAGAAACCCTAGCTTTTCCTTAGTGGTAAGACCTAGTTGTGTTCCTGGAATTAGAGAATCGTTTGATGGAAGTAACCTTGAACTCTACACTTCGCATTCCTCCTCTTACGAGAAATAGATCACCCTTCCTCACCGATCGATATGCTTCAAGGAAATAGGGTTTCAAGTAAGCATAAAAAAGATTCCCAGTAACCCCTTCAATGGTGTCATCAATAATGGGAATCCAGAAACCTTTCCCTGTGTTAACGGCGTCATCCGTAACTTTTCAATCAAATTAGAAGCCCTGGTATTCAATTAATCGCGATGAAGAAGAAGATTTTTGTTAATATATTTTCAACGTATCACACCGTATTTTTATGTATTTCACTATATTCATTGTCTTTTTTTCCATTGTAATTCAATGTATCTCGCTGTATTCCATATATTTCATTGTATTCACTGTCTTTTTTTTCCATTATATTTCAATGTATCTCGTTGTATTCTATGTTTTCATTGTATTCACTGTCTCGCTATATGCCATGAATGTATTCATATATTTTTTTTAATTAATATAATTTATGTATTCAGATGTATTATCTAATTTCTCTGAAGATTGCTATGTTTTTGGGGTATTTTTCGGTTGAGAATCTTTTTTATAACTGGAAATACAAATTTTGTGTGTTATAATTGAGTTTGTTGAGTTATATTAGGAGTCTATTATGTTAATTGATTCACTTTCCGTTTAAAAACAGTGTAATCCCCTGTTTCACGTCGTGAATACAGTCGAATACAATAATCTGTCCAGCTCTAATCCTATGTTTCACGCCATGAACACAGTCGAATACACTCAAATAGAACAACTGATTAGCTGGACTTCCCTGATTCACGTCTATTTTTGCTACTGTATTCATGAATACAGTAGCTTAAATACATCTAATACATCTCATAACAACAGAAAACGTATCTACAATCCGTAATATAACAAATGGTATCTATAGATAGCTAATTATCACTAAAAGATAGTATTTTATGAAAATTATCTTAAAATAATCCTATTACACATTAAAAAACCTAGCTATAGAGACAAGGATGAGATCCCTTCTAAAAAAAAGAGCAACGGCGGATTCCCCATTTTTAACCTAAGGACCCCTGGACCTTCTTCTTTTTCCCATTTTCAGCAGCCAACGCCGAAACTCTCCAGCCGCTGCTGCTTCTTCAGCACACCACCAAACCAGCCGTTGCTTCTTCTTCTTCAACCCTTACACATGTAGACCCCCAAAAAACTTGAAAAAAACCAACGCCGTTCCCTCCCCTTCTTCTTCTCCATTTTCACTTTTACTCTCATACACACTCTTCCTTAACACACACACGCTGAAACCTTTAGTAACAAGTGGAATTATAGAATCTAGAGCTGAAATTCGAAAGTGACGAAGCTAATTTTCAGTCTCGAATTTTCATTTTACTTTTCGCATTTTTCTGGGGATTTAAGAGCTCGATGGAGCCGTTAAAGATTATTTCGAAGTTGAGAGATTTGCTGCTGCTTTTATTCGAATCTGCTACTTTCTGCTCTTGCTAAGTTCATTTCTCATCTAGCCTTTTATTTGACATTTTGGAATTAATCTCTGCACAATCAGGTACTTTCCTGTGATTTAAGGTACTGTTATGTCAAAATGAATGAACTACTGGGTCCTCAATGAATTTCTGACTACTTTTATATTTATGCAATTATCCCTTCCTATTAATGCTATGCAATTGTTCTGTGTTTTGGATAGAATGGAGATTTTATGTCAAATGGTAACAAATTACTACAAATAGGCACAGATATGAGTTTGGATTCGTTTTGAAATTTGTAAATCTTTGATAATCTTTAATTCTACAGTGCTCCTTTAATTCTTTCCATTTAGTGATCAAATGTGTATAATATGTTTGTTGTCCAGATTTCTATAAACATTGAAGTTAAAGTTGAAGCTCTAGACTATGTGTGATTTATTGTTAAATGATTGTGTAGGGATATAAAGCTTATACAGTTGCTTATGAATTGCAGTGAGCGTAGCTTTCTTTTTAATTCACTGTGGCCCATTCCATATATAATAATGCAAGTATGACTAGTATTGTCGATGTTGCTTTTACTTGATAAAACTTTTAGTTGTTCATGGCTCAAATATTTATTTTATTTTATAAAGCTTGCAAGTATAAAATGACCTTGAGATCGATAACATCTTCAAATGAAATGCCAAGATGAAGTAACCATGTCTTTTTGTTAGCGAAATGCGTTCAGAAGTTTGGTTTGCATAATTCGCACCTCACGCTCCTCTAATGCTGTATTCCATAGCCTTTTGATCCTTTATAATAATCTCCAATCTAGGAAATTAACAATTTAAGAATATCGTAGTTTGCTTTAGGCGCAATTAAAAAATCATCACGACTATGGGTACGATTCCCGTGGCATGGTCGTGATACATAATTTCCAATTCGGGTGTGCATCTTATGTGACCCGACCATAGTTTTGAATAATACTAAAATAAACATGTCGTAAATCACGGGTGCATTTCATGTAGCGCGGTTTGCAATGTATATCAAAATGACAAGTGTACGACAATCGTGGCTTGTTCCAGAAATAAATACATAAATAAATAAAAGCAGTTATAAAGTTAAAAATTCACAATAAGTTTAAAACATGTAATTAATCAGATAATTAGGCCAATTATTAATAGTTGAGAGATCGTGCTTGTACGACCCGACCGGTCGTTTTGAGCTCTAGAGCGTCGTTCAACGGTTTGAGGCCCCGAGTAGCTTCACTTCAGGTATTATGACTTGTACGCATGGTCGGAATTGAATTCCTGGAAGTTCGGAGTTGATTTGGAGAGAGAATTCTCATTTCGGAAGCTTTAAGTTGAAAGAATTGACTAAGATTGGATTTTTGAGTAAACGACCTCGGAATCGGGATTTAAAGGTTCTAGTAGGTTCGTATGATGATTTCGGACTTAGACGTATGTCCGGATAGGGTTTTGGAAGACCCAGAAACGTTTTGACACATATTGTGGAAGTTAACATTTCTGGAAGAATTTCATAAGTTTGGGTTGAAGTGTATTTCAGTGTTATCGATGTCCATTTGGGATTCTGAGTCTGAGAATAGCTCCATATAGTGATTCTGGTGTTGGGAGCGCAATCAGAAGTGAGTTCAAAGGTCCATGGGTCATTTTGGAATCATTTGGCTAAAGTTGGAAATTTGAAAGTTTTTGAGAAGTTTGACAGGAAGTAGACTTTTTGATATTATGGTCAGATTCCGATTCCGAAAGTTGGAGTAGGTCTGTAATGTCGAATATGAATTGTGTGCAAAATTTGAGGTCAATCGGACGTGATTTGATAGGTTTAAACATCGAAAGTAGAAGTTTGAAATTTTAAAGTCCATTAAGCTTGAATCAGAGTGCGATTCATAGTTTTAGCATTTTTTGATGTGATTTGAGGCGTCGGGTAGGTCCGTGTTATGTTATGGTACTGAGTTGTGTGATTGGACGGGGTCCCGGGAGCCTCGAGTGTGTTTCGGGTTGTATTGCGCTCTTATTTGATGTTTCAACATCGTTTCTTTGGGAATAAAGGGTACCACATTAAACAAATTCCAAATTTAGTTTTTATTGAACCATTAGATCCGTATCGTAATTACGGAGCTATAACAAAAAGAATCATCGAATTTGAACATCGTATGAGGAAGTTATGCTCATTTTTGTGTCGGTAAAACTGCTGCTTCTTGTGTGGTCGCCATTGTGAACATTTCCATCGTAATTGTGATGCGCAGTTCGCAATTGCGAACTTTTTGTTGCAAATGCGACCTTTTCCAGCCCTTCCTTGTTCGCAATTGCGAAGGCTTTCTTCTCTTTTGCGAGTATATTGCAAATGCGACATTTGCAGCTTGTTTTCAGCTGTGTAACTCGAGTTGTTGCTTCATTTTATTATATTTTGAACCCTAGGTTCGAGAGTGGGCGATTTTGAGATAGGATTTTCGTATCAAATCATTGGGTAAATGTCTCTAACCAATTTTCAATATATTTTGTGATTATACCTTAGATTTAACATCAAAATTCATGAGCATCTAAAGGAAAATTTGGGGTTTTAAAGAAAAACCTAGAAATTGAGTTTTTTGGATTTTGGCCACGATTTTTGGCATGGAATTGAGAATAAATTATATATTTGAGTTCGTGAGGTCATGGGTAAAGTTTATCTTCGAAATTTTTTGGAATCCGGGCACGTGGGCTTGAGGGCGTTTTTGTCAACTTTTCGACCGGGGGTTAGGAATTATATAAATTGGACTATAATGAGTGATTGAACATATATTAATGTGTATACATAATTATTGGCTAGTTTTGGAGCATTTCGCATCGATTTGAGTCTTCGAAAGGGCATGGAATGCCGGTTATGGAACTTCGGAGTGAGGTGAGTCTCCTTTCTAACCTTGTAAGAGGGAATTAATCCCATAGGTGAACCAGATTAAAATGTGCCTCTATTTGTGGGGGCTACGTACGCACGATGTGATGATAGTCCGTACGTAGATACTAGCTATGTCTATGTCCAGGTAGTTTTAGGTTTACACCACGCCTTGTTGATATTGTTGTTGATTTATGTTTATTGTTTACCTTGAGAAGAATTGAGATTGAGTTTGCTTAGTAAATCTCTAGCAAAGAGTTGAAATTGAGGAATTTGAGATATTAAAATTTTTTATTTGAACTTTGTAATTTTGAAATGAATTGAAGGAATATTATAATAGCTTAAGAAATCTATGTGTAACCGCATCGCATGTATGTTTCGCGAGCGGAGTAATTTTCTTAAAAAGCTACAAGCTAAATTTCCCTTATTTTGAAAAGAATCAAGAAAGAGATATGAATTTAATTTTCTTTTTATATTTGACCACGTCGCAAGTATGATCCGCGAGCGGGGTGATTCCTTAAATTTATATTTTACCGCGTTGCACGTATGATTTGCAAGCGAGGTATTTTCTTCTACTACTCTTATGTGATCGGGCCGTTTGACTCGACAGAATTTATGTACCACACTCTCATGGGAGCGGGCCACACCTCGGCAGGTTAATATATGCATCTATGATTCGCACCGTTCGACCCTCGGTAGTGCACATTTTACTTTTATGTTGGATCATGCCGTATGCCTCGGCATTTCCTATATATATGTATATACATCTTTCTTATGGGACTCGTGCTTAAAATTTGGCTAGAAGCCAGTGTAACTGAGGATCTATCCCTGATTTGAAATTATAACAACCATTTTATGAAAGCCACTATACCTTTATGTATATGTTCCGGTTACGGAGGGAACATGCTAGTTGGGGGCTTAAGCATAGTCGTAAAGAAGGGAATTGTTTCACTTATTTTATACATGTTTGTTTCATATGTTTACTCTACTTCATATTTATTCAATTCTTTACTGTATTCGATATCATTGGACCATTAGTAAGTATCGAAGTTGACCTCTCGTCACTAACTCTTCGAGGTTAGGCGGGATACTAAATTGGGTACACATTATTTTTGTACTTATGCTACACTTGCTGTGTATTTTTGTTGCAGAGGCACATGTTTGTCTTGTGGCTTAGTTCGGCGCAACGACATGGTTGATACGAAGACTGGGGTGAGCTGCATTTCTCGAGACGACCCACAACCAACAGAGTCTCCTTTAGAGTAGTGTATTTTATTTCCTTTACTGTTTAATTTGTATTTCAGATGGTTAGTGTATTACATTGTTTTCATGAAATTTCTCATGCACTTGTGACACCGGGTTCTGAGATGACTAAGGGATTATTCAGTATTTAAGTTTGTTAAAGACATCATTATTTATTCAGTGAAATTCTTTGTTAATTGTTTAATGTTTAAAAAGGAATGATTTCAAAATAGTAAAATGAGATATTTTTAGTTATTTGGTGTTGGCTTGCCTGATAGTGGTGTCCGGCGCCATCACGATCCTTAGTGAATTTTGGGTCGTGACAACATGGTATCAGAGCACTAGGTTCTCTTAGGTCTCATGAGTTATGAGTGAGTCTAGTAGAGTCTTGTGGATCGGTACAGAGACGTCTGTACTTATCTTCGAGAGGCTACATGACTGTTAGGAGCACTTCCCTTCTTGATTCTTCATCGTGCGGTTTGATTCCTTTGAGACTTATGCCTTTACTTCTTTACTACTCAATCTATGTGACGTGAAACGCTTATTATAAATTGAGAATTGAGGAATTTTAATGGTACTGCGGATGTGGTATGTGATGTTTCCTATTGCGAGTTTGACTGGGCAGCGAAGGATGAGGAAGGGCATGTGGGAAGTATCTTGTGGTGATTAAACTCCTAGAAGGCCAAGTGTTGGAAACAAGAGTCGTGTAGTTGCTTAAAGGAGTGAGTTTAACCAAAGTGGGAGAGTGATAGAATAGCATATGAGTTTAGTGGCAGGGTAACTATACACATTGAGGAAAAGTTAGAGTGATTTGGGAATTTTAATGGATGGTGATTGGGTCCATAGGCTTAATTTGAAATATTGGCTATCATACAATGGGAGATCGGCTGCAACAGAAAGAGGGTTACTTGATACGAAGAGAGATGCAATATAAATTTGAATTGGATGATATTGTCGCACATTTGGTTGATGTCCATAAGAAGTGAACAGACTAGTACAGTTGGTGAATGAGCACAGGATCAGGGTAGGTTATTGAGGTCGTAGTGATTGTACCCCGTGCAACAGCATTGGAAGATGTTGGCACGTAATTTCCACAGGTGGGTTATCTCCTGTGAGCAAATCAGCGGTAGCATAGTTGGCGAAGCTTCTGCGAAGAATTCCATTGGCTATATGACAAAGAGATCGGTCATGCGAATGTGGTTGATGATTTAGAGTATTCATAAAGGGTTTTACAGAAAGATTCCGAGAATTTTGGCGGTTGATTGCGCAAGCTTATGTCAATGAGAGATAAAGAATCTTGGTGGATTCTAGAGTTGTGTAATAGTAGCTCCAATCTAAGTGGGAGAGTCTCACCGCCTACGATTGGGTTGCATGGTTAACTACTTGTGAGGTTTCTGGCTATCGGCATAAGGGCGAGTTATTTCAGCTAAGGGAAAAGAATATAAGTGGTAATTTGAGCGAATGGTTCGAGATATGTGTGCCATAAATGGCCTTATCAATTATGTTCAGGCTTGGGGAAGGTTCAGGATTTATGCTTCGTGTAGATGCGGGTGCTTCATTGAGAGGGTGTTCATGTGCTAGAAGAGTCTTGGAGTTGATTATATTCAGGACCAAGTCAGAGTGGGTGACTCTTAATAACAGTCCTAGTGGATTCAAAGGTTAAGGCATGGAGCCTAAGGATTTCGAGTACATAAGTATTGTTAAGAATTGAGCTTTGCAGCAGATTATGAAAAGAGGGTCGGAAGGTTCCATGATATCTTTGGCTTGTAGTATAGCTTTTGGAGGAATGAAAAGGAATGACTCTGGATTCACAAAGGGATTTTCAGAATGGGTATATCAGATGAAGATGCGAATATGCGCACAAGGATGGCATGAGACGGTTTGTGGGATTTGAGACAGCATAGTCTCGTGATACAAGGCCACTTGGGAGGAGTGCAAATTGAGTAGTTATGTGTTGAATGGAGTTATTATTTTTTCTGAGGCGATTAAAGATAAATTAGAAGAAGTTAGATTGGTTAGCCATGGTTGAATTGACATATTGGTGGCAGTGGTCAGTTCCTCCAGCGTGATTGAGTTATGCCGGTGATTTGTGACGATACGTGCGACGCTTGACGGCCGCCGCAATTGATTTTATTCGGAAGTATTCTAGTGTTATGGCCCTGTTATGTGTAGGCGGATCCCGGAAGGGTTGTGGTAGCTTAGACCACTACTCAGAGATTTGCATATTCTATGGTTATGAGAATTCACTTGTATGTGGCTATGGTTCTCTTGAAATGAGTCAAGTGAAAAGTTTCTATAGGATGAAGTATTAATCTATTAGTGGTTCCAGAGTTATGATGAAAATCTTGTGCTATTGCATATTGACATGTTGGGTGCAGCGAGCGGTATGGAATTTGAACGTGAGGATCAAGGTTGGGGTTCGGTGTTGACAAAGATGTCACGAGCTCGGATGAGCAGGAAATGGGTTTGAATGTTTAGAGTAAGCTAGCATTGTCTTTGACGTCACCTGAGATCGGTGTTTTGTGAAAAGGGCTTTGCATCCTGGTTAAGGATTCTTGATCACTTTTCAGCATTAGTGCGGCCGGTGGTATGGATGTGCAGACCTGTTATCTGCTACGGAAGGTTGTGGGAATGTGCTCAACGGGAAGGTTGTATGAGTTTGGCATGTAGTCACTTGATTGATTAAAGAATTAAACCAAGTATGAAGATTGTGGCGATATCGTTAATTTGAGAATTTATGCCTGGAGGGAACTCGGTTTAATGGGTTGTGGACTGTGGAGGATTACTCCGGTTATGACGGTTGTTCTTGTGTGTTATGGGAAAAAAAGGGTTATTATGGAACCGGGAAAGATTTTTGGCCCAGTTCGGTACGATTAGAATTGGCTTAAGGTTTGTGAATGGATTTAAATATGAATGTGGACTCTATATCAGGCCGGAGGTGTTCATTTCGTCATAGCGCTCCTTATGGAGGAGCACTCGGACGTTAGATGTTATTTCGTCGTCGGTTATTCCATGTGATGATATATTGCATCATGTGAGTTGTGAGACGGCTTGCTAAATTTCTTATGTGTCGAGGTTCCGCGTAGCGACGGTGTTATGTGAGTAGGATGGCTCTTGAGATTCAGATCATATATCGCACCTCAGTTGTGCTTGAGTTTTGTAGCCTATGGCGCTATATGTCTCCCTAGGGATGGTATTGTGCACTTAGCATGCTTGTGGCCGATATCCGGTACCTAGGGATGGTATTGTGCACTTAGCATGCTTGTGGCCGATATCCGATTTTTTGTAGTAATGAGCGATTTAGCTCGGTGTGTATCTTTTTATGTGAAATTTTATGCGTGGATCGGGTGGCATGCCGCCACGCGTATGTTGTTTGGATCGGGTTGCATACCGCAACAGTGTGATGTTGAGTACAATTCCCTATATCTGTTTTGTGTGTTTTGTTTCCCATTTTTTGAGGAAAGTTCATATAAGTTGCGCGAGTTGAATAGTCCCTCCCTGAGTTTGCTTCCCTTATGTATCACGTTCAAGTTTGTAGCATATTGGCACATTGTGGCATCATATGAGGCTTCTGGTCATATCTAGGGTGGCTTATTGCCTAAACAGTTTGTACTGGGTGAGGCAAGATTATTGGGTCTAAGATCAGTGCGATCGGGTTATATGAAGTATGGTAAAGAGCAGATACCATTAATTGGTTCAGAATGAGGTAATGGTTCTTGTCAGGAGTATAACTTCAATGATTTGTTGACTCGGCAGTTGGTTATAAATTTCTACACATCCCTTTGTCGTGGCGGTAGTGCAAAAGTTGGGGGCAAGACTTATATATATCATGAGGTGCAATGAGAGCATCGGATTCATGGAATTTCAGCTATTGTTATCAGAGAATGCTATTATGGTTATGTGAATTATACAGTGCATAGTGTAGATTCAACAAGGGTATGCAATCATGTATTGGTGCAGCGTGTGGTGATTGATATGGTGTTCGTAGGTTGGCAGCAGACCCGACAGAAAATTTTGGGTGTTGAAATTTTGGTTCTAAGCTTATTTGCTTGAATAAAAGGGAATATCTTAAAATTTGCTCGAGCTAATGTGCTCAACTGAGTTGTGGTAGCATGGGTAGGTGTAACAGGTGTTAAGCAGTGATTTCAGACTACTTCAATGCAGTTCTCAGCACGTTCGAGGACGAACGTATGTTTAAATGGGAGAGAATGTAACGACCCGACCGGTCGTTTTGAGCTCTAGAGCTTCGTTCAACGGTTTGAGGCCCTGAGTAGCTTCACTTCAGGTATTATGACTTGTACGCATGGTCAGAATTGAATTTCGGGAAGTTTGGAGTTGATATGGAGAGAGAATTCTCATTTCGGAAGCTTTAAGTTGAAAGAATTGACTAAGATTGGATTTTTGAGCAAACGACCTCCGAATCGGGATTCGAAGGTTCCAGCAGGTTCGTATGATGATTTCGGACTTGTGTGTATGTCCGGTTTTGGAAGACTTGGGAACGTTTCGGCACCTATTGTGGAAGTTAGCATTTTTGGAAGAATTTCATAAGTTTGGGTTGAAGTGCATTTCAGTGTTATCAATGTTCGTTTGGGATTCTGAGTCTGGGAATAGCTCCGTATGATGATTCTGGTGTTGGTAGCTCAATCAGAAGTAAATTCAGAGGTTCGTGGGTCATTTTGGAGTCATTTGGCTAAAGCTGGAAATTTGAAGGTTTTTGAGAAGTTTGACAGGAAGTAGACTTTTTGATATTATGGTCAGATTCCGATTCCGATTCCGAAAGTTGGAGTAGGTCTGTAATGTCGAATATGAATTGTGTGCAAAATTTGAGGTCAATCGGACGTGATTTGATAGGTTTAAACATCGAAAGTAGAAGTTTGAAATTTTAAAGTCCATTAAGCTTGAATCAGAGTGCGATTCATAGTTTTAGCATTTTTTGATGTGATTTGAGGCGTCGAGTAGGTCCGTGTTATGTTATGGTACTGAGTTGTGTGATTGGACGGGGTCCCGGGGGCCTCGAGTGTGTTTCGGGTTGTATTGCGCTCTTATTTGATGTTTCAACGTTGTTTCTTTTGGAATAAAGGGTACCACATTAAGCAAATTCCAAATTTAGTTTTTATTGAACCATTAGATCCGTATCGTAATTACGGAGCTATAACAAAAAGAATCATCAAATTTGGACATTGTATGAGGAAGTTATGCTCATTTTTGTGTCGAGAAAAACTACTGCTTCTGGTATGGTCGCAATTGTGAACATTTCCATCGCAATTGCGATGCCCAGTTCGCAATTGCGAACTTTTTGTTGCAAATGCGACCTTTTCCAGCCCTTCCTTGTTCGCAATTGCGAAGGATTTTTCTTTTTTGAATTGTGAACCCTGGATCGCAAATGCGACATCTGCAGCTTGTTTTCTATCGGAATCCGGGCACGTGGGCTCAAGGGCAGTTTTGTCAACTTTTCTATCGGGGTTAGGAATTGTTATAAATTGGACTATGATGAGTAATTGAACACATATTAATGGGTATACATAATTATTGGCTAGTTTTGGAGCATTTTGCATCGATTTTAGTCTTCGGAAGGGCATTGAATGCTGGTTGTGGAACTTCAGAGCGAGGTGAGTCTCATTTCTAACCATGTAAGAGGGAATTAATCCCATAGGTGAACCAGATTAATATGCGCCTCTATTTGTGCGGGCTACGTATGTACGAGGTGACGAGAGTCCGTGTGTAGCTACTAGATATGCCTATGTCCGGTTAGTTTTAGGTTTGCACCATGCCTTGTTGATATTGTTGTTGATTTATGTTTATTGTTTGCCTTGAGAAGAAGCGAGATTGAGTTTTCTTAATAAATCTCTAGTAAAGAGTTGAAATTGAGGAACTTAAGATCTCAAAAGTTTTTATTTGAACTTCGTATTTTTGAAATGAATTGAAGGAATATTATAATAGCTTAAAAAATCTATGTGTAACCGCATCGCATGTATATTTTGCGAGCGGAGTAATTTCTTTAAAAAGCTACAAGCTGAATTTTCCTTATTTTGAAAAGAATCAAGAAAGAGATATGATTTTAATGTTAACTTTATGTTTGACTGCGTCGCAAGTATGATCCCCGAGCAGGGTGATTCCTTAAATTAATATTTTACCGCGTCGCACGTATGATTCGCGAGCGGGGTATTTCCTTCTACTACTCTTATGGGATCGGGCCGTTTGCCTCGGCAGGATTTATGTACCACACTCTAATGGGAACGAGCCGTTCGCCTCGGCAGGTTAATAGATGCATTTATGGTTCGCGTCGTACGACCCTCGGTAGTACACCTTTTACTTTTATGTTGGATCGGGCCGTACACCTCAGCATTTCCTATATATATGTATATACATCATTCTTATGGGATTCGTGCTTAACATTTTACTAGAAGCCAGTGTATCTGAGGATCTTTCCCTGATTTGAAATTATAACAACCATTTTATGAAAGCCACTATACCTTTATGTATATGTTCCGGTTACAGAGGGAACATGCTAGTTGAGGGCTTGAGCGTAGTCGTAAAGAATAGCATTATTTCGCGTATTTTATACATGTTTGTTTAATATGTTTACTCTGCTTTATATTTATTCAATTCTTTACTGTATTCGATATTATTGGACCACTAGTAATTGTCGAAGTTGACCTCTCGTCACTACCTCTTCGAGGTTAGGCGAGATACTTACTAGGCACACGTTGTTTTTGTACTCATGCTATACTTGCTGTGCATTTTTGTTCCATATACATATATTTGTCTTGTGGCTTAGTTCGGCGCAACGACATGGTTGATATGGAGAATGGGGTGAGCTGTATTTCTTGAGATGGCCCGTAGCCAGCAGAGTCTCCTTCAGAGTAGTGTATTTTATTTCTTTTACTGTCCAATTTGTATTTCGGACGGTTAGTGTATTACATTGTTTCCTAGAAATTGCTCATACACTTGTGACACCGTGTTCTGGGATGACTAAGGGATTATTCAGTATTTAAGTTTGTTAAAGACATCATTATTTATTCAGTGAAATTCTTTGTTAATTGTTTAATGTTTAAAAAGGAATGATTTCAAAATAGTAAAACGAGAAATTTCTAGTTATTTGGTGTTGACTTGCCTGACAGTGGTGTCCGTCGCCATCACGATCCTTAGTGAATTTTGGGTCGTGACAGTGCTAGAACCATGGAACCCAGGAATACCTAACACCTTCTCTCGGGTTAATAAAATTCTTTACCCTTCACGGACCATAAATTGAGTCAATTTCCTCGATTTGGGATTTAAAATAAATCGATGACTTGGTACACCATAAATTATTCCAAGTGGCGACTCTGAATCAAATAAATAATCCCATTTTGATTAATGTCACTTAAATTGGAAAAAACTCCCTATTCCTCTTTCGGGTAAAAAGGAGGTGTGACAATGAGTACATCTTAAGGAGCTTGAATCTCAGTTTTGGGATGATTTGGTGGAGTTTTGAGGTAGTTTGAATTAAAAATTTGAAGTAGAAAATGACCATGAAAAAAATTATATGTGTATCACATGTATACTCGTGTGTGAGATACATGCGTGATACATGTTTGATACATGTGTTGCACAAGAATTTTTTAAACTCGATTTTAACTACGAATTTTGATACCAAATCACATCCGATCTTCTTCAAATTTTGTATATTGACGTATCTATATGGTTTAGTTGAATTTCAACTATATCCATTAAAAAAAAAAAATCCTTTTTTGCTTAGATTTTTTAATCTTGCATATATTTTTTTGTTTTCATTATCTTATTTGCTATCTCAATCATGAAATTTCCTTTCCGCTTGCATCTAATGTTGCTAATCACACTTAAAAATATGGAAGGAGATCTTTGCGTATGATTCCTGGAGGGAAAGAACCTTATTTATTTGGGTTTTTAATTTTTATATTTGTTTTGCTAGTTTTGGTAAATCTATGATTAATGGATAGAAGTTGGTAAGTTGGGACTTATTTGGGAGATTTCTGTAAGATTCCCTCTAATATATGATAAAATTTTCAATTTGAACTTTCGGATATTTTTCTGAAGTGTGAAAGTATAAAAGTTGTATACTTAATTTCGTCACCAGTACTCAATATTTTCTTTTGTTGATTAATTTACCGAACATTTAAACATATGAGCTCTAACAAAACAATTATTGCATAATAATTTTTTATTTTTCTCAAGAAAATCAAAATTTGAATACAAACTGCACCACAAGATGTAATTATATCCGATTAAATAACAAATCCATGTTTAAATCAAATCTTAGAGCAATATCGTTGTATTGGTAGAAAAAAGACGTTACACATGGAATATTAGTAAGCTGACGAAACATGATGCGTGGAACAACAATATAGCGACAAGTGGCACTCTCAATTAACAGAATTAAGAATACAAGGAAGGTACATGAGAAGCACCCACGAGATAGTATAGAAAAGAGAACCGGACCTGATAGTTGTCAAAGAAGATATAATAATCTTTTCACTTTCTAAATTCTTTTTTCTGACAACCAACTATGTCAACTGTTAACAATAATAACCAGCTGAACCCATAGGAAGGAGCAACTCCACCACTCCTCTCTCTACCGGGATCTCCTCAACAGTCCCGTGATGGATCACCTGAAAGATCTACGTCACACGCTAATGATCAACAAGGGGACGAACAAACTGTCAAACAAGATGATCTAAAGCAATTGATTGTAGAACATGTGAACAATACTCTTCAAGCCTTTGCTAGGGGATTGCCAATTGCGCCACAAACTCCTCCACCAGTCAATACCGCGACCCTAGAAAACCCACACTCGGGCTCGACAATTCTGGAAGTGGAGGAACTCCCAATGAATCTCGTGATGGAAGGTCAGTTATACCAAATAATTCTGATTTACAAAGTTTGGTACTAACTTTGCAGAAATAGTTGAAAGAGCAAAATGATTGCATAGAGCAAATACCTGACGTACCGCCCGTGATTAAAGGGGTAGATATTGATAAATATTCATAACAACCCTGGAAGCCAAGTGCAACACCTTTGCCGATTCCTAAAAAGTTTAAAATGCTTGGTATTCCAAAATATAATAGAACAACTAACCCTCGAGATCACGTAACTGTCTTCACAACTGGCGTGAAGGGCAATGATTTAACCAAGCAGGAAATTGAATCAGTTTTGGTTAAAAAATTTGGTGAAATACTCACGAAAGGAGAATTAACATGGTATTCTCTTTTACATGAAAACTCCATTGATTCTTTTGTTGAGCTGCAGATTCATTTATAAAAGCACATTCGGGAGCTCAGAAAGTTAAAAAAAGGATGGAAGACGTCTTTAAGGTAAAACAAGGAAATACAGAATTACTTAGAGAGTTTGTCGATACATTCCAATGGGAGAGGATGATGTTACCACGAGTACCTGACAACTAGGCAGCTATGGTGTTCGCAAGCAATCTAAACGATAAAAGTTGAGAAGCCACGAGGAGACTGAAAGAAAGTTTACGAGAATTTCTAGCAACAACTTGGAATGATGTGTATAACCGGTACAACATGAAGCTGCAGATAGAAGAAGATACGGTTGCACAACCAAGGGTTGATGAAATAGCAGGATTGAGACGTTCAGAATCAGAAAAAAGGATCGGAAAAAATAGGTACGCGCCTTACATGGGACATGCAGGGCAAGATTATTAGTCTAAACAAGAAAACATATGATTTGAATCGAGATCAAGGAAAAAAAAGGCGAGTTCTTCATCTAGATTCAGAAAAGAACGGGATGCACGATGCAGTGACTCCAATACATATGCGAGGGTCAGAGATTACAGTTTTAATGTCAGTACCTCTGAGTTAGTAGCTATTTTAAGAGGCATGAGAGATAAGGTGCGGTGGCCTGGAGAAATGAGATCTGACCCGAGCAAAAGAAATCCAGATTTCAGGTGTGAATTTCACAATGACCATGGCCATAGAACAGTAGATTGTAGGTTACTACAAGGAGAAGTCGAGCATTTGTTGAAGCAAGGTTATCTAACTGACATGTTCAATGAGAAAGGTAGACAATTATATATGAATAATAGACAAGAACCCCCGAAACCCCCATCTTCAAAAAGAATAGTGAATGTAATAATTAGGGGAGATGAGGTCAATGGTGTGACATATACGGATGCAAAAAAGACGTCAAAAGTTACAGTCACACATGGAAAGCAAGTTTGCCAAGTCTTGGATGGAGACAATATAACATTTGATGACGAAGATGCGGATGACTTGATGATTCCTCACAATTATGCACTAGTAATATCTCAACTTGTACACGATACTAACATAAAATGAGTTTTGAGTAGTTCCGTGAATATCATTTTACTAAGGGTGGTGAATAAAATGCAAGCTAACGATAAGGTGATAGCAAAGGCGCGATTTTTGTCTGGATTTGATAATTCAAGAGTTATCACAAAAGGGGAAGTAATGCTTACCATGTTTGCAAAAGGGGTTATCAAGGACAAGATTCCAGGTGAGAGATGCGGACATGGCTTATAATATAATTCTATGAAGACCATGGATTCATGATATAGATGCTGTACCGTCCACATTGTATCAAGTTATTAAATTTCCTTCATAGTAGGGGATTCGACAAATTTGTGGAGATCAACAGGCTTCTAGAAGTATCAATTCAGTAGTGGCTACAAGCACGGTAAACGAAGTTGCAGGGGAGAAATAGCAACTATAGAATTCAGTTGAGGACATCGTAATACAAACCTCAACTGCAGGCATTCTAGGACAAACTGATATTGATTCAAGACCCGATATTATTCAAAAGCCAGAAGAAAATGAAAACATTAAGAAAACTACCAAAGAACTCGAAGTTTACATCGGAGCAAACCTAAGCCCAGAAATGAAAGGTAAGTTAATTGAATATTTAAAAGCTAACACAGATTGCTTTGCTTGGTCGCACTCAGATATGTCAGGTATACCACGGGAGGTGTTGACCCACAAACTGAATGAGGACCCATCATATCCACCTATCAAGCAGAAAACGAGAAAGCCGGGATCCTTCAAAAATCATGTAATCCAAGATAAGGTACAAAAACTTTTAAAAATTGCTTCGATACGAGAGGTAAAATACCCGTTGGTTAGCTAATACTGTGGTAGTTCCAAAAACGAATGGTAAATGGCGAGTTTGTGTAGATTATTCTGATTTAGATAAAGCTTGTCCTAAAGATTCATTTCCTTTACCGCATATAGATCAACTAATTGATTCTACCACAGGACATGAGCTGTTACGTTTTTTAGATGCATATTCAGGTTGTAATCAAATAAAGATGGATCCTCTAGATGAAGAAAAAACTTCTTTTATCACAGACATGGGACTTACTGGTACAAAGTCATGTCATTTAGTCTAAAAAATGCTGGAGCCACGTACCAAAGATTGGTGACTAAAATGTTTCACGAACATCTGGGAAAGACTATGGAGGTCTAAATTGATGTTATGCTAGTCAAGTCAACACAAGCGGGAGATCATTTCCAACACCTATCAGACACTTTCAAAATTGTCCACATATAAAATATTAAGCTAAATCCAGAAAAATATGCTTTTGGTGTGGCTTTAGGTAAGTTTTTTGGTTTTCTTGTTTCTAACAAGGGTTTTGAAGTGAATCCTGCACAAACTAAAGCTATCGAGGAAATATCAGATGTACTCACAAGTAAAAAAGAAGTACAGAGATTAACAAGAAGAATAACAGCCCCGAGGAGGTTTATTTTAAAATCATCGGAAAAGAGTTTTAAATTCTTTCAGTATTGAAAAAGCAGATCAATTTGAATGGACTGATGAATGCCAACAAGCCCTCAAGGACCTAAAATCGTATTTGTCAAATCCGCCCTTGCTAGCCAAACCAAAAGACAAAGAAAGGCTTCTTATTTATCTTGCCGTGTCAGAAGTAGCGGTAAGCACAGTGTTGGTATGAGAGGATAAAGGTAAACAATATCCAACTTATTATGTTAGTAAATCTTTGCTAGATGTTGAGACACGATATCTTCATTTAGAAAATCTTGCTTTTGCATTAATTATGGCATCTAGAAAGTTAAGACCTTATTTCCAATGTTATCTTATCTCTGTAATAACTACTTTTCCCTTGAGGAATATATTGCATAAACAAGAACTATCTGGTAGGTTAGCTAAGTGGGATAGAACTTAGTGAGTATGATATCATATATCAGCCCAGAACTGCAATAAAATTGCAGGTTTTAGCAGACTTCGTACCAGATTTCAGCACGAATTTAGTTCCTGAAGCAGAAAAGGAACTATCGGTATTTACCAGATTTAATCCAGGGACTTGGATTTTATTTACTGATGGTTCTTCGAATGTTAAAGGACCGGGCTTAGGAATTGTTCTAATTCCACCTTTAGGAGAAGTCATAAGGCAAGCAATAAAATGTTATCCTATCACTAACAATGAGGCAGAGTACGAAGCTGTAATTGCAGGTTTGGAACTAGTATGAGAACTTGGTATAGAACATATTGTTGATCAAAAGTGACTCGCAACTAGTAGTTAACTAGATGGGACTTACATAGCAAGAGAGGCACGAATGCAATAATACCTGGAAAAGGTACGGGAATTAGTCAGACAATTTTAGTCGCGGAAGGCCGTACAAATACCCATGGAGGAGAATGCAGAAGCAGATGTGTTGGCCAATCTCGCATCTATTGTGGAAATAACAAATGCAGAAAATGCTATTGTAATACATTTGTTTCATTTGACATTCGACCAAGACAAGAACAAGGTAAATTTTAATAATCTAACTTGGGATTGGAGGAACGAATTTGTTAACTTTTTGCAGTATGGAATCTTACCCGAAGACAAGAAAAAGTAACAGTTACTTTGCCAAAGGCCACCTGGTATTGCTTAATTTGTGGAAACTTATACCGAAAGATGTTTGGTGGACCTTTAGCACGGTGTCTCGGACCTTCACAAATGGAATATATGATGAGGGAAGTACATGAGGGGTACTGCGGCAATAATGCTGGGGGAAGATCATTGGTAAAGACTTTAATAAGAGTAGGATACTATTGGCCAAAAATGGAAGAAGAAACAGAAAACTTTTGTAGCCAGGTGTGATAAGTGTCAACGGTATGCCAATAACATGCACCACCCAACAGAATTGTTACATTTAGTTATTTCGCCATGGCCTTTCATGAAATGGGGCATGGATATCGTAGGTCCATTACCTCAATCTAAAGGAAAGGTACAGTTTCTATTAGTTTAACAGATTATTTTTCAAAATGGGTAGAAGCAGGAGCTTTCAAACAGGTGGGAGAAAAAGAAACCAGGGACTTTATTTGGCGAAACATTATCTGCCAATTTGGAGTTCCAAAGGAAATTGTGTGTGACAATTGCCCACAGTTCATAGACACGAATATCACCGAATTCTTTCAGAGTTGGCAGATTAAATAGATTACATTCGCACCTTTCCATCCAGTAGCCAATGGGCAAGCTGAGTCAACAAACAAAGTTATTATTAATAACTTGAAGAAGATATTAGAAGAATAAAAGGCAAGTGGCCAGAAATGTTACCAGGGGTTTTGTGAGCTTTATCGAATGACAGCAAAAACAAGTACGGGCGAGACTCCATTTTCACTTGTCTATGACGCTGAAGCCTTAATTCCAATAGAAATAGGTGAACCAAGTACGGGATACACACATTCTACTGGAGAGTCAAATGAGAAAGAGATCCGAATGAATTTGGATTTACTAGAAGAAAGGAGAGAAGCAGCGTTATAAGGATGGCAGATGAAAAATAGATTATTGATGGATATTACAACAGAAAGCTAATCTGAGATACTTCAAGATTGTGGACTTCGTCCTCAAAAAGGTGTTTCGATAAACAAAATCAGTTAATGCAGTAAAGTTAAGTCCGAATTGGGAAGGCTCTTATAGGATTCGAGGCGTCGCTGGAAAGGGAGCATATGAGTTGGAAACCATGGATGACAAGATAATACCATCAAACTGGAACACAATTCATCTGAAGAAGTATTACTTCTAGAAGAAGGAAGTACCTATGGTCAAGCATCACTCAGATACAATTTCATTTTGTTCTTTAGAATTTTACTAACAATTTTAGATGATAGGAAAAAATCTAGCTCGCACCAAATGATGATATTAAACCCAAAAGATACGCGGAATACTGAACTATTTCCAGTCTAGGTTGTAACCTTTCTGATTGAAAAGGGGTTATGTAGTCATCATCTAAATTTATATCTCCAAGTCCCGTTTGTATTTTCCTTTTCAAGGAATGGACCAAAAGGAAGGAGTAATCCAGTGTTCGAGATTTCATATTTCAAAACTCTAACACTGGAGGGACTATGCATATAGCAAAAAGCCTGAATCAAAAACCTTGGAGAAATCTTGAAAAGGTGTGAACTTGCGAAAAGGATGCAAGATACATTTCATATTCACGAGTTTTAGGTTAAGGCCAAAATTTAGTCACAGGATAATAGATCCGATTCTGTATCTTAGAATCTGCTACAAAGAAAGCAATATGAAAGTGTTGTACGAATAATTATGAAAATGATGTACAAAATTTATCTGAAAGTTCAAAGCATAAAACTTCTTCAAATTATTTTTTTCATGTCTACTTCATCTTTCATATATTTACACCAATATGAAGATGAGACGTCATCTTTATCAGTGCCGTTAACATAAAAGGGACCTCTTTTATAAAAACGAATGCAAGGAAAAAGCTCAAATATCAAAGAGCAGAATAAGCGGTAAAAGCAACCGATATATATATATATATATATATCTTGAGAAAAATAGAGGAATTAGTTTGTCATTAAACCCCAAAAGAAGACACAGGTAACCAAAAACAACCTTCCCAAAAACAACAACCTTCCAAAAAGTTGTTAAGCTAAGAGAAAAACAACAAAAATAAACAAAAAAGTAGGAGAAAACTAAGGATAATCATCAATGAGAGTATCATCCATGGGAGCATCATCAATGGGAGAAGATGGGTTAACTTCATAAGAAGAGGCTTGAACATCAGCCTCACCAGGAACAAGTCCATCTCCATCACCCTCGGGACCTTCGTCTTCAGATGAGGAAAATCTTTGACATTTCTGAGTTTTATGAATTGCTTATTTAGCCTTAGCAATCTCGGCATTAAGGTCAAAACCCTCCTGGTTGGCTTCAATTAGAGTCTCAAGGCAAGTATTTAAGAAAGCCCAGCTCACATCCAATGATGATTTATCCTCGAAAATCTCATATTCCTTCTCCCATTGGTCAATCTCAGCTTTCAGCTCTTCCTTTTCTGCTTCAGAGACGTCATAAGCCGTCTTTAAAGGAGCAAGTAGGGGTGAGCGTTCGGTATTTCGGTTCGGTATGTAAGAATTTTGGTTCGATATTTCGGTATTCGGTTTATCAATTGTGTATACCAAATACTATACCAAAATATTCCGGTACGGTTCGGTATTTCTTATTTTGGTTCGGTACGGTTTCGGTACGGTTTCGGTTTAACAATCAATGAATAATCAATGCTAAGTGATAACGCCTAACAGTGCACATGCACACAACACAATTGAAATTTTCACTCTAAAAGAATATGTTTTCCTATTTATAACAGTGCACAACTACACAATGTGCACATGGCTGAAACAAGAATAACATATTATATTCTCTTAATTCTGGCTGAAACCTGAAAGTCTGAAACCCCTGTGATGTGAATCTGTGATAACCAATTCTCAATTTCACATGGCTTAAGAATAATTGAAAAGCAAAAGCTGAACAAGACAACAACTTCTTTACAATCTGGCAATCTGCAGTTGCACGCCAGTATACTCAATATTGTATGTCATATTATACAATTACAATCTGCACAATGCACAATGAATCTGGACAGTATACTGTAGTTGGCAAAAGCTGGCCAACTGCACAATGCACATTACACAACTATATTAAACAACTTAAACACAGTTAAACACTTAACACAGTCCAACAAGTCCAACAACTTAAACACAGTTAAACAAGTTAAACACAATCCAACAAAAACAGTCTTAAGTCTTAACACTTAAACACAGTGCAACTGGCCAACTGCAAGTCTGCAACAGTCTTAACAGTCTTAACACTTAAACAGTTAAATATAGTGCAACAAAAATAGAGAGGGCATCCCTCAACAAACAGTCTTGAGCAGTAGCACGGGGCGTTGAGCAGTAGCACGGGGCATGATTGCACTTGAACCTAAAAAAAATATAAATCATAAGTTAGAATATTATAGTTTGATGATAATAAAACAAAACTACAAAATATTAAGTATATCATTATCACCAAACAAATAGAGTATTAAACTTACCACTCAAGATGCAAGTTGCAACTATACATCAAACAATGCTAGTAGTGCTTCCATTATTTTCCATATCTAAAGATAATACGACCAAATATGTCATACAAATGAAAAAGCATGATATATTATTTTGAATTAAAATCCACACAAAATATTAAAGCTTACCAAGCTCGAGTTCCTCAAGATACTTCAAGTCTTCTTCAACACTAATAGGATTATTCTCTTCTCTAAGCCAATCTTGAACACAAATAAGAGCTTGCACACATTTAGGAGTCAATGAACTCCTAAATGAATCAAGAATACGGCCACCGGTGCTAAACGCGCATTCTGAGGCCACACTAGAAATTGGAATTGCCAACACATCACGAGCCAACTCCGAAAGAATAGGAAATCTAGGAGCATGTGTTTTCCACCAACTCAAGATATCAAATTCTTCACTAAAAGGCTCTTGTTCTTTACTAATGTATTTATCCAACTCCGATTTAGCACCCCCACTTCCATTGTCTTCCTTTTGTTTCTTCAAGCTAAGCTTAGTCCTTATTTTTAATGCACTTATAACACTCCCACTAGGTGTATTAGATGTGTTGTTAGATGAAGTAGAACTAGATGGAGATTGAGGACAAGATTCGGTTGAATACGTTTTTAGATACTCTCCAAACAAAGAATTCATATAAGCATACACCTCAGTATTTATTTTCTTCCCTTTTTCCTCCCCAAAAAGTTCTTCAAGTGCTCCCTCAACATATTCAAATTTGTTACGTGGATCCAAGACGGAAGCAATAAAAATCATTTTATTCATCTTTTCAGGCTCACCCCAATACTTCTTGAACTTTTCTTGCATTTGTTGAGCCATTTTTCTCAAATGCTCATCCTCACTAGCTAAACACATTTTCAAATGACAATAAAGTTCAGATACATCCTCAAAATGAGAATTACAAGTGACATAACGTGAACCTGAAACTTTTTTAGTTAGCTCGTGAAATCTTGCAAGAAACTCTATCACATTCCTCACATTCACCCAATCATTAGATTCAAGAGGACCTGCATTACCACCATCTTCACAAAGATGAGAACATTGATATGCAGAAAATCCATCATCAAAAAGATGCAACTTGTCAAAGGCTTTTTCAAAGTGTTGTGCTGTATCCAACATCAAATAGGTGGAATTCCACCTGGTAGGAACATACAAACACAATGTTTTGGTACATTCTACCTTTACATGTACACAACACTGTTTAAACTTTAAGATCCTTGCAGGCGAAGATCTCACATACCTCACAATATTTCTAACACGTGTCACAGAAGCATCAAGTTCTTTCAAACCATCTTGCACAATTAGATTTAGTATATGAGCCATGCATCTCACATAAAGATGTTTACCACTCATCATATTAGTTTTTCACATATCTAACTGTTTAGACAATTCTTTAACAGTGACATCATTTGAAGAAGCATTGTCCACAATAATAGTGAAAACCTTGTCTAATTTCCATTCAAGCAAACAATCCCTAATAGCTTTAGCCATCTCTTCACCCTTATGACTAGTAATAGGGCAAAAATTAAGTATTCTTTTATGCAACTTCCAATCCCTATCAATGAAGTGGGCTGTCAAACACATATAATTTATTCTTTGTAATGAAGTCCAAGTGTCTGTTGTTAGGCAAATTTTTGGTTGTGCTTCTCTAAAAGAACTTCTTAGATTTTGCCTCAATTCACCGTAAACTTCATAACAATTCCTTGTTATTGTTCTACGAGAAGGAAGACGAAATAGTGGTTGAGTTTTTCTCATAAACTTCATAAAGCCTTCATTTTCTACAAAGCTAAATGGTAGTTCATCAGTAACTATCATCTCAATTAAGGCCCTCCTAACCACTTATTGATCAAATTTCCAAATTGATCCTTCATCATTTTGGCAAGATTGATAATTTATCTTTGTTTGACTATTATCTTCTGCAATTTTAAGTGGGTATTCTTTGTATTTAAGCAAATGATTCTTCAATCCTATTGTTCCATTCTTAGATGAATTAGCAACATAAGCTTGTTTACAATATCGACACCGTGCTTTGCCAACCCTATTAACCTCAAATTTATCAAAATGGTTCCAAACGTCAGTTAGGTTGCATTGCTTTCCTTTTCTTGGAATCTTGAGTATCAATGGTGTTGGTGTTACTACCTACCGTAATAGGTAAACTTTCACTAGAACCAACATCACTTACTTTACTTGTATTTTCCATCTATACAAAATTAAACAAATATAAACATAAATTAAAAATCAACAAATTAATTTAGTAAGCCTAGCACATAGTCGTGTACTCACAACTGTTATTATACAAGCAAATGAATTAAACAGCATGAACGTGATACGGATGATATTTTCCTACTAAAGGGAAAAGCTCAGAACATCAGTTCATTCAATCAGCAGTACAACCAAAAGAAAGTGAAACATACCTTTGAAATTGAAATTGAATCGAGCTCGGAACACTAGAACGGGACAGCAGCGTCTTCGACACTTCGTTTGCCCGGAATTTGTGAGGAGTGAGGAATCGAATCGAGCTGGAAATCGCCGCCTATAACCCTAAATTAGTTTGATGCAGAAAATCGAGCTGGGATGAGAATGAGATGAGATGAGATGAGACTTACAAAACTTACAAAAGTAGTGAAGTTAACCGGTGAAGATGAGATGAGACTCGAGCTCGACTGTCGACTGGTCGATTCTCGTCTTCTTCTTCTCAATGATATCCTTCCTAGACTCGCTGACTGATATCCTCGACTCGCAGTCAATTCTCGTCTTCTTCTTCTCGATGATATCCTTTCTATTCCTAAGCAGTAAGCCCTAATGGGTAATGGCTAATGCCCTACTTTGATGAGAATGCCTAATCTGATTCTCGACTTGGGTCTTGGGTATTAACTGACTTGGGTCTTAGGTAATTGATTGGGATTGGGCTTGGGAGTTGGGGGAGTTGGGCCTGGGTGGGTGGGACGGTATGGGACTATGGGGCATGGGCTATTAAATAGGTAATTGGGCTTAGAACTTAGATATAGTCATATATATTATATAGGTTCACCAAATTTTTGGTATTTCGGTGTACCGAAATTTTAAAATTATAATACTGAAAACCGAACCGAAATACCGAAATACCAAAAATCCAGTACCGAATTAGACCGAAATACCGAAAAAACCGAAACCGAAATACCAAATTAATTTGATTTGGTTCGGAATTCGGTTTTTCGGATTTTATGCCCACCCCTAGGAGCAAGAGAACTTTACAAAAACTAAATCTTATCTGTAAAGGTGCAGAGATCTTCCTGAACTTGAGTAAGTGTTTGAACCAATTCTCCCGTATAAACCTCTTTTTGGTTAAGGAGTTCTTTCAAACTCCTTATCTCTTCAGTTGCCTTGGAAAGTTGTTCAGCATTAGAGGACTCAAGTATATCCTTGTCCTTTCCAACCTGGTTAGAAGAAGCTTTCAACTACTAATTCAACGACAATCACCCTCATTTGTTGCTCCAAAGCATTCTTCTCTTCCGCCAGAACTTTTTTTTCTAGTTGAAGACCTTTGAATTGTTCCTTCTAGTTGTCAGCTTTGGTGTGCAAATCTATAATTTGTTGGTCCACCTGAGAAACTCTTTTCATAAGCTCTGTGCCAATCAAATTGATTTATAAAAAGGAGAAATAGTTATGAATGAGAAAGAGAAAAGAAAGGAAATATAATTTATCTTATACCTTCAAAGAAGAATGAACGATATCATTCATTAGAGTCAACGAGCTATGGCCTTCTAACTTCTTCTTCTCCACGGGGCCTAGCAGAGGCTTTAACCACACGTTGGCTTGACCAAATTTTCTTAATAAGTTCCCACATTCAGGAACCTCAACAATAACTCTTTTCATTTCCCTCTTGTTGCTAGAAGGTCCGGTCTCTGCACGAGAGATAGCCACGGGAATAGCAGGTGGAGTAGACGTAGCCATGGGAGTAACAACAGGAGTAGCGTCAGGTAAGGCCATGGGAGAGCTAATGGAAACTGAAACCGGAAGGGAAGCAAGGGGAAATTCTTCGGAAACAGGCCCAAAAGCTTCATCACCCTCAAAGCCATGAGCAAATAATCTATCAACAAAATCTGGGGGAGGGTCAACAACATCTTCATAAAAAATCACTAAAGGCTACTCTCTGGCTCATCCGTAAGTCTATAAGAAATTGAACTAGATGGAAAGTCATGAGAAGGAGTAGTTTTATCATCATAAACCATACGTCTCCTGACACATGGACTTCGCACCAAAGAACCTTCCTCTGCTTCTTCTTCATCATCAGGGCCACGGGCTCCGTCAGTTTTCCTTTTTGAAGAAGAAGCACTTAAAATCTTTTCTTGGGAAAAACTCACAAAAAACCTGGTTGATGGAACAGACACGGGACTAATGCCATGAATGGGAAACCCTAATAAAAAAGGGAAGGATGAGAAATTCTTGAACAAGCAAGGAAGAGGAAAAGAAAAACAATGAAGGTAAAAAGTACCGCGCGTCTTCACTTTCCAACCAAATTTTTGAGAAAGGTATTTACAGGATCTTTTTTCCATAGGCGCAGCAGTTAACATCTTTTCTACCCAAGCACGAAAGTTGGGAATTTCATCAAAAACTTCCGTGGTTGCTGAAAAATTGGGTATATGATTACATGAAGTTCTTTAAGATATGTAAAAAAAAAAGATGAAAGCTTACATGCAAAGTTCCATTTCTCCGAGAAAGGCATGTTTTCTTCACCCACTAATCGGCTAGTGGGAGCAACAACAAAACGAGCATACTAGTCACGGTCCCCATCGTCTTCAGTGCTAACCAATACTCTCTTACTTCTAGCCACGAGAGTAAAGACTCCTTCACGAAATAGTTTGGGGGAGTAGCGATGAAGCAAATGCCGAAAAGTGAAAGTCATGGAAACCAGATCTGATAAATTATGAAGGCATGCAACAGCCCTCCATACTATGGGGCCAATCTGGCCAAAACACATGTTGAAGTAACATAGAACTCAATGATTACTGAGTAAATAGGTGATTTGAACCCTAAACTAAAAGGATAGGTATAAACAAAAGAAAAACTGGCATTATAGGAAGTAATTCTCTAGTTGGCACCAGGGACTAAAATTGGAAAATCCGATTTCCAGTAACACTCTCGTCGAAACAGTAAATGAAGACTAGTAGTGATTAAACTCGGATAAAGGTCAGCAGGATTGAGAGAGGCTATAGAAGAAACTTGATTCCTTATGGCTTCACGATCAACTACAAAAGAAAATTCTTGAGGAACAATCTCTGCAACTGTGGGTTCATGCACAGGTTCATTTAAATCTGTATTCCTAGAAGAAGATCTAGGGGTTAAAGGAGCCCTAGACCTAGAAGAAGATGTCTTAACAGAACTACTCTGGGTAGAAGAACCACGATTAGATAGTGAACCAAGACTACGAAGTATACCATTTCTCCTACTTCTAGTAGGAGCAGTAGAAGGAGCAAGTTCGTCAACAATCACAACTTTGCGGGGGTCTGGTGTTGAAAAAGACATGATTGTCCAAAGAAATATGAAAGAAAGGATGAAAAAATACAAAGAAGAAGTAATATAGTGGATAGAAGAAAGAAGACTCCAAGAAATCAAAAAAGGAATGAAGTATTTATAAGAAGACACGACCATCGTTAAAAGATTGGTCATTATGAAGCATCATAATGGAACCGTCACTTCGTGACTCGCGCGACCGTAGAAAAAACCCTAAAAGGCGCTGAAAAATGCAGACCCAATTGTTAGAAGCCATGTGGCATGGGCATTAAATAGATGTGAGGTATGTCGCATCGATTCTAAAGGAGACATGATAATACTCGAAAAATGGCGGCAAAAAATTCCCACCATAAAAGCTTACCACTTCCCGAATATTTAGTTGAGAATATTCAAAAAGTGGGGGGACAATCTGTATTGGTAGAAAAAAGACGTTACATGTGGAATATTAGTAAGCTGACGAAGCATGACACGTGGAACAACGATATAGCAAAGAGTGGCACTCTCAATTAACGAAATTAAGAATACAAGGAAGGTACGGGAGAAACACCCACGAGATAGTATAGAGAAGAGATCCGGTCCTGAGAGTTGTCAAAGGAGAGACGTGAACAAAATGAATACAGGTTAAAAAAGAAGGGAAGATACATGAATCAGAAGTAAATAAGGAAGGGGAATTGGAGCAGTTATAAGACATTTATAGCCATAAATATGTTAGTTATGGTTTTCTATGGTAATGAGCAATCAATAAAATTAATGCCCATAATGAATTCGAATTAAGCGTGAAAATCTTTATGATTGTACACTTCTATATAAGGATAAACAATTTTATTTGTAAGGATAGGTTCCAAGTACTATTGAAGTACATCCTATACTTCTATGCTTTATCAAAGTTTCCAGCCTTGTTTTTAGGAATTGACTATAGTTTCATTCCTTATTTTTCTTTGTCAATTTTCTCTATCGTTTTTATTATTTTCCTAAATATTATTGTGAAAGTAAAGTAAAACGTGGTTATCAGTAACCCATTTTCTTCTTAATATTGACGTTGGCTGAGAAATCTATTTTTTGGTTAAATAATCATCACTCATAAAGTAATTTTCAGTTATAAATTGACTTATTATTTAAATTGCTCGATGAAATTTCTCCAGCAACCTTTTGCTGAAGTGTAGGGTAAGGCTACTGTAACGACCTGACCAGTCGTTTTGATTTCTAGAATCCCGTTCTCCTAAATAAGACTTCCCGTACTTGCTTTTACTGACTTATGACATGCGGGGATGGTTGTTTCAGGATTTTGAAGAGTTTGGGTTGAAATCAGAACACTTGATTCCTTAAGGTTGGCTAAAAGACAAGTTTGACTTTAGTCAACATTTTGAGTAAACGATCTCGGAATCAGGATTTAACGGTTCCAATAGGTTCATATGATGATTCCGAACTTTGGCGTATGTTCGGATCGGATTTTGGATGACCCGAGAGCATTTCGGCGCCTAATAGTGAAAGTTGGTTCTTGAAGAACTTTGAAGTTCTTTAAATTTGGTTTGAGCAGGTTTTGGTGATATCGAGATATGAATTGAATTCCGAGATCAGGAATAGTTCCATAATGTCATTTAATTCCGTATATGATTATAAGCTTGTTAGTGCCTTTGGACGTGGTCCCGAGTGGCTCGGCTGAGTTTCGGACCCCTCAGAGCAATATGCAAGAAACCAGAAATGCCCAGTTCTGGTTTCCTTCTTCGCGAACGTGAAGGGACCATCACGTTTGTGTACAAGGAGTTGGGGCTGGGCGGAAAATATGTTACGCGTTCACGATAGCTAGTCCGCATTTGCAAACGCCTGGGTCCAGTGACCTTCGCGTTCGCATAAGGAGACTCGCATTTGCATAGAGTAGCTGGGCTGGGGGACACTTTGTTCTTCGCGTTCGTGAAGGGTAGGCCAAGTCAGCCTCCGCGTTTGTGAGACCTTGGTCACATTCACGATGAAGGGTCTTCAAAGGGCTTGAGTCATTTGCCTTCGCAAACGCGAGGCCTCTTTCGCATTCTCGAAAAAGGGGGCAGCTGGGCAGTAAGTTTAAAATCGGGACGTAGGCATTTTTGGGGTCATTTATTACACTCTTGGGCGATTTGAGAGTTCTTAAGGTGGGGATTTCGACCTAGCTTTGTGAGGTAAGTAATTTCTACTGAATGTGAGTTTAATACATAGTTTATGGGTATATTATAACATGTAATTTAGTGAAAATTATGGGTTTAGAAGAAAACCTAGGTTTTTGATATAAATGGAGTTTCACCACGAAAATGGTTATGGAACTTAATGAAAATCATATATTTATGTTCCTAAGGTTATGGGTAACATCTTTTTTCGAAATTTTTTGGAATCCGGGCACGTGGGCCTGGGGGTGAATTTTAGGAATCTTGCAATTAGAGTTGGGAAATTACTTAAATAGTTGGGATATGAAATTTTAAGCCTATATTGATTAGTTTTTACACTATTTGGATAGTTTTGGATTGTTCGACACCAAATGGAGGGTTTGGGCATAATATTGGACCGGAAAGTAGGCCTTGAAGCGAGGTAAGTATCATTTGTAACCTTGTAAGAGGGAAATTTTCCCATTGGTGAACTTAATTAATATATGTTTGTTTGTGGGGGCTACGTATGCACGAAGTGACGATATTCTGTACGTAGCTACTATTTTTGTTATGTACGTGTAGTTCTAGGCTTACACTATACTTTGTGGATATCGTTATCTAAACATATTTGTTGATTTGCAATGAATTGAACGAAGTTGAGGATTTCAAGATTTCAAAGGTTTCAAGTAAATTATTGTTTTGAAAAGAATTGAGAAAAATTACGTTATATTTATGCTTAACCGCGTCGCAAGTATATTTTGCGAGCGGAGTGACTATTTCCACTACTCTCATGGGAGCAGGCCGTTCGCCTTGGCAGGTTAATAGATGCATTTATGGTTCGTGCCGTTCGACCCTCAACAATGCACAATTTACATTTTTATGTTGTATCGGGCCGAACATCCTCGGTGGAATTTGTGTGTGATAATAGAATTGGAAGCCCTTTTTATAATTGTATAAATTTACTATTTTAGAGATCGTTTTCTTTAAATGAAGGAAGTATTTTGGGTTCTTAGATATTATGGAAGAGCCGAACAATTATTTCTTGTTCTGAGTTTATTGTTAGTTCTGTGTATCATGCTTATTTAGAATCACACATTATTATATTGTTTTCCCTAGTGAGTGTCGAAGTCGACCCCTCGTCACTACTTCTTCAAGGTTAGACTAGATACTTACTGGGTACATATTGTTTTGTACTCACACTACACTTCTGTACTTGATTGTACATGATTTGAGGCAGGTGCATCTGGCCACCAGTCTGGCGCGTAGATTGATTCCCCAGCTCGAGACTTCTCGGTGAGCTGCTTTTTTGAGCCATTCTGCAGTAGCTGGAGTCTCTCGTATGCTTTTATTTTCTATGCCTTTCAGACAGTAGGCTAGCATTGTTTTGTATATTCTACTAGATTGCTCACATACTTGTGACACCAGGTCTTGGCACACACATTAGTAGACTTATGGTTTTGGTTTGCTTACATGATTATGATTCGTACTAATTGCTTCCATTTATTTATGTTAAAATTTGCAAAGTCCTAAATCTTTTTTTTACAAATAAGGAAAAAGCTATTGTTTAAAAATTTATCCAAAACGGGAAATCACTAGTTGATCAGTGTTGGATTGCCTAACAACAGTGTTGGGCGCCATTACGGCTTATAATGGAATTGGGTCATGACAACATGGTATCAGAGCACTAGGTTCACATAGGTCTCATAAGTTATGGGCAGGCCTAGTAGAGTCTTACGGATTGGTGCGGAGACGTCCGTACTTATCTTCGAGAGGCTATAGGGTGTTAGGAAACTATTCTTTATTCATCTCTTATCGTGAAGTTGATGGTATACTAAGTTTCCTTCTTCTATTCTCTCATAGATGGTGAAGATGCATATATCGGACATTCCAGACCGAGGAGGAGCTGCACCCCCATTACTAGAGGTTGAGGTAAAGGCGGGGGGAGGGCACCGACACGAGGGAGGGGACAAGGGCATCCCAGAGCTACCCTAGTAGTACCACCAGTGGATCTAGTGGAGGATACCGTCATGGAGGAGCAGGGCGAGGTGCATGTTCCGGAGCCAGCCCCGGTAGATTTCATGACAGCATCGGGCTTTTAGGAGGTCATGGGCCGTATGCTGCGGTTCATGGTCACTATGACTCAGGCTGGTTTATTTCCAGCAGACCCAACTACATCTCAGGTAGGAAGGGGAGCACAGACCCCTACTACTCAGGCTCCTAGGTATGCAACTACAGTATATCAGACTTTGGGTACACTACCCATGGGCGGGCCCCAGCCAGTTGCCGCAGAAGCACCTAAGCCTAGACCAGCTGCGGACGACAATCCGTAGAAGCTATTGAAGAGATGGACTAGGCTATACCCTCCTATTTTCGGGGGTGAGCGATATGAGGACCCCAGGGCTTTATTGATCCGTGCAGGGACAGACTGCACAACATGAGGATAGTAGAGTCTCATGGAGTAGATTTCACTACTTTCGAGCTGGAGGATAGGGCCTGTAGATAGAGGCAGTCTTACCTTCTTTGTAGACCAGAGAGTTCTCCTCCCATGACTTGGGATCTGTTTACACGACTTTTATTGGACATGTATATTCCACCCTCTCAAAAGGAAGAGTTGCGATGTCAGTTTGAACAGCTCGAGCATGGTCAGATGTTTGTGATCAATTATGAGGCGAGATTTTCTGAGTCGTCTCGCCATACACTTATGATACTTTCTGCGGACGCAAAGAGAGTGCGGACATTTGTTGCGGGATTACACCACAGTATTCAGGCTAGCATGGCTGGAAAGGTTGAGATGGGTACTGATTTCAACTAGTGGTAGAGATTGCTCGAAGGATTAACAGCTACCGCCAGAGGGCTAGAGAGCAGATGCAACAGGATAAGAGGACCCATTTCTCTGGAGAGTTTAGAGGTGCCCTGGCTAGGGGAAGAGGTCAGTTTGGGAGGGGTCAGCCTAGCAGGCCCACATATCCAGTACCACCACCACCTCCTCGGGGTGATCCAATGTGACCCTATTTCAATGCTATGCCAAAGAGTTCTTATCACCCACCGGTTCATCAGGGTTCTTTCGGTGCTTATTTTCGTGCCATCTGAGAGAGTTCATACCACCCACCAGCCATTCAAGATCCTTCCAGCGGTTATTCAGGCCATTAGGGTCAGACTTTGGGGCAGAAGTCTGTGGCACTCGCGTGTTGTTACAAGTGTGGGATCGGGTCACATAAAAAGATTTTGTCCTAGACTTTGGGGCAAGGCAGTACAACAAGGTCACCAGCCTATGATTACATCATTAGCCGTCTGACTGCCTAGAGGTAGAGGACAGGCAGGTAGGTGCTGTCCTAGAGTTGGAGGCCAGGCAGGGAAAGGTTAGCCAGCTATTGTTTAGCTAGACGGAGGCCAGCCAGCCGGCGCTCCAGCTATATTCTATGCTTTTCCGGCCAGACCATATGCAGTGGCCTTAGATGCCGTGATCATAGGTATTATTTCTGTATGCGGTAGGGATGCTTATGTATTATTTGATCCAGGGTCTACCTATTCATATGTGTCATCTCTATTTGTTCATTTCTTGGATTTCCTCATGAGTCCTTAGATACTCATGTTTATGTGTCCACTCCTGTGGAAGATTTTGTGGTTGTGGATTAGATCTACCGGTCCTGTATGGTTATATTCTATGGTTACAAGACTAGAGTGGACCTTTTGTTACTTGATATGATCATTTTTGAGGTCATCCTGGGCATGGACTGGTTATCCCCATATCACACCACCCTTGATTGTCATGCCAAGACTATTACTTTAGCGATGCCAGAGTTTCCGAGATTGGAGTGGAAGAGTTCCTATGTTAGTACATCTAGTCAAGTTATCTCTTTTCTAAAAGCTCGACATCTGGTCGAGAAGGGTTGTTTGGCATACCTAGCATATGTTCGGGATACTATCGCAGAGTCTCTGATGATTGATTCAGCGCCAGTAGTCCGGAAGTTCGCTGATGTGTTTTCTTCTGACCTTTCAGGCATGCCTCCAGATTGTGATATTGATTTCTGTATTGATTTGGCTCCAAGTACCAGCCTATATCTATCCCACCGTACCGTATGGCTACGAAAGAGTTGAAGGAGCTGAAGGAGCAACTTGAGGAGTTATTGGCAAAGGGGTTTGTCAAACCGAGTGTATCACCTTAGGGTGCACTAATTTTATTTGTGAAGAAGAAAGATGGAACTATGTAGATGTGCATTGATTACTACTAGTTGAACAAAGTTACCATCAAGAATAAGTACCCGTTGCCATGTATTGATGATTTGTTTGACTAGTTGTAGGGTGCCAGGGTGTTTTCTAAGATCGACTTGAGATCGAGTACCATTGGTTGACGATCCAGGACTCAGATGTTCCGAAGACTGCCTTCCGTACTTGATATGGCCATTATGAGTTTTTAGTGATGTCCTTCGGCTTGACTAATACCCCAACGTCATTTATGGATTTGATGAACTGGGTGTTCAGGCTTTATATTGATTCCTTCGTTATTGTCTTCATTGATGGCATCTTGATTTACTCATGTAGCTTGGGGGAGCACGAGCAACATTTGAGAGTGGTGCTTTAGACATTGCGAGAACATAAGTTATATGCTAAGTTCTCCAAGTGTGAGTTTTGGTTAGAGTCTGTGGCATTCTTAGGGCATGTTATATTAGGAGAGGGTATTAAGGCGGATCCCAAAAAGATTGAGGCAGTTCAGAGTTGGCCTCGTCCCACTTGGGTCACTGAGATCAGGAGTTTCCTGGGGTTAGCAGGTTATTATCGCCGGTTTGTGCAGGGGTTTTCATCCATTGTGGCACCTTTGACTAGATTGACCCAGAAGGGTGCTCCATTCCATTGGTCCGATGATTATGAGGCGAGCTTTCAGAAGCTCAAGATAGCTTTGACCACAACACCAGTTCTAGTGTTGCCTTCTGGTTCGGGGATGTATACGGTTTATTGTGATGCTTCACGCGTTGACTTGGGTTGTGTCTTGATGGAGGAGGGGCAATTATTGCATATGTTTCACGTCACCTAAATATTCATGAGAAGAATTACCTTGTGCACAATTTGGAGTTGGCTGTGATTGTTCATGCTCCTAAGATATGGAGGCATTATCTGTATGGGGTATCATGTGAGGTTTATACTGATCATCACAGCTTACAGCATTTGTTCAAGCAAAGAGTTCTCAATTTGTGATAGTGTAGATGGCTTGAGTTACTGAAGGATTATGACATCACCATTCTTTATCATCCAGGCAAGACAAATGTGGTCGCGGATGCCTTAAGCAGGAAGGTAGAGAGTATGGGTAGCTTGGAGTTTATTTCAGCAGAGGAGAGGCCACTAGCTTTGGATATTCAATTCCTGGCTAACAGACTTGTGAGGTTGGACATTTGAGAGCCCAGTCGAGTTCTTTCATGTTTTGTTGCACAGTCTTCATTATTGGGGCAGATCAAGGCTCAGCAGTTTGATGATTCGCATTTGGCAGTTCTCAGAGAGATGGTACTACATGGTGGTGCCAAGGAGGTTTCTTTTGGCGAGGATGGTGTTCTGTGACTCCAGGGCCGCCTATGTGTTCCTAATGTCGATGGCTTGAGGGAGAGGATTCTAGAGGAGACACATAGTTCTTGGTATTCTATTCATCCAGGTCTACGAAGATGTATCGTGACATGAGACAATATTATTAGTGGAGGCAGATGAAGAAAGACATAGTTGAGTATGTGGAAAGGTGCTTAAATTTATCAGCAAGTTAAGTATGAGCACCAGATGCCAGGTGGCCTACTTTAGTAGATCACTATACCTGAGTGGAAATAGGAGCCCATTACTATGGACTTCGTAGTTGGATTGCCGCAGACCTTGCGGAAGTTTGATGCAGTTTGGGTCATTGTCGACAGGTTGACCAAGTCGGCATACTTCATTCCGGTTGTGACTACATATACTTCAGAGAAGTTGTCCCAGATTTATATTCGGGAGATAGTTCGGTTGCAAGGTGTGCCTGTTTCCATCATATCAGATAGAGGACTTCAGTTCACTTCACATTTCTGGAGAGCCGCACAAAGTGAGTTGGGGACCGTTATAGAGCTCAGCACAACATTTCATCCACAGACCTATGGGCAGTTAGAGCGGACAATTTAGATATTGGAGGACATGCTAAGAGCATGTGTGATTGACTTTGGAGGACAGTGGGATCAGTTCTTGCCTTTGGCCAAGTTTGCTTACAACAATAGTTATTAGTCCAGCATCGAGATAGCTCCATTTGAGGCTTTATATGGTCGGCAATGTCGATCCCCCATCGGGTGGTTTGAGCCCGGCAAGGCTAAGTTATATGGTACTGATTTGGTAAAGGATGCCTTGGAAAAGGTAAAGTTAATCCAGGAGAGACTTCGTATAGCACAGTCCAGACAGAAGAGCTATGCGGATCAGAAGGCGCGTGTTGTATCATTTATGGTCGGCGAGAAGGTTCTCTTGAAAGTCTCGCTGATGAAGGGTATTATGAGATTTAGAAAGAAGGGCAAGTTGAGCCCAAGGTTTATAGTCCTATTTGAGGTGTTGAGGCGAGTTGGGGAGGTTGCTTATGAGCTTGCTTTATCTCCCAGCCTATCAGGGGTTCATCCAGTTTTTCTGATGACCCAAAAGGTCATCTTCTAATTTAGAACTCGATTCCATGTTCTGAGGCCTTAAAAACCTCATTTTATCTCTCCTCAATTTGCATGCATAGTCCGGACGTGATTTCGGAAAGCTCTTATGTGAAAAAATTATGAAATAACATTTTTTGGCCTAAAAAGTTGATTTTTTTTTACTTCGGTCAACAATTTGAGTAAACGTGCCTGGGCCTATATTTTGACAGTTCTGAAGGGTCCGTTGTAAAATATGAGGCCTGGGTGTATGCCCAGAATCGGATTCGGAGGTCCCTAGCTCGAGTAATGAATTTTTGTTAAAAATTGCTAAACAAAAAATCTAAGGAATGAAAGAAATTGATTAATGTTTGATCTCATTGGTATCGGGCCCGTATTTTGGTTCCGAAGCCTGGTATAAGTTTAATATAATATTTAAGTCATATCTGTGAAATTTGGTGAAAAATGGAGTTTATTTGACGTGATTCAGGCATCCGGTTGAGAAGAGGAATTTCAAGTGTTCTTAAGGATTTCATGTGTTTTGGTGTTAAATCCTTAGTTTTTGATATTATTTTGGCAATTTGATCGTACGAACAAGTTCGTATGATGTTTTAAGACTTGTGTGCATGTTTGGTTTAGAGCCTCGAGGGCTCGGGTGAGTTTCGAATTGACTACGGGTTGTTTTGGACTTAGGAAAAAATTGCTGGTATTGCTGAACTTGTTGCAGGCCTTTGATCTCGCATTTGCGAGGCCGGGCATCGCAATTACGAACTCTGCAGGTTCTGCATTTGCGATTCTTTCATCACAATTGCGATTAAAAGCTGGGTCATGTAGTCTTCGCATTTGCGAAGTAAGGTGGGAAGGGGCAGTGATCGTAAATGCGATCATTTTATCGCATTTGCGGAGGATCATGTTTGCAATTGCAAACTTACCGTCACAATTGTGAAGGCAACAGAGGTGTGGAGGAATTCGCATTTACGATGGTTCTTCGCATTTGCGATTGCGAAGCTCTGGTTGCAAATGCGACATTTGGAGCTGTGTAAAAAGGGACTTAGACGGGATTTTTGATTCATTTCCCAGATTTTCAAACCCTAGAACACAAGAGGCGATTTTCCAAAGCCTTTTCCCCCCCAAATCATAGGTAAATGATTCTTAACTCATTTCTTTCAATCTTTTACTTCTTTCCACAAGATTTCATCCTAGAATCTAGGGTTTTATGGTAGAATTGAGGATTTTTGGGTAAAACTTAGAAAATTCAAAATTTGGGGATGTAGACCTCAAATTGAGGTCGGATTCCAAAACCAATTGGATATCCGGTCCCGGGGGTAAATGGGTAATCAGGTTTTGATCCGAATTTTGGGTTTTGACCAAGCGGGCCCGGGGTCAGTTTTTGGCTTTTTGGGAAAATGTTGGGAAACCTATAATTATGCATTGGAATTGATTTCTTTTGCGATAATTGATGTTATTAATTTAATTATGACTAGATACGAGTGGATTGGAGGTGGAATCTAGAGGAAAAATGGTAATTGAGCTTTGATTTGGCCGTTGGATTGAGGTAAGTGTTGTGTCTAACTTCGACTTGAGGGATTAGGAATCCATAACTTATTTGCTATGTGAAAACCCATGTGTGTGGCGTATAGATGAGGTGACGAGTACCTATGCGCCATCAAATTATCTATTTAGCATATTCCTTTCCCCCGTCCCTAATATAATGTTTTCATGTCTTAACTGCTACATGCTTATTGGTGCTTTCATGTTTAATTGCTTCTTGTAAGATGTTGTTTTCTTTATTGAAGTTATTAATTATTCCGTAGTTCAATGTATCACATTATTGGTTCAAGTCGGGTTATCAGTGCTTCATGGTACATTTTGGTTTGTCTCGCTGTGTAGTATTAATTGATGAAGTTTCATAATTGTATAGATTTTCGTTTGCTTTGGTTTGAGGAATAAATATTATGGAGGGTTTTGAACTAAATTGTGAAACACTTGTACTTATTATGTCATTGGTACTGATATGATAGGATCAGGTTGCACGCCGCAACCAAAGGAATAAGGGTGGTATATTGAGGAGGAATAAAGGTGAAATATGATTGTCTGGTAGGATCGGGTTGCGCGCCGCAATAGAAGTAATAGGGATGGACAGGTTGGATCGGGTTGCACGCCGCAACAAGATAAGGGTGATATATATTGAGGAGCAATAAGGTTGAACTGGTGGGATCAGGTTGCACACCGCAACAGGAGTAATAAGGGTGAATGTTCATATTGTTACTGATGATATGGTAGGATCGGGATGTGCTCCGTATCATTTTGTTGTTTATGTATTCTTCTTATGCTGTGATTTTATTTTGTAGCATTGTAACTCTCTTAAGGATTGGTTATAACTGAGTACTGGCAAGATAATCAGGTTCCGTATTTATTTTACTGAAAGTTAATGTTCCATTTTGTTCTGTACTTCCTTTTGCTTTATTATAAACTGTATGTAGATTATATTGTGAATGCCCCACCTTAGCCTCGTCACTACCTCATCGAGGTTAGGCTCGGCACTTACTAGTACATGGGATCGGTTGTACTGATACTGCAATCTACACTTTTTGTGCAGATTTATGAGCTAGTTGTGGCTGATCGAGAGATCAGTTGCAGACATTCATCTAGGAGACCCAAGGTAGTTCTGCAGGCGTCCGCAGGCCCTGACGTCCCCTCCTATGTTTCTAAATTCCTATTTTTTTTTCTTTTGAGACATATGTACTTTTCTTTCATACCAATACTTGTAGATATTCATAGAATGTTCGTGGGTTGTGACACCAGTTTATGGGTGGTAACAATTTCAGTATTTTTAATAGTATATAGATCACCGTTTTATTATTTATTTCCCCATCATCCCAGTTTGATTTAGTTTTTGTTAATTTCAACTTTAAATTGTAAAGGAAATAAATGAATATAACTATAACGTCGGTTTGTTTAGCAAGTACGATGTTAGGCGCCATCACGGTTCCGACGGTAGGAAATTCGGGTTGTGACAAGTTGGTATCAGAGCTTTAGGTTGCCTAGGTCTCACAATTCATGAACTAGCTTAGTAGAGTCTGAGGGATCGGTATGGAGACGTCTGTGCTTATCCATAGAGGGTACAGAGTTAGGAACAATTTCACTTCTATGCTTCTCTGTCGTGCGACTTGGTCTCTCAATGCTAATGGAACCTTCCACTCTTGTTCCTTTGTAGATGGCGAGAACATGAACCGCTTCATCAGCTGCTCAGCACCCTGAGCCTCTAGTGGCAGCTCCTACGATGGGCAAAGGACAAGGCCGGGGCCGTGCTAGAGGCCGAGGCAGGGGTAGGGGCAGGGCTCAGTCCAGAGCTCGAGTAGCACACTAGTGGAGGAGCCTCAGGTAGAGTTTGATGAGGAGGCTCCGGAACAGATCGTTCCACCACGGCCAACTCAGGTTCCATAGGGGTTCATCACTACCCCGGTACTTCAGGATGCTCTGGTCCATTTAGTGGGCCTTATGGAGGGTGTTACTCAGGCCGACACATTCCCTATAGCACCAGCCGTCTCTCGGACTGGGGGAGGAGCACAGACTCCCCCTACTCACACTTCAAAGCAGATGACTCCCTAGTTTCAGACTTCAATAGCTCAACCAATTGGGATAGTTCCGCTGGGTGTTATAGTACAGGCCGGCGATGGATCAACTATGTAATTTGAGGACTTTTGGAGGTTGGATAGGTTTATCAAGCTTTTCACCACTACCTATGGCGGTACATCTTCATAGGATCCCCAAGACTATCTGGACAGTTGTTATGAGGTATTACGGAACATGGGGATAGTGGAGACTAATGGGGTCGACTTTGCTATCTTTCGCCTGTCAGGGTCCGCCAAGAAATGGTAGAGGGATTTTTGTTTGTCTAGACCAACTGAGTCACCAGCTCTCACTTGGACCAGTTCTCTCAGCCATTTTTGGAGAAGTATATTCCTATCACTTAGAGAGAGAACTATCGGAGGCAGTTCGAGCGCCTTTAACAGGGTTCTATGACCGTCGCTTAGTACGAGACTAGATTTGTGGATCTGGCCTGTCATGCTCTTCTTATACTTCCCATCGAGAGAGAGAGGGTGAGGAGGTTTATTGAGGGACTTGCTCAGCCTATCAGATTGCAAATGGCTAAGGAGACAAGGAGTGAGATTTCTTTCCAGGATGCAGCCAATGTGGCCAGACGAGTTGAGATGGTTTTAGCTCAGGGGAGTGGTCAGGGGTATGCAAGAGGCCGCGTCACTCCGGTGGACTTAGTGGGGCCTCATCTGGAGGTCGAGGTACCTTTGGTAGGGGCCATCTTTCCCGGCCGTTTCATTTAGCACTTCAGACATCCCATGCAGCTTCATGGGGTCGTGGTCCTTATGTACCTCCCTCAAGGCAGCCAACTTATAGTGCACCACCCTCCTATCAGAGAACCTCCTCTTCAGATTTATTATCGCGGTCAGTCGGTCCGTCAGGGTCAGTCTCAGTTTCCTCAGCTGTAGTATCAGGATGGATGTTTTAAGTGTGGTGAGTATGGGCATATCCGAAGGACCTACCCGAGATTAGTGGGTGTTCAGCCACAATAGCAGGGTTCTCGTGCCATGATCTCGGTACCGCCCACCCAGCCAGCCAGAGGTAGGGGTCAGAGAGCTAGAGGTAGGGTTCATCCCGCTAGAGGTGGAGGTCAGGCCGTTAGAGGTGGAGGCCAGCCCCCTAGAGGTAGAGGCCAACACTAGGAGGCCGTCCTAGGGATATGGTTCAAAGTGGAGGGTTCCAGCCCCAATATTATGCTTTCCCAGTCAGTCTTGAGGCTAAGGCATCCGTTACTTTTATCATAGGTACTGAGATGCTTCAGTTCTATTTGATCCAGGGTCTACATACTCCTATGTGTCTTCTTATTTTGCTTTATATTTGGTAGTGCCTCATATTTCTTTGAGTGCTCCCGTGTATGTGTCCACACCGGTGGTGGATTCTATTGTTGTAGATCGTGTCTATCGCTCGTGTGTGGTTATTTTTGGGGGTCTTGAGACTAGCATAGATCTCTGATAACTAGGGATTTTGACGTGTTTCATGCTCCTTCTTGCTTACGCTTTGATTGTAAATTCTTACAAAATAATCCCAAAAGGCTCATAAGTTGTGCTTGATTGCAGGTTTGATCAACAAAGTGACGAGACATCAAAGATTGTCTCAAAAGGAGTAAAACCTACACAAATACCAAAGACAAGACAACTCAGGACAAACAGGCCTAGTACAGCCGCACTACACTTTGTGCGGTCCGCACTAGGGAGATTCAGAGAGCTGGATTTGAAGGCATCAAAGCAGTGCATCCACAATACATATTGTGCGGTCCGCATTGAAGACACTGCGGTCCACACAACCATTTTATGCGGTCCACGGAAGCAAACTTCAGAGAGATGTCAAGTGCCAAGGTTCAAGCATATGCGGTCCACAGTCGATTCTGCACGGACCGCATTGGAAGCCTCCGCGGCTGCGGTCCATTTTGTGCAGTCCGCGGAGCCTGGGTTCAGAGAGTTGAAATTTCATAGCCAAGAGCCTAGTGTGGCTGCACACCATTTTGTGCGGTCTGCATTGACCCTGCAGGGGCATTTTTGTCCAGTTTTTCCAGCTTAGTATAAATAGAACCTTTTTCCATTTTTAGGGTATCAGCTATTCTCTAAATAGAGCTGCGCTCGTGAGAAGACCATCTGTAGCCATTTTGGGCATTTTTACTTAGTTTTTATCATTGAATCTTTGTATTTACCTTAGCAATTAATAAATATGTCTTTATCTTCATCTATTTCTCTGTTTTTCTCTTCAAGTATGAGTAGCTAGACCCATTAGCTAGGGTTGTGGCTCAACCCTAGTATGGGTAATTGATGGGTATTGTGATTTAGGGCTAGATTGACTATGTGTGTTTGTTATTTGGGTCAATTTTATGGTTTAATTTATGAATTGGTGGTTGCAAACACTGGTTTGTGCTAAGTTGACTTGGCTCTTCTTGAGAAAGAGAGCCTACATCTCCAAAATTGACACAACAAGGAATTGGGATGGACTCAAGAGAATTAATAGTCCCAGTTAAAGGGTTAAACCTCGAGAGAGTAATTACCCGACTTGAACCCTAGTTGTTTGAGCAAATTTGCCTACCCATTTGGTCTTGAGAAAGTCAACTGGGCAAAATCATTCTCTCTATCGAGAGGTATGAGAGTGGGTAAAATCGTGTAGCGGTTATAGCATATTTCCCCAATCATGTCAATCATGCCTTAGAAGCAATTACCCGTTAATTGGTTACCTAGGAGGATGCCACTACCCTAGTGCCTTTTTATCCATTAGATACAACTTTTAGCAATTCTTGTTTAGCATAATCTAGTTGCATTTATAATTAATAGTTGATAATAGTAGTTTGTTAAAGAAAAACAAAAAATGATTGGAAGTGATATTTGGAACAACTACACGATCCCAATCTAAATAGATACTCGACTCCATTCCTAGATCCCTGTGGAAATCGATCCCGACCCACAAATGGGGTAAAAGCTATATCGACCCTCTCTTCCTACTTTTTAGTAGTGCGGAGTAGGTAGTGATAACTTTCTAGCACCGTTGCCGGGGAGCTAACGGTTTTGGATATCTATTTAGTTAGTTTTGTGTATTGTTCTTCTTTCCTTCTTTGTTACTTTCTTTTTTGTGTTATTACTCAGGTACCAACATGGCTTTAAACAACGCTAATGACCCTCTTGGAAACGTGATAGCGGGGGAGGAGGTAGATGATCTTGAGCAAGATGAGGTGCCTCTTGCACCTCAAGGTCAACGGAGAGGCCAGAATGCCAATGCTAATCCAAATGACAATATTCCAGACCCTCCCCCGATTCCTCCAAGAGTGGCTCCCAGAGTATTACCGAACCAAGGCTACGCAAGTGCTATTGTTCCACCCCGAATCTGGGCGGGCAACTTTTAGATAACCAATGTGATGTTGACCTTACTTGAGCAACGTGGGTACTTCACGGCCGCTGCAAATCAAAATGCCTACAAACATCTCAAAGGATTCGTAGATACATGCTGGGGGAGCAAGCAGAGAATGTGTCCGAGGATGCGTTGAGATTGAGACTTTTCCAGTTCTCACTTCGGGGAAAGGCATTAGATTGGCTCGAGAGACTCCCCAACCATTCCATCACACCTTGGGATGAGTTGGCGGATATGTTTATTGCCAAATTCTTCTCACCAAGTCATATGGTGGCACTTTGGGATGAAATATTGGCCTTCAAGCAAGAGCCAATGGTACCTTTGCATGAAATTTGGGAGCGATATAGGACGATGGTGAATGAATGCCCAAATAATGATATGACCGAGGCGATGATCCAACAAACCTTCTACCGGGGTATAAATACTACAACTCAATGCATTATGAACCAATTGGCTGGGGGCAATTTTATGAAGCTTTCTTATGATGAGGCATGTGAAGTACTTGATGAAATGGCGGACACTTCTTCAGCATGACAGAGTAGAGCAAATGTGTCTCAAGGTGACCCTACGATTATCCATTTGCAAGAGGAATTACATGATCACGGGAAAGCGATAGCTGAGCTTACTACTACTATGAACCAATTGGCTAAGGCACAGTTGCAACAAGTTCAGAATCCTCGCCAAATGAATGCCATGGAGGGTGTTAGTATGCTTGTCAACAAGAGAAGGCAAAGGAGGCAACAAAATCAAGGAAATTCTGAGCAATTTGTTGATGAATATGATGGGTGTCAAAATGATGGTTATGATGACCAAAGTGAATAGGTACAATATATCAACAACTATCAAGGCAATAGAGGCAATTTTTCAAACCAACAATGGCGACCCCAAGGAAATTGGGGCAATTAACAACAATGTGGTGGCAATTGGAACAACAACAACCAAAACAACAATTGGGATAATCAAAACAACAACCAAGGCAATTGGAATGTAAATAACAACAATTGGGGCAACAACAACAATCAAGGCAGGTGGAACAATAATGGAAACCAAGGCAACCGGGGGAAAGGCTTCCAAAGGCCCCCAATGTACCAACAACCGAACAATCCACCCCCTTTCCCTTCTCAAGGTCCTAGTTCCTCTGGTAATGATATGGGTAGAATTGAAATGATGTTCGAGCAGATGATAAAGAGGAATGCGGATTCGGATGCACAGTTAGCTTCTCACAACACCTCTATCCGAAACTTGGAGGTGCAATTAGGCCAAATCTCTCAGTCATTGAATACTCGCCCGAAGGGTGCTCTACCAAATGATACAATAGTGAACCCAAAGTGTGGTAACAATCACGTTATGGTGGTCACAACAAGAAGTGGGAGAGACGGTGATGTGAATGCCTCTAAGCAAAAATAAGTCGCGGATGATGATGTTGAGTTGCAAGATGACGAAGTCCCTTTGGTAGTTGAAGATGTGGTTGATGAAAATGTGAACAATGAAGTGAGGATTGATACTCAAGAAGTCGAGTTGGAAATCCAAAATGATGTGAACCCATCTAGGGAACACATAATTGACATGTCGGAGCTGGTTGTGCAAAAAGCCAAGGCTCCTTTTCGAAGGCCACCTCCACCTTATCCTCAAAGGCGCGCTAAGCAGAAGAATGATAATCAGTTTAAAAAGTTCATTGACATGATGTAGAGCTTATCTATTAATGTGCCTTTGGTGGAGGCACTTGAACAAATGCCGGGTTATGCAAAATTCATGAAAGACTTGGTTACAAAGAAGCGTTCTATGGATTGTGAAAATATAAAGATAAATTACCAAGTTAGTGCTATAATGCATTCAATGGCCCCGAAGCTTGAAGATCCCGGTGCTTTCACCATTCCTTGCACCATTGGGAGTGCAGATTTTGCCAAGGCTCTATGTGACTTGGGAGCTAGTATCAATTTAATGCCCTACTCGGTTTTCAAAACTTTGGGTATCGGGAACCTAGGCCAACCTCAATGAGATTTCAAATGGTGGATCGATCGATGAAGCGACCTTTGGGCATTATTGATGATGCGCTTGTCCGAGTGGACAAATTCATTTTGTCGGCCGACTTTGTCATTTTGGATTGTGAAGTGGACTATGAGGTTCTTATTATCTTGGGCAGACCTTTCCTTGCAACGGGGAAGGCATTGGTTGATGTTGAAGCGGGTGACCTCACTTTCCGAGTGGGAGATGAAAAGGTCGTTTTTCATATTTGTAAATCTATGAAGCAACCAAATAGCACCGAGGTGTGCTCATTTGTAGACCTTGTCACAGCTATGATTGTGGATGATACCAGTGCTATGATCAACGTGGAAGATCCTCTTGAGGCCGTGCTATTAAATCTTGATGTCAATGAGGATGCAAGTAGAGTGGAGTGCGTGAATGCCTTACATGGGATGGGATCTTATTTTTATGAGCCTCGAAAATTGTTTTTGGATCTTGAAAACCGGAAAACTCCACCAACAAAACCATCAATTGAGGAGCCACCGGTGTTGGAGTTGAAACCACTTCTTCCATACCTCAGGTATAAATTCTTGGGCTTAAACTCTACTTTACCAGTTATTCTTTCTTCTTGACTTACTAACATGCAGGTTGAGGCCACTTTGGCGGTGCTTCAAAAGCGGAAAAGGGCAATTGGATGGACTCTAGCTGACATTCAGGGAATAAGCCCCGCAATTTGTATGCACAAAATTAGCTTGGAGGATGATGCAAAGCCTTCCTTGGAGCATCAAAGAAGATTGAACAAGGCTATGCAAGAAGTGGTGAAGAAAGAAGTAATCAAATGGTTGGATGCCGGGGTTGTGTACCCCATTTCTGATAGCTCATGGACTTCTCCGGTGCAATGTGTACCGAAGAAGGGTGGTATGACTGTGGTGAGCACTGACAACAATGAACTTATTCCTACTCGGACAGTCACGGGTTGGAGGGTTTGCATGGACTACCGGAAGCTAAACAAGGTGACCCGAAAGGACTATTTCCCATTACCATTCCTTGACCAAATGCTTGATCGTCTCGTGGGGTGTGCTTTTTATTTGCTTTTTGGATGGGTACTCGGGGTATAATCAAATCTTAATTGCCTCGGAAGACCAAGAGAAGACCACCTTTACTTGTCTGTATGGAACCTTTGCTTTCTCTCGGATGCCGTTCGGATTGTGTAATGCTCCGGCGACATTCCAAATATGCATGATGGCTATTTTCACCGACATGGTGGAAGATATATTAGAGTTCTTCATTAATGATTTCAACATGGTTGGTGATTCCTTTGAAGAATGTTTGGGTAATTTGGATATTGTGTTGGCCCGGTGTGAAGACACAAACCTCGTACTCAATTGGGAAAAATTCCATTTCATGGTTGAAGAGGGTATAGTGTTGGGTCACAAAATCTCAAAGCATGGAATTGAAGTTGACAAAGCCAAGATAGAGGTGATTTCAAGGCTTCCTCCTCCCATTTCTGTCAAAGGGGTGAGGAGTTTTCTTGGGCACGTGGGTTTTTACCGGAGGTTTATAAAATAATTTTCAAAAGTGGTACACCCCTTGTGCAAGTTGCTAGAAAAGGATGCAAAGTTTGTGTTCGATGAGGGATGTATGCAAGTATTCAAGCTTCTCAAGCTTAAGTTGACCACTACCCCTATAATTAACACACCAAATTGGAGCATGCCTTTCGAGCTCATGTGTGACGCAAGTGACGTTGCGGTTGGGGCTGTTTTGGGTCAAAGGGTTAACAAGATGTTTTATCCGGTGTACTACGCAAGCAAGACCATGAATGAGGCTCAAAGGAACTATACAGTCACCGAGAAAGAGTTGTTGGCTATAGTGTTTGCAATGGAAAAGTTTCGACCATATCTTATCGGGGCCAAAGTTATAGTGCACACTGATCATGCCGCCCTTAGGTACTTGATGACAACGAAAGACTCCAATGCAAGATTGATGAGATGGGTGTTACTACTTCAAGAGTTTGATCTAGAAATTGTGGACCGAAAAGGTACTGAGAATCAAGTGGCGGACCACTTGTCCCGTTTGGAGGAGGAGGGGAGGCCTTGTGATGGCCTTGAGATCAATGATTCATTTCCCGACGAACAACTCCTTGCGGTGTCAATGAATGATATGCCATGGTTTGTTGATGTTTCCAATTACCTTGTGACTGGAGTAATCCCGTGTGAGCTCTCTTCTAACCAAAGGAAGAAGCTCAAGCAGGATAGTTTGGATTTCTATTGGGATGAGCCATACTTGTTCAAGATTTGAACAGTTGGTGTGATTCGTAGATGTGTCCCGTAGAAAGAACAATTGAGTATCTTAGAGGCTTGCCGTTCTTCACCCTATGGTGGCCATCATGGTGGGGTGAGGACCGTCTCGAAAGTTCTTAGTTGTGGATTCTATTGGCCCACCTTGTTCAAAGATGCATGTGATTTTGTGAAGAGGTGTGACGATTGCCAAAGAGTGGGCGGAATTTGAAAAAGGGATGAGATTCCTCTCAAAACCATTCTTGAAGTGGATATCTTTGATGTTTGGGGAATCGATTTCATGGGTCCATTTGTTAGCTCTTGTGGGAATACTTACATTCTTGTGGTGGTTGACTATGTCTCAAAATGGGTTGAAGCCGTGGCTTTGCCTAACAATGAAGCCAGGAGTGTTGTTGCATTTCTTAAAAAGAGCATCTTCACAAGGTTTGGCACTCATCGTGCGATTATTATTGATGGGGGTCTTACTTTTGCAATAAAGCTTTCGACACATTGCTTTCCAAATATGGTGTCAATCATAAGGTTTCGACCCCTTATCATCCTCAAGCTAGTGGTCAAGTGGAAGTCTCCAACAGAGAAATCAAAAGTATCTTGTCAAAGACGGTCAATGCAAATAGGACCGATTGGTCGAAGAAGTTGGATGACGCTCTATGGGCTTATCGGACGGCTTACAAAACTCCAATTGGGATGTCTCCGTATCAGTTGGTGTTTGGGAAAGCATGACATCTTCCGGTTGAGTTAGAGCACAAGTCCATGTGGGATTTGAGGAAGTTGAATCTTGAATGGGATGTTGCAACTAAGCTTCGTGTTGAACAACTCAATGAACTCGATGAATTTAGATTCCATTCCTACTCCAGCTCGTCCTTGTATAAGGACAAGATGAAGTACCTTCATGACAAATATGCTCGTGGAAAGGAGTTCAATGTAGGTGATTTCGTCCTCTTGTTTAACTCCCGATTACGTCTATTTCTTGGAAAGCTCAAATCCAAATGGAGTGGACCGTTTGAAGTTGTGTTTGTGACCCCTTTTGGTGCTCTTGATTTGAAAAACAAAAATGGTGAAGTCCTCAGAGTTAATGGGCACCGGGTCAAGCATTATCTTGGAAGGTTTGATGACAGCCACGTGGTGGCGCTCCTTCATCTCAAGTGATGTAGTGGTAACATGCATCGTGCCACAACGTTAAATCAGACGCTTCTTGGGAGGCAACCCATGTGTTTTTATTGTTGTTTTCTTTGATTTTCTTTGTAGTATAGGACTGATTTTGGGCTGACGGGTTGTGAGATGTTGCAGAGATTGTGTTGAGGCAGTGCAAGACATAGTAAGAAAATGTTCTGTCTCTAAAGTTGCTAGTGCGGCCGCACTACACTCTGTGCGGTCCGCACTGGTGACGGCCAAAGTGATACCTCTCTGAATTTGGCCCCTCCGGCCGCACTACACTTTGTGTGGTCCGCAGTGGACCATTACGGGCGCGGTCTGTTTTGTGCGAACCGCAGTGGGATACTGGGCCAAGCTTGATCATAACAGCCCAGTGCGGACTACGGTCCATTTTGTGCGGTCCGCACTGGTAGGTGAGGCTGGGCCCCAGGGGCTTTTCTATAAATAGACCCTGGGCCCCCCTTTTTTACTCTTTTCGCAAAAATTGAATGTCAGAGCATATTATTACTGTTCATTCCCTGATATTGATTGTGAAAACTTGCTTAGCATTGATTAACTTTACTCCACCTCATAATCTGGTAACATTACACTCATTTCTTCCATGATTAATTTTGTAATTTTGTTCTATTTTCATTTTCCTTTTCTTAGCTTATACTTCTTCTTCCTTCCGTAATTAGTCAACTCTAGGATTAGATTAGTTTAAAAGTTTGCTTCCGCTAAGTCTGTGGACTTATTAGTTTTATGGACTGGGTAAATCGTTTAGGGACAATAATTTAGTGGAAAATTGGACTTTAAGGCAAATCTAAGAACCCTAACTCAGTGCCACTTCTGGGCACGTTTTGCGGACCGTGGTCATTTTTGTGCGGTTCGCGATGCACTAGTGCGATCTGCAGTACCACTTTGTGCGGACAACACTAATGATCTTGTGTCAAGGTGACCCTTGCCTAGTGCGGCCGCACTACATTTTGTGCAGTCCGCACTGGCCTAGTATGGCCGGGTACCATTTCGTGCGAGCCGCACTGGTCAAATTCAAAGGAAGCATAGTTTGAACCCCATCCCTGTGCGGACCGCGATCGCTATTGTGCGGTCCATGATGGTCCCTCTACGGTCGTACTCCATTTTGTGCGGTCCGCACTGGGCTGTTTCTGCAACCTGGTTGCAACTTTTCAATTTTGTCTGCAATTCTTTCTACAAAAATGTTGCTCACTGCTTCTATTGATACTAACAATGTGAGATGATTGTGTTTGCAGATAATGGTTAAATAAAGAGGTAAAGGCTCCAAACAACCCGACAGAGGCAATTCCTCTTGGGGAGGGAAGCAGAGATTGGTTAAACTCACTCCCCAGGGTCGTCAAAACATAAAGAAGATGAGAAAGGCAATTAAGGCAGCTGATAGAGCCTGTGATCTATCAGGGAGTTAGTATCTGCCCTCCCAAGATATCTCTTCAGACTCAGCACCAACACATTTCTACTCAAGTTTCAGATTGACAGATGACACTCCTCCACCATCACCCACTACCCAAGTACCAGGGCATGTTTCTACTGAGTCATCTAAGGGCTTAGCAGTCGGTAGTGGTGAATACTCCACCTCCCCCACAGCTTCATTATCTGGGGATGGTGCAGATGGAGGTGAGGAGGAAGTGCAAGGGGATGAGGAGGTAGCTGAGGGTGGTGAACCTCAAGTTGGGGGCATTGCCCGAACTAGAAAACCCAAAGTTTGGGAGGATAGGTTCGTGATCCAGGTGGCGTACCACAAATTTAGAGAGTGGTGACCAGTGAGAAAATTGATATCGGAGCAGAGTTTCATTGACGGAGATCTTTTACCCCACAACCCTGATGTGCATAGACAGTTCGGAACGAGAGTGGGTTGGGAGCACTTTTTAGATGATTGCGTGGATGCTAATGAACATTTAGTCAAAGAGTTCTACTGTAATGTATCCCACATCGTAAAAGGGTTCCAAAGTGACTAAGGTTCGGAACCTCAAGGTGTTGTTTGATGAGAAGTCGCTCAACGAATACCTGGGTTTCAATGAGGAAGATGAGTCTCTTTATATGGCAAAGCTGGAGATGGGCGAGGAGGTCTGTCCATGGATAGCTTAGTACTTGGCAATCCCAGGTACCATTTCGGAGTGGTTGACTCTTGGGGTCAAAATATTACGGAGGACCCTAAACATTGAGGCGAGGGGCTGGGAGACATTTATATGCAGCCAGTTAGACCTTACTACCCATGACTAGACACTTCCTCTCCACCGGGCTATTTTGGTTGCTTCCATTATGGCGGGGTGCCCCATCAACGTGGGGAATGTGATGTCTCGGATCATTTCTATAGTGGGTGCTGAGAGCGACCGGAACTATCCCTTCCCAAACACCCTTACTATGTACTTCCGGGACTTGTAGGTGGAAAAGAGGCCATATAACATCAAGGTCAAAGCGACAGCCCCGTTCTCCTGGTACAACTTAAAGGGGAATGACAACCCCAAGGACAAGAAATACAAAGCCCCTGCTTCTGCCCCAACTGGCCAGTCTGAAGAGCCAGTTGTGGTAGAGACCCCAACTAAGCCTACCTCCACTCATACTAAGATGCCTCCTAGACCTTCCACATCAACAGGCCTGGAGATCCCATCTACCCGGGCCCATCCCATCACTGCCCACCTGTTAAGTCAGGCCCTTCTGAGTATAAACAATTGGATGCAGACTGCCTCATACAAGTTTTCCACATTGACTACCACAGTAGATGCTCAGTCGACTCTTCCAGCCCCACAGGTGCCCCAGTCTATAGATGATGCTTTGAAAGAGATAATTGAGAACCAGAAGAAAATCGTCACTACTCAGGAGACATTGACCAAGGTAGTCGATTCATACAGCAAGGCTCTCAAGGAGCTTGCTCGGGAGCATAAGAAGCTTAGGAAGACACGGGCCTCCAAGGAGTACGTGAAGGAGCTGCGGGCAGATGTAGATATACTGAAGGCAGACCAGCTGCCTTTGGACCTGTTGCTCGATGACCCAGTCTCAGCAGCTCATCCATAGCCGGAGCAGCCCCAGAGGCCTCCGAAGTGGAGGAAGATCCCTAGAGCAGATGATGCCATCATCCAGTTGGCGGACCCACCGGAGGCTTCCTCCAGTCAGCCACATGATGTACCAGTTCCATAGCTTGTCGAGGTCCAGGCCCAGGTCCCAGTAGCAGCAGAGCAGACCACCGGGAACAAGTCTGAGATTCTCGAACACACAGAGGACCCAGGGACCACCCATGAGCATATGTAGACAGACATGGCTTAAGGAGTCTTCATATCCTTTTTCTATTATTTTTTATGCTTATTTGGACTAGTTGGCATTGGGATAATGCCAGCTTTTATTTGAGGGGGCGCGCCCTACATTATTAGATGACTGTATATATTAATTCATTTTATGCTTTCTTGATTTTCATATTTGGTTTGTATATAATTTGATATTTAGTTACTTTTATCGCATTTTTCATCTTTCATTGGGTCTGTATATAAAGTTACATCATTGTATATATTCATCCCCGTTGTATATTCAAATCCCCTATTGTATATATTCGTTCTATTTTTGCAAAAATTTTCCGTATTTAGCCTCTTATTTATGTTCGTAGCTTTTGTTTTATTTTGGATGTTTTCAATAAGACTTTGGTTTTCTTAATGCCACGGTTCTTTCCAAAGGTGGAGTGTTGTGTGAACCGGGTGTCTCTTTCCAATGATGGATGGCGTGACAACCTTCTTAAGGGTTTGAGTCCGTTTCTGTTTTTGTTTTTAGTAGTTTATAATTAAGGATACCTCAAGAAAAGCTTCACTTGGGCCTAACACATTTGCCTTTGATCCCATGGTCAAAGACAAAATGTTGTGTTTAGGATGGTGAAAGTCGTGACCTTGAGACTCTTGTGTTGACCGATAATCATCAAGTGGTTTTTCGGGACCATTGGGTGCTCAAATCGTATCTAAGGTCATTGTGGGCCCCCGACTCTATGTCTTTAGCGATCCTTTAGCTTGTGTGGTGAGAAATCGAATTGCGAGTACAAGTCCCGAGCCACTGGTCTAGAGCTTGCCCTGAATGTTTGCTGAGGCGGAATCTTAAGTGAAATGTGACTTGAGACGTGATTATAGGCCCTTCTTGACCCAAATAATAGCCTGAAAAATTCCATAGCCTACCAATGATATGATCCCTAGTTAACCCTTTTGATCCTTAGACCTTTTTCTTTCAAGAACCATGAGACAAGCCTATACCCATTCTAAAAGATACCCTCTCTTGGCACTCGATCTTTCCTTGAGCACATGGCAAAAGTATAAGTTTGGGGGGAGAGACGAGGGTGGCAACAAAGGGGTAAAAGGTACAAAAATGAAGAAAAGGAAAAGCAATGAAAAATAAAGAAAGCAAAAGACAAAAAGAATGCTCAATGTGAAAAAGAATAAAAAGGGATTCAAGAAAATCGAAAGAATGAAAGGTGTGGAAAGTTGAAAAAGGAGAAACAGTTTGAATTGCATAAGAAAGAGTGACAACAAATCCCTCTAATCCCTTAGAAAGAAGTGAGATGACTCAAAAAGTCAAGAGAATGTGTGCCAAATAAATCAAAAGAAGTGCTTAAGGGAAGATGGAACCCACTTAGATCAAAACATTTCCTACCCTGAACCAAAAGACTTCACAATGACTCCACAAAAGCCCTATATGATCTTGAGTTGAATGAAGCTTACATTAGTGGATACTTACATAAGGGGCAAGCATATGGTACTTAGAGCCGGACTCGTGACCTTTTCTTGAGAGAGATGAGTGAATTCCCATTAACCTCGATTTGTGTGCCAATATTCTAAAAGGTGAGATTTGCTTAGGAAGAGTTGAGGATGTGTGAGTTTGGGTTCCACAGTGACTAAAGTAGTTGATAGAGTTCTTTGATGTAATAAGTCAACTCTTGATGCTCTTGTGTCACACTTGATCCATGGTTTTTCAAAGGTTAAATGCTGTTAATGATTCATTCGTATTGAGGGCAATTGTTAGTCCCAATTGATGCTAGTTGAGGTTACTTTAGGATATCTGAAAATTCTTGTATTTTCCCTTAAGGGGTGAGTCTTATTTTGTTTGCTTGAGGACAAGCAAAAGCTAAAGTTTGGGGGAGTTGATAACTAGGGATTTTGACGTGTTTCATGCTCCTTCTTGCTTACGCTTTGATTATAAATTCTTACAAAATAGTCCCAAAAGGCTCATAAGTTGTGCTTGATTGTAGGTTTGATCAACAAAGTGACGTGACGTCAAAGATCGGTTCAAAAGGAGTGAAACCTGCACTAGTACCAAAGACAAGACAACTCAGGACAAACAGGCCTAGTGCGGCCGCACTACACTTTGTGTGGTCCGCACTAGGGAGATTCAGAGAGCTGGATTTGAAGGCATCAAAGCAGTGCGGCCGCAGTACATATTGTGCGATCTGCACTGAAGACACCGCGGTCCGCACAACCATTTTATGCGGTCCGCGGAAGCAAACTTCAGAGAGATGTCAAGTGCCAAGGTTCAAGCTTGTGTGGTCCGCAGTCCATTCTGCGCGGACCGCATTGGAAGCCTCCGCAGCCGCAGTCCATTCTGCGCAATCTGCGGAGCCTGGGTTCAGAGAGTTGAAATTTCAGAGCCAAGAGCCTAGTGCGGCCGCACACCATTTTGTGCGGTCCGCATTGACCCCGTAGGGGCATTTTTGTCTAGTTTTTCCAGCTTAGTGTAAGTAGAACCTTTTCCATTTTTAGGGTATCAACTATTCTCTGAACTGAGTTGCGCTCGTGAGAAGACCATCTGTAGCCATTTTGGGCATTTTTACTTAGTTGTTATAATTGAATCTTTATATTTACCTTAGCGATTAATTAATATGTCTTTATCTTCATCTATTTCTCTGTTTTTCTCTTCAAGTATGAGTAGCTAGACCCATTAGCTAGGGTTGTGGCTCAACCCTAGTGTGGGTAATTGATGGGTATTGTGATTTAGGGCTAGATTGACTATGGGTGTTTATTTTTTGGGTCAATTTTATGGTTTAATTTATGAATTGGTGGTTGCAAACACTGGTTTGTGCTAAGTTGACTTGGCTCTTCTTGAGAAAGAGAGCCTAAGTCTCCAAAATTGACACAACAAGGAATTGGGATGGACTCAAGAGAATTAATAGTCCCAGTTAAAGGGTTAAACCTCGAGAGAGTAATTATCCGACTTGGACCCTAGTTGCTTGAGCAAATTTGCCTACCCATTTGGTCTTGAGAAAGTCAACTGGGCAAAATCACTCTCTCTACCGAGAGGTGTGAGAGTGGGTAAAATCGTGCAGTGGTTATAGCATATTTCCCCAATCATGTCAATCGTGCCTTAGAAGCAATTACCCGTCAATTGGCCACCTAGGAGGATGCCACTACCCTAGTGCTTTTTTATCCATTAGATACAACTTTTAGCAATTCTCGTTTAGCTAATCTAGTTGCATTTATAATTAGTAGTTAATAATAGTAGTTTGTTAAAGAAAAACCAAAAATGATTGGAAGTAATATTTGGAACAACTACACGATCCCAATCTAAATAGATACTCGACTCCATTCCTAGCTCCCTGTGGAAATCGATCCCGACCCACAAATCGGGTAAAAGCTATTGCGACCCTCTCTTCCTACTTTTTAGTAGTGCGGAGTAGGCAGTGATCAATCTCCTACTTCTCGATATGGTTGATTTTGATGTCATTTTGGGGATGGATTGGCTGTCACCTTATCATATTATATTGGACTGTCACATCAAGACCGTGACCTTGGCATTGCTGGCGTTGCCTCGATTATAGTGGAGAGGGACTCCCGATCATTCTACCAGTAAGGTTATTTCTTATAGAAGGCTCAACATATGGTCGAGAATGGGTGTTTGGCTTACTTGGCTTATGTTCATGATTCTAGTGCAGAGGTTCCTTCCATGGATTTTGTACTAGTTGTTTAGGAGTTCTCAGAGGTATTTCCTACAAACCTGTCGGGGATGCCACTCGATAGGGATATTGACTTTTGCATTGATTTGGCTCTGGGTGCTCAGCCCATTTCTATTCCGCCATACCGCATGGCCCCGCTAAAGTTGAAAGAATTGAAGGAATAGTTGCAAGATTTGCTTGATAAGGGCTTTGCTAGAGCTAGTGTCTCTCCATGGGGTGAGCTGGTATTGTTTGTAAAGAAGAAGGAGGGGTCGATGCGAATGTGCATAGACTAGCGACAGTTAAACAAAGTCACCATCAAGAACAAGTATCCATTACTGAAGATTAATGACTTATTTGATCAGGGTGCCAAGGTATTTTCAAAGATTAATTTGAGGTTTGGCTATCATCAGTTGAGGATTAGGGCATCTGATGTCCCTAAGACAGCTTTTCGGAATCGATATGAGCATTATGAGTTTCTAGTGATGTCATTTGGCTTGACAAATGCCCCAATAACTTTTATGGATTTGATGAACCGAGTGTTAAAGCCCTATCTGGATTCCTTCATGATTGTTTTCATTGATGATATCTTGATCTACTCCCGCAGTCGAGAGGAGCATGAGCAACATCTTCAGATCATACTTCAGACTCTGAGGGACAGCCAACTATATGCTATGTTTTCAAAATGTTAGTTTTGGTTGAGTTCATTTGCTTTATTGGGTCATGTTGTATTATCAGAGGGCATTCAAGTGGATCCTAAGAAGATTGAGGCAGTCAAGGACTGGCCTAGACCCACATCAGCTACAAAGATCTGGAGTTTCTCCGGTTTGGCAAGTTATTACTGTCAGTTTGTGGAGGGGTTTTCATCTATAGCAGCCCTAATGACTAGGTTGACCTAGAAGGGTACCTCGTTTAGATGGTCGGACGAGTGTAAGTCGAGCTTTCAAAAGCTCAAGACAGCTTTGACTACAACACCGGTGTTAGTATTGCCCACAAGTTTAGGGCCATATATAGTATATTGTGACGCATCTCGTATTGGAATTGGTGCGGTGTTGATGCAGAATGGCAAGGTTATTGCCTATGCTTCGTGGAAGTTGAAGATTCACGAGAAGAATTATCCGGTTCATGACTTGGAGCTAGCAGCCATTGTTCACGAGCTGAAGATTTGGAGGCACTATCTATATGGCGTGTCGTGTGAGGTGTTCACGGATCATAAGAGTTTGCAGTATTTGTTCAAGAAGAAGGAGCTTAATTTGAGGCAGAGAAGGTGGTTGGAGCTATTGTAAGACTATGATATCACCATCTTGTATCATCCCGGGAAGGCCAATGTGGCGGCCGATGCTTTGAGTAGGAAGTTAACCATTATGGGAAACCTTGCATATATTCCAGTCGGTGAGAGACCGCTTGCTTTAGATGTTCAGGCTTTGACCAATCAGTTCGTGAGGTTGGATGTTTCTGAGCCCAGCCGTGTTCTAGCTTGTATAGTTTCTCTATCTTCCTTATTTGAGTGTATCGGAGATCGGTAGTATGATGACCCTCATTTGCTTGTCCTTAGGGATACGGTACGGCATGGTGATGCCAAGCAGGTTACGGTTGGGGATGATGGAGTTTTGAGGATGCAGGGACATGTTTGTGTGCCTAATGTGGATGGGCTTCGTGAGTTGATTTTAGAGGAGGCCCATAGTTCCCGGTATTCTATTCATCTGGGCGCTACTAAGATGTATTAGAACTTGCGACAACATTATTGGTGGAGGAGGATGAAGAAGGATATTGTTGCATATGTAGCTCGGTGTTTGAATTTTCAGCAAGTAAAGTACGAGCAACAGAGACCTGGTGATTTGCTTCAGAAGATTGAGATTCCTGAGTGGAAGTGGGAGCGGATCATTATAGACTTTGTTGTTGGACTCTCACGGACTTAGAGGAAGTTCGACGCAGTTTGGGTTATCATGGATAGACTGACTAAGTCAGCGCATTTCATTACCGTTTCAGTTTCCTATTCTTTGGAGCAGTTGGTAGAGATTTATATCCGTGAGATTGTTCGTCTTAATGGTGTGCCCGTGTCTATCATTTCGGATCGAGGTACGCAGTTTACCTCGCATTTTTGGAGGACAGTACAACGTGAGTTGGGTACGCGGGTTGAGTTGAGCGCAACATTTCATCCTCAGATGGACGGACAGTCCAAACGTACTATTTAGATCTTGGAGGCTATGCTCCGTGCCTGTGTTATTGACTTTAGAGGTTCTTGGGATCAGTTCTTGCCGTTAGCGGAGTTTGCCTACAAAAACAGTTATTAGTCGAGCATCCAAATGGCTCCCTATAAGGCATTATATGGTAGATGGTGTCGATCGCCGGTTAGGTGGTTTGAGCGGGGAGAGGTTCGGTTATTGGGTACAGACTTAGTACAGGATACCTTGGATAAGGTCATGATCATTCAGGATAGGCTTCTTACAGCTCAGTCCAGGCAAAAGAGTTATGTCGACCGTAAGGTTCATGATATGGCATTCATGGTCGGAGAGAGAGTGTTGCTTCGGGTACCACCCATAAAGGGTGTGATGCAATTTGGGAAGAAGGGCAAGTTAAGCCCTAGGTTCATCGGGCCTTTTGAGATCCTTGATTGAGTGGAAGAGATGACTTACAGACTTGCGTTGCTGCCAGCCTTGTCAGTGGTGCATCCAATGTTTCATGTGTCCATGCTTCAAAATTATCACGGCGATCCATCCCACGTGTTAGATTTCAGCACTGTCCAGTTGGACAATGATTTGACTTACGAGGAGGAGATGGTAGCTATTCTAGACCAGCAAGTTCGTTAGTTGAGATCGAAGAGTTATCCTTCGGTTCGTCTGTAGTGGAGAGGTCAGCATGTTGGAGCAGCTACCTGGGAGTCCGAATTTGAGATGCAGAGTTGATATACCCATCTTTTCACGGGCTCATGTACTTTTCTATGTCCGTTCAAGGACGAACAGTTGTTTTAGAGGTGGAGAATATAATGACCAAAAGGTCATCTTCTATTTTAGAACTTGATTCCGTGTTTCGAGGCCTTAAAACCTTATTTTATCTCTCCTCGATTTTTGTGCACAGTCCGGGCGTGATTCCGAAAAGCTCTTATGTGAAAAATTTATGAAATAACAATTTTTGGCCTAAAAATTGATTTTTGTTGACTTTGGTCAATGTTTTGGGTAAACGGACCCGGACCCGTGTTTTGACGGTCCCGGTGGGTCCGTAGTATAATATGGGACCTGGGCGTATGCCGAAAATTGGATTCGGAGGTCCCTAGCCCGAATAATGAATTTTTGTTAAAAAATTTTAAATAGAAAATCTAAGAAATTGATTAATGTTTGATCTCGTTGGTATCAGACTCGTATTTTGGTTCCGGATCCCGGTACAGGTTTAATATAATATTTAAGTCATATTTGTGAAATTTGGTGAAAAACAGAGTTTATTTGACTTGATTCGGGAATCCGATTGAGAAAAGATGAATTTGAAGTGTTCTTAAGGATTTCATGTGTTTTAGTGTTAAATCTGTAGTTTTTGATGTTATTTTGGCATTTTGATCGCAACAGCAAGTTCGTATGATGTTTTAAGACTTGTGTACATTTTTGGTTTGGAGCCTCGAGGGCTCGAGTGATCGGATAGGCTACGGGGTGTTTTGGACTTAAGAAAAATTTGTTTGTATTGTTGAACTTGCTGCAGGCCTCTGATCTCGCATTTGCGAGGTGAGGCATCACAATTGCGAACCCTGTAGGTTCCAAATTTGCGAGGCTTTCATCACAATTGCGATTAAAAGCTGGGTCATGCAGTCTTCGCATTTGCGAAGATTTCTTCGCATTTACGAAGTAAGATGGGAAGGGGCAGTGATCGCAAATGCGATCATTTTATTGCATTTGCGGAGGATCATGTTCGCAATTGCGAACTTACCTTCACAATTGTAAATGTAGCAGAGGTGTGGAAGACTTCGCATTTGCGATGGTTCATCGCATTTGCGAGCTTCGCAATTGCGAAGCTCTGGGCGCAAATGCGCCATCTGTAGCTGTGTACAAAGGGACTTAGACATGATTTTTGATTCATTTCCAAAATTTTCTAAACCTAGAACACAAGATGTGATTTTCCAAAGGCTTTTTCTTCTCCAAATCATAGGTAAATGATTCTTAACTCATTTCTTTCAGTCTTTTACTTCTTAACACAAGATTTCATCCTAGAATCTAGGGTTTTTCATGGTGGAATTGGGGATTTCTGGGTAGAACTTAGGAAATTCGTAATTTGGGGATTTAGACCTCAAATTGAGGTCGGATCCCAAAACCAATTGGATATCCGGGCTCGGGGTGAATGGGTGGGTAATCAGATTTTGGTCCGAATTTCGGGTTTTGATCAAGCGGGCATAGGGTCAGTATTTGACTTTTTGGGAAAAATGTTGGGAAACCTATAATTATGCATTGAAATTGATTTCTTTAGCGATAATTGATATTATTAAATTAATTATGACTAGATACGAGTGGATTGGAGGTGGAATTTAGAGGAAAAGCGGTAATTGAGCTTTGAATTGGTTGTTGGATTGAGGTAAGTATTGTATCTAACTTCGACTTGAGGAATTAGGAATCCCCGTTTTATTTTCTATGTAAAGCCCATGTGTGTGGCATATAGGTGAGGTGACGAGTACCTATGCACCGCAAAATTATCTGTTTAGCTTGCTCCTTTCCCCCGTCCCTAATATATTATTTTCCTATCTTAACTGCTACATGCTTATTGGTGCTTCCATGTTTAATTGTTTCTTGTTAGATGTTTTCTTTATTGAAGGTATTAATTGTTCCGTAGTTCATTGTATCACATTATTGGTTGAAGTTGCGTTATCGGTGCTTCATGGTATATTTTGGTTGGTCTCACTATGTAGTATTAATTGATGAAGTTTCATAATTTTATAGATTTCTGTTTGCTTTGGTTTGAGGCATAAATATTGTGGAAGGTTTTGAACTAAATTTTGAAACACTTGTACTTATTGTGTGATTAGTACTGATATGGTGGGATCCGGTTGCACGCCGCTACAGAAGGAATAAGGGTGGTATATTGAGGAGGAATACGGGTGAAATGTGATGTTCTTGTGGGATCGAGTTGCGCGCCGCAACAGGAGTAATAAGGGTGGACAAGTGGGATGGGGTTGCATGTCGCAACATGAGGAATAAGGGTGATATACATTGAGGAGCAATAAGGGTGGACTTGTGGGATCGGGTTCCATGCCACAACATGAGTAATAAGGGTGAATTTTCATATTGTTACTGATGATATGGTGGGATCGGGATGTGCGCCGCATCATTTTGCTATTTATGTATTCTTCTTCTGCTGTGATTTTATTCTATAGCATTGTAACTCTCTTAAGGATTGGTTATAGCTGAGTACTGGCAAGATAATTGGGTTCCATATTTATTTTACTGAAAGTTATAGTTCCATTTCGTTCTGTACTTCTTTTTGCTTTATTATAAACTGTATGCAGATTATATTATAAATGCCCCGCCTTATCCTCCTCACTACCTCGTCGAGGTTAGGCTCGACACTTACTAGTACATGGGATCGGTTGTACCGATACCGCACTCTGTATAGATTTTGGAGCTGGTTGTGGCTGATCAATAAGTCGGTTGCAGGCATTCATCTAGGAGACCCAAGGTAGTCCTACAGGCGTCCGCAGGCCCTGGCGTCCCCTCCTATGTTTCTATATTCCTATTTTATTTTCTTTCGAGACTGATGTACTTTTCTTTCAGACTAATACTTGTAGATATTCATAGAATATTCGTGGGTTGTGACACCAGTTTTTGGGTGGTAACAGTTTCAGTATTGTTAATAGTATATAGATCACCGATTTATTATGTACTTCCGCATCATCCCAGTTTGATTTAATTTTTGTTAATTTCAAATATAAAATGTAAAGGAAACAGGTGAATGTAACTATAACGTTGGCTTGCCTAGCGAGTGCGATGATGGGATATATCACAGTCCCGATGGTGGGAAATCCGAGTCGTGACAGTTTTTTACATGTCTATGCTCCGGAGATACCACGCCGACTTGTCACATATGCTAGACTTTAGCACTATTCAGCTATATGAGAGCTTGGGTTATGAAGAGGAGCCAGTTGCTATTGTTGCTAGATAGGATCGCTAGTTGAGATCCAAGAGGATATGAATCTAAACTCGTTCGAGGACGAAGGTTGTTTAAGAGGTGGAGAATGTAATGACCCGAACGGTCGTTTTGCTTTCTAGAACCCCGTTCCCCTAAATAAGACTTCCCGTACTTGCTTTTACTGACTTATGACTTGCGGGATGGTTGGTTCGGGATTTGGAAGAGTTTGGGTTTAAATCGGAACACTTGGTTCCTTATGGTTGGCTTAAAAGGCCAAGTTTGACTTTGGTCAACATTTTGAGTAAATGAACTCATAATCCGGATTCGATGGTTCCAATTAGTTCGTATGATGACTTCAGACTTGGGTGTATGTTTGGATCAGGTTTTGGATGACCCGGGAGCGTTTCAGTGCCTAATAGTGAAAGTTGGTTTTTGAAGAACTTTGAAGTTCTTTAAATTTGGTTTGGAGCGGGTTTTGGTGATGTCAAGGTCTGAACTGAATTTCGAGATCCGGAATAGTTCTGTAATGTCATTTAAGACTTGCATGCAAAATTTGGTGTCATTCCGAGTATTATAAGTACGTTTCGGCGCATTTGAAGTAAAACTTGAAGTTCAAAGTTTGATTCAATTTGGTTTTGGGGTATGATTCTTGGTTTCGTTGTTGTATTTCGTGATTCAAGAGTTCAAGCAAGTACGTATTATGATTACAGGCCTGTTAGTGCCTTTGGATGGGGTCTCGAGTGGCTCTCGAACTGCGTACCAGTTCTGGTTTCCTTCTTCGCGAACGCGAAGGGACCATCGCGTTCGCGTAGAAGGAGTTGAGGCTGGGGGGAAAATGTGCTATGTGTTCACGATAGCTAGTCCGCGTTCGCGAAGGTCTGGGGCCAGTGAACTTCATGTTAGCGTGAAGCAACTCACATTCGCGTAGAGTAGTTGGGCTTGGCTGGGGGCCGCTTTGTTCTTCGTGTTCGTGAAGCAACCCTCGCGTTCGCAAAGGGTAGGCCAAGCCATTCTCCGTGTTTGCGAGACCTTGGTCGCGATCGCGATGAAGTGTCTTCAGGGGGCCTGAGTCATTTGCCTTCGCGAGCGCGAGGCCTCTTTCGCGTTCGCAAAGAATGGGGCCAGCTGGGCAGTAAGTTTAAAATCGGGACTTTGGCATTTTTGGGGTAATTTATTACACTCTTGAGCGATTTGAGAGTTCTTAAGGAGGAGATTTCGACCTAGCTTTGTAAGGTAAGTAATTTCTACCTAATGTGAGTTTAATACATAATTTATGGGTAAATTATAATATGTAAATTAGTAAAAATCATGGGTTTAGAAGAAAACCTAGGTTTTTGATATAAATGGAGTTTCACCATGAAAATGGTTATGGAAGTTAATGAAAATCATATATTTATGTTCCTAAGGTTATGGGTAACAATTGTTTTTCGAAACCGGAATCCGGGCACGTCGGCCCGGGGGTGAATTTTTGAAATCTTGCATTTAGAGTTGGGAAATTACTTAAATAGTTGGGATATGAACTTTTAAGCCTATATTGATTAGTTTTTACACTACTTGGATAGTTTTGGATTGTTCGGCACAAAATAGGGGGTTTGGGCATAAGCTTGGACCGGAAAATAGGCCTTGAAGCGAGGTAAGTATCTTTTCTAACCTTGTAAGAGGGAAATTTCCCCATAGGTGAACTTAATTAAGATATGATTATTTCTGGGGGGCTACGTACGCACAAAGGGACGAGATTCCGTATGTAGCTACTATTTCTGTTATGTCCGGGGAGTTCTAGGCTTACACCATGCTTTGTGGATACCGTTATCCAAAAATATTTGTTGATTTGCAATGAATGGAACTAAGTTGAGGATTTCAAGATTTCAAGTAAATTATTATTTTGAAAATAATTGTGAAAAATTATGATATATTTATATTTAACCGCGTCGCAAGTATATTCCGCGAGCTGGGTGACTATTTCCATTACTCTCGTGGGAGCGGGCCGTTTGCCTCGGCATGTTAATAGATGCATCTATGGTTTGCGTTGTTCGACCCTCGGTGGTGCACAATTTACATTTTTATGTTGGATTGGGCCAAACGGCCTCGGTGTAATTTGTGTGTGATAATAGAACCGGAAGCCCTTTTAATAATTGGTATAAATTTACTGTTTTAGAGATCATTTGTTTAAAATAAAGGAAGTATTTTGGGTTCTTAGATATGATGGAAGAACCGTACAGTTATTTCTTGTACTGAGTTTATTGTTAGTTCTATGTATCATGCTTATTTAGAATCACACATTATTATATTGTTGGCCCTAGTGAATGTCAAAGTCGACCCCTCGTTAGTACTTCTCGAGTTTAGACTAGATACTTACTGGGTACATATTTTTATCTACTCACAGTACATTTCTATCCTTGATTGTACACGATTTGAGGCAGGTGCATCTGGCCATCTGTCCGGCGCGTAGATTGATTCCCCAGCTCGAGACTTCTCGGTGATCTGCCCTTTTGAGCCGTTCTGCAGCAGCTGGAGTCTCTCTTATGCTTTTATTTTCTGTCTATTTCCTTTTAGACAGTAGGCTAACATTATTTTGTATATTCTACTAGATTGCCCACATACTTGTGACACCAGTTCTTGGCACACACATTAGTAGACTTATGATTTTGGTTTGCTTACATAATTACGATTCGTACTAATTGGTTCAATTTATTTATGTTAAAATTTGCAAACTCCTAAATTTTTTTTTTTAAAAAAAGGAAAAACTATTGTTTACAAATTTATCTAAATTGGGAAATCACTAGTTGATCAATGTTGGCTTGCCTAACAACGGTGTTGGGCGCCATCACGGCCTATTATGAAATTGGGTCGTGACAGCTACGTACAATAGACCTTTGTGATCCGGTCCTTCTCCGGACCTAGCATAGCAGAAACTTAATGCACCCGACTGCCTCTATAGTTTTCAAAAAGAGATTTTTACCAATATGCACTACATTAAAAACTTATTTACCCTCACTATTTAAGATTTAACTTAATTACAAGTTGATAAACAATTTATCAATTATATAAAAATTAGTATTAATGAGTATCCCTTTATATTAGGAATTGAATAGGGAATATTAGTTATTTCCCCATCTATACTTGTTCTCTCTCTCTTTCTCTCTCTCTCTCTCTCTCTCTCACTCTCTCTCTAATTTTTCTTCCTTCAATATTCTCTGCTTTTTATCCTTTCATGTTGTATAAGTTTTAATGGAATTCATCAATGGATTTTAATCGTTTTACTATAGAGTTTTAACTTAGTTCCTTTCATGTTGCGCAATTTATGCTCAATTGAGATTTGTGAATCAATAAATTTTGAAGGTGTTTGACTCTCCACTACTGACAGCCATTAAAAAACTTCGAAGCTTTGAATTCGAATTTAGAGTTTTACCAAATATTATTTATTTGAATTGAGTGTTGTTGCAAACAATTGGGAATATTCTTTAGAGTTTTATATCCCAATTTGGATGACAGTTGGTGAAGATTAGAGTTGATTTTGGCTGAATTTTAGATTGAAACCCGAAGAAGAAGAAGAAGAAGAAGAAGAAGAAGAAGAAGAAGAAGAAGAAGAAGAAGAAGAAGAACACATGACATACAAAATTATATTAAAGTTGTATTATAGTTGTATGTAAATTGTATTTAAGTTGTATTTTATTGTACTTGTATTTTCTTTATTTGAATGTTTTATGAAAGTTGAAAAATAGTTGTATAATCTACGAATAATTATATGAAATTTGTATTTAAGTTATAAATATTATATTTTACATAAAGTTATTGATATATATATCAAAATTTATTAAGAGAATATGTTTTGATTGGAATTTCAGAGAGGAAGAAGAACACACCACATACAAAAATATATACAAATCATATACAAACTACATACAAAAGACATATTGTATAAATATTTTATGTAAATTATATAGAAGATATATGATGTTGTAGTTGTATTTTAACTTGTAAAAATGATGTATGAAAGTTGTAGATAAGTTATCAATAAGTTATATATTATATAATTAGTTGTATAAAATTAATTTTTAGTTTATATTTTGTTTAAGAGCGTACAATCCCTACTCAACAAGCATCTGTGCAAAAATTTACTTACATTAGCACTCACGATTATGCCAAAACACTATTCTCATACCTGTTTGATCCAAAATTTATATCTAGATTTAAACAATTAAATTTTCTAATAAAATAGAGTTAATCTTAGCAAATATTAATGTCCAAAATTTATATTAACCGATTTTGTAGTAAGATAATGTGGGTATTATCTAAGCAGCAGTAAATTGTGGCAACGCTATTATTTTCAATGATCCCAAAAGGTAGGAGGTAGCATTAAATAATAATAAATAGCAATGACTCGCATTTAAGTAAATAAAAATATGTGAGTCACCCGAAAAGGGTGAGATTCTTTGGTATTCTTTCTGATAATGATGAATGATTGATGAGCCTTTGACTATTCGGATTCTCCTTGGATCATGGGAGAAAAGTTAGACAATGATCTCAAGAAAAATATATAATTTGTATGCGTATCATAAAGCAAGAATCTTCAGAGAATGTCAATGTGTTATCTTACAAACGAGTGCTTAATGTCCCCGATAACTATGTCCCTTTCTATTTGTAAGGGAACAAGTGCCACAAAACCCTAATAGTACAGATACATATAATATTCACCGGAATATTCTTTTTAAAGTCTTATCCTAAAACTAGCCGTTATTACTGTCACGACCCGAATTTTCCACCCTCGGGAGTCGTGATGGCACCTACTCATGAAAGCTAGGCAAGCCGCATATTATAGGATCACTAAATCATTAACTAGCCCTTTTCAAAAATTTAAACTAACATGTGATTAACAATGAAATATTAACCATAAATAAATACAAGAGGAAGACTTAATCTGATAAATTAACCATAACCAGTACGATAATGGCAACATACATCTCTACCCGGAATCCGGTGTCATAATATCACGGACTGTCTACAGATTACTACATACAATAACTGAAAGGAAAGTAAAATCTGTCTCGGAAGCAAATGAAAAAAGAATACATATAAAGATAGAAGAGAACGCCGGGCCTGCGAACGCCTGCAGGACTACCTCGGGGTCTCTAGCTGGACTAAAGGCAGCCACCCAATGCTACGGTCCAAAAGCTGCCGCTCCTTGATCTGCACATAGTGTAGAGTGTAGTATCAGCACAACCGACCTCATGTGCGGGTAAGTGCTTGGCCTAACCCCGACGAAGTAGTGACGAGGCTAGGACCAGACTACCAAATAAACCTGTGCAGTTATATAATATGCAGCGGAAAATAAAACTGAAATAAATAAGTAGAGATGGGAGGGGGTACATGCTGTGGGGAAATATCAATACCAACATCAAATTAAGAGGAAAACATAAGAACTATTTAGAGTTTACATCAAAACAATAAGGCCTCGTATCCAATCTAAAAACACTTCATATTATCAATTGTTGCGGAGCGCAACCCGTTGCCAAAACATACTAACTCTGTTGCAGCGTGCAACCTGATCCATATCATTTATCACTGTTATGGCGTGCAACCCGATCCAAATATAATATTGTTGTGGCGTGCAACCCGATACAAATATAATATTGTTGTGGTGTGCAATCCGATCCAAATATAATATTGTTGCGGCGCGCAACCTGATCCAAACATACAGTTCAACACTAATCACAACAAGAGTCCAGGCAAAGGATCAATAAACAACAACACTATTCCGGCAAGGGAATCGACTGTATAAGTAACTACGTCCCGGCAAGGGAATCAGCTATAACCAAACTTGTTTCAACATCTAACTACCTCAATTTGCACCAATACTCAATCATAAGTACTTTCCACGAGAATAATCATAATCCTTGCTCAACACAAGGAATCAACAACTTAGGCATTCGTAGGATTTATCAAGAACATAACATAAGACTCACAGTCATGCTTGAGACCAACGTATAGATACTCGTCACCATGCCTATACGTCGTACTCAACAAATAACATGTATCACATATGACACAACTCCTAATCCCTCAAGCTAGGGTTAGACCAAACACTTACCTCGATGCCGCGAACATAATTCAAGCCTCTACTATCGCTTTACCTCTTGATTTCACCACCAATTCGTTCGTATCTAGCCACAAGTTACTTAATTACATCAATAAACGCTACATGAATCAATTTTAATGCATGAAAATGAGTTTTCTAAAGTTTTACCCAAAAAGTCAAAAATCGCTCCCAGGCCCACATGGTCAAAACCCGAGGTTTGAACCAAAACCCGATTACCCATTCCCCCACAAATCCAAATGTATAATTTATTTTGAAAGCGGACCTCAAATTGAGATCCAAATCCCAAATTTTTGAAAAACCTAGGTTCTACCCAAAACACCTAATTTCCCCCATGAAAATCATTGATTTTGAGTTGAAATCATGTGAAAAGATGTTAAAGATTAAAGAAAACTAGTTAGAAATCACTTACAATTGATTTGGAGAAGAAATTTTCTTTGGAAAATCGCCCAAGAGAGTTTATGTTTTGAGAAGATGTGAAAAATGGTTGAAAATGCATCTAAGTGTGATTTTACAAGTCTCTGATGTCGCAATTGCTTGCGAACCCTTGAGAAATCTGGTATTTTTGCATTTGTGAACTCGCAATCATGATAGGGAAGTCGCATTTGCGACAAAGGCAAATGGCTGGGCACTTCGCATTTGTGAAGGAAGGATCGCATTTGTGAAGGAAGGATCGCATTTGCGATCAGCCCTTTCCAGACCTCTTCTTGCATTTGCAATGTGTTGGTCACATTTGCGAGCCAGGCTATGCATCTGCAGGCCTGGAGCATACCAGATAAAATCTGCAACCTCCTAAATCTAAATTCCACACTGTGGCCTATCCAAAACTCACCCGAGCCCTCAGGGCTCCAAACCAAACATGCACACCAACCTAAAAACATCATATAGACTCGCTCGTGTATTCAAAACACTAAAATAACATCAACAACTATGAATTTAGCATCAAAATCATGAAATTTCTTAAGAACTTCAAATTTTCCATTTTTCTCAAAAACGATCTGATTCACGTCGTTTCAAGTTCGTTTCTTACCAAATTTCATAGACTTATCTTAAATCACATATAAGACCTGTATCGGGTGCCATAACCAAAATATGGACCCGATACCATTGAGTTTTAAACTCATTTCATTTTCAAAACTCAGAAATAATTTCAGAAAATAATTTTCTTTAAAAATTCATTTCTCGGGCTTGGGACCTCGGAATTCGATTCCGGGCATACACCCAAGTCCCATATTTTCCTACGGACCCTTCGGGAGCGTCCAATCACTGGTCTGGGTCCATTTACCCAAACTATTGACCAAAGTCAACTTAAACTCATTTTAAATGCAAAATTCATTATTTTTCACAGATATTCACATAATAGCTTTCCGGCTATGCGCCCGGACTACGCACGCAAATTGAGGTGATGCAGAAAGAGGTTTTCAAGGCCTCGGAACACAGAATTCACTTTTAAAACAAGTGATGACCTTTTGGGTCATCACAATTACTCTATTTAAGAAGAGTGCTTGTCCCCGACCTTGATCTATGTTGACTCCTCGACCCCTCCCTTTATTTATTATTTGATCACTTCGACCTTGAATATGCCATTTGTTGAAGCCATACCGGTGACACTTGGCAGCCCTTGAAGGCTTTCTTAATACTGATATGGTTTCAACATGACTAAAATAATTTTTGACCCATACAGTTAGTCCCTCCGCTTGTCGAGGTCATCCTCGCGAGCGAGTTCGATGAACGGATAATGTCTTTGATGGTCGATCTTGTTGAACAGATAACATGGGTCGTAGTCATTGTCAAAAGCAGGATACGTGGCTCTTCGTGGGCCGCATATTTCAGATCCCTTAAATTTTCCTAGTAATTTGTTGGAGTCATCTGGTCCAAGAGAGGGGGTGACGTCATGCGTCATGATGATGCTTGTTTCCTGACGCATTGTGTCGATTTACGTGTGACCTTTGATGGGATCTGCCATTTCAATTTCGGTGCTAGCTATGATGAGCTATTTTGGGTTTAGTGCCTATTATGACAAATTGTTTCGGATTTGGTACCTCAATCTCTATAAATAGGGATAGCCAAACCCAAATCTAAAATTTTTACCCTCCCAAACTTTCGAGATTTCAAACTTTCTCTCTGAACCTCTCTTGTTTGTATCTTTTCTCTCTTCCATATCTTAAACTTTTTTACCAGTTTCCTTCTTTAATTTCTCATAAACATGTCGAATGTTTCATTTGATGTTGGTGAAGGGAGTCACATTATTCCGTTGGTGGTTGTGTTGCTTGATCAAGGGGAGAATGCAGTTGCCATAGTAGAGGATGAAATTTTTCCCTCGGTAGAGGAGATCGTCCCCCGAAACCAGGTTTGATTTCCATCGATCATCAAACGCGGTGCCTAGAACCTTCTTATCGACAATGACACCCAATCAGTTGGCTGAATTTAAAGCCAAGTTTGGCCTCCCTTGTCATATCGAACTAATCCCTGCTGGGGAGGACAAAGTTCTTGTTCACCGTCCCGGGTGCTGCACTCTATATGCTTACTCGTTCGCTATCGGTTACTCATTTCCCCTCCTTCCATTGGTGGAGGAATATTTCCGCCACTATGGCTTTGGCCCCACTCAGCTTGCCCCATATGTTTATAAGGTCATCAAGATGCTGACCAGGTTTGCAGAGGCTCACCGATGTTGAGGTGATATTGCGGCATTTAGTGCACCTATTCGCACCTAGCTTCTATAGGGAACGATGTTGATCCTCCGTCATCGTGGAGGCATGTGCTTGGTGGTGAAGATGGATGACAAGGCAAGATATCAATTCTGGCTTGATTTCTTTTATGTCAAAATCGAGGACGTCATGGCCAACGCCGACAGATTCCTTGATTTCTTTCGTTTTTACCTTCCTTGTAGCCAACAATGGTCCTCCCCCTCTAGCCATACACATCATTGACTGGGTCAGGAAGATTCTCTCTCATGTCGTAAGGACTAGTGATTGGACGAGCTTCTTTAAGAATTTCAGACTGGCTCTCCCTTCGACAAGTAACTTCCCTTTTGGCTGTGATTGTTGCCTCTTTTTGTATGTTTGTCGGTTTGTCAACATTTATGTTTCTCATTTTATCAAGTTCGGTGAGGGGTACTTCTTGAAGGAGCAGTGCACTTATACCCTCGTTTAGGAGAAGGGTTGCGCCTTCAGTTTCTGCGCTGGTTACGGCTATTGTGCCTTCTACACCTGCCCCCATCCTGGCTGTTGCGGTCCAAGAATCTGCCTCCTATCGCACCCCCTTTTTTTCTCTTCATATCGGAAAATCGGGTTTATGACATTGGGTATAAGACAACTCATTCCTTTTGAAAACTGGGTTTTGCATTTGAAGAGTCGCCACCTAATGATTTAAGGTGTATTACGACACCTGTAGGGTTCATTTATAAGTTTGCTTGATAACCAGAGGGTAAGGGCATGAAATTATCCTAAGAGGAAGGTGTTAGGCACCCCTCAGGATCCACTAGTGTGGTTCCCGGTCAAATAGTTTTGTGAATTTGTACAATTAGCAAATAGACAAGTATAGGCTCAAATAGTAGGGGATTTAGGTTTAAACACGTAAGAGTTTGAAAGAACAATTAAAGGCGAACTTTGGAAAAAAGAGTCACATTTTCACAGATACTTGAGAATATAAAAAGAAAGGGGAGGGGAGGGGAGGTCCTAGGTTTATTTATAATATGGATCACATCAATGTGATACCCGGTATGACACTCCTTAGAAGAGGGGATACACATGGTATTAATGCACCGGTCATCATATCCATATCTACCCTTCCCACCCCGTTGAGGTAGATTGGTCTCGACCACTATTGTATGTTATTACCCGTCCTACTCCTATTAGTCTCGGAGGAACTTAGGACTACTATTCCTAAATGGGAGGAATATTAGGCTGACTTTTAGATTTCAAAAGGTGAAAAGGCTAAGGCGACATACAAAAACACATAGGACTGCATATTAGGGGAAACATGTAAACAACTAAAAGGCTCATGTATACCTCCTCAAACAAAGCACATAAATAGCATGACTTAAACACAGTTAGGGTCTGAATTTAAAGTACTAAGGCAAGGAGAATTTTAATTGTTGAGGCAGACCAGTTTATTACATAACTCAAATAAGAAGTCCGAATCAGGCCTGCCTGCTGGTTGTAGCAATTACTGATTAACACAAACAGGTTCAGATTTTATTGGTTGTTATCACCTAAGGCTTGCCTAAGTGTTTGGGTGAGATCCTATAAACATGATACCTATTGCTGATTCAGAATGTGGAAAAGCAGTAACAACTCTAAAACAAACGACTTGAGATCCTATAGACATGCTTTCTAAACCGCGTAAAATAAAGGAGTAAGGCTATTTAAAACTAATTTAGAACAATACGGGTTAGGCTGATTTTAAACTAGACTGGTTTCAGATCCTGTAGGCAGGATATCTATTATTGCTAATTTTAATTCCTATAGACATGATATCTAGTCGAACGTGAAATGAAGTAGGCAGTATTTACTTAAATTCCTATAGGTATGATTTCTATAGAAGTACTGATTTTAATGATGTCGGATTGTAACCACTTAGATCCTATGAGCATGGTGTCTAAGTGTGGTAATAAACATGCAGAATTAAAGACAAACCCTATAGGCATGTTATCTAAATGTAGAGTTAGGCATGTAGAACATTAAAGAAAACAGAACTTATAGGCATGATATCTAAATGCAGAGTTAAACATGCAGAACAACAGATCTTATAGGCATGACATCTAAATGCAGAGTTAAACATGCAGAATTTAAAATAACAGATCTTATAGGCATGGCATCTACCCTTAAGTATGCACAATTACCCAGCCCTTTTCACTAGCCAACCCTAATGTTCATTACAAATTATTACAAACTGAATAATGAATTACATTAGAAAAGTGTAAAAGAAGAAAGTTACAACCAGAGGAAGCCTGATTCTTGACTTCCTCTCTGAGTTATGAAATAAACCACCTCAAATGCCATTTGTTCCAAAGCCTTTCTCAGAATTGAGTGTGTCAAAGTTCCCTAAGGGTCTCAAGGGACCCCAGGCATTGCTTACTCCCAAGTTTGCATAACCAGATAGAGATGAGTGCAGTGTGGAAGGGCCAGCCCTTATATGTCCAAGTTTAGAGGGAGATCATGGGTCCCAAGGCAAGGCTCACACAAGAGGGGCAGAACCTAAGTCTAAGAGTATAGTGGAAGTGCAGAAACAGAGATTTAAAACTGAGTTAGAGAATAGTAAGGGGTAAGGGTAGCTTGAAACAGTAGTAGTGAATCTAACACTACCCACAATCAACATTTTTATACAAGGGGTCAGGGGTTTGGGAATTCATTACAGGGAGCATATGACCCTAGGAGGGGGTCAAGTTTTGGACATGCACAGCAATAGATGGTGCTGGTAAGCCCATAAACCACCCAGAGAATACAACACATAGAGGGGATATGAAGCATATGACCCCAGGGAGGGTCAGATTTGGGTCATGCACAACAATGTCTAATGCTGATATGCCCTCAAACCAACCAAAGAATACAAACACATAGGGGACATGGGGGTTTGGGATTCATAAGTCATAATAAGTGACTGACAGAGTTCATACATAAGGAAAAATATTAATTCAGAAGGGAAAGGGGCAGATTACAGCATGCTTGGTAATGTAACTTGACTAAACATAAGCAGGAAACATGCAAGAGTGAAAGAAATAGTAAAGAAACATATTGTTGTTGATGCTGGAAAATTAATTAGAACATACCAGTAAAGAAGCAAATGCAGAAAGAAAAGTAAGCAAATTTCCCGCAGCCTAGCCTTGGCTTTCAGCCGGCTAGGTAAGGCATCAACACAAGTAGTAACAGAGAAAAGAGAGAGAGTTTTGAGTGAAGTATGTGTTCTGAACTCAAGTGTTTCATGTCTGTTCGAAAGAAGAGAAAGTGCAGGGTATTTATAGCTTCTGAAAATGGGTGAGAAGTAAGGTAACAAGTAAAGTTTTAATACAAATATAGAAACAATCAACAGTCAGAATCAATTACACAAGTGACTCCCTTTAATTAAGGAGTCACTGTTTAACGGGTAATGACATATTCAAAATATGGAAAGAAGATCAATTTAGAGACAAACTGATTATTTCCATAAAAGGAGTAGTAAAAGCATTGAGTAAGTAATTAAGTCTAAGTACAAAAATATGCTTATTTTGGGAAAAGATTCAGTAAGGCAAAATAAGGAAAGGAATCAATTAACTTTAACATGCGAGTGAAATTAGAGTTCATAAAAGAAAGTTTTTGAAATCAGTAACACGATTGAGATCAATCAAAGAAGAAATATGCTTCTGCACTTCAGTATATAAATAAAGTGAACAGGGTTATCAGACATGCGATGCCAAGCACATTGGCAAAAGAGGTAATCACAAGCATGCAGTAGTGGCAGAAATAAGCTAGGGTTCAGTAGTAAAGCAAATATTCGAAGCATAGTAATCAAGTAGGTCAAGTCACATTGAATTAATAGGGAAGAAAATAGAGTATCAGAAACATGCAAAGGTCTCACAGTAGCAGGTGAGGAAACCTTTTGAAAAGTTAGGGTTTCAGCCATAGTCGAGTTGAAAGATAGTGAAAATCAGGTAAGTCACATAAAGAAAAGAGAGAGTCTGAAACAAGAACTTTCAATCAAGTATTCAAACAAACAATTTCAGACCCAAAGACCTAGGATTTTCAATAACAATCGAGTTCAAAAGATGGGAAATAGATAAGTCAAGCAAGGATTTTAAACAAACAAGCACATACCTAACAAACAGCTTCAGAACTTGATTGAGACCCAAAAGAAATTAGGGTTTTAACATGCTGACTCAAGTAGAAGGAAAGCATAACAAACAGTTCAAACATAGTGAAGTCATAAAATAACATCGAGAATCAAAGAAAAGGTTTTTGAAATAACTTAAAGGAAAACTCTAATTAGAACAATGAAGAGTCGTTTTGAAAACAACGTTGAAGAACCTTCGAGAAAAAATGCTTAAACGTTCATGGTAAACACAAATCTAAGGTTGATCTGAAAGAAATCGAAAGATCTTAGAGATTAGGGTTTCAGAAAACCCCAAAGAAATGAGAAAGATCTCAAAAGTTAACGATCTAACCAGAAAAGGTCAAGGACCCGCCTTGAAAGGCCATGAATGGCCGGGAAAGGTCGTGGATGGTCGGAGAAAGGCCATGAACACCAGTCGAGCAAGGATTAGACTAAACTCCTTCGAAGTCTGGTCGGGAAACCATAGAACCAAACACATAGAAGCCATGGAAGGCTGGTACAGGTCTCAAATGACTATGGAAGACCATGGATTAGGTAGGTATTAGGGTGGATTAGGTTGTAGTTTGATGGTGGTAGCTAGGGTTTGTAGGAGTTTCATAGAGAGTTGAGAGAGAAGAGGGATTCAAGGGTGGCGGTAGGTGAGAAATGAATTAGGTTTGGGGGTCTTTTGGGTTTAATTAGGAAAGGGCAGCTGGTGGCCGTTGATCTAAATGATCAACGACTGGGATTAAAGGGGTTAGGTGGGGATCCGGGTTGGGTCATGTGAATTGGGTTAGGGGGTCGGGTTTGAGTTGCAATTGGTTTGGGGAATTGGGTCTTGATTTGGGCTCAATTTTAGGCTATAATTGAAATAAAATCTGGCTAGATTTTAAATAGCCATTTTCCCATTTATTTTATAAAAAAATAGCAAATTAATTTATGAAAATAAATTGAAGTACTAAAATGTTTTATAACATAAAATTATCAATTTAAAAATGCTGGACTTAATGTTTATAAATGTAAACACAATTAAATCCCAAAGGAGGCTAATATTGCAATTATACAATTTAGCCTCTAAAAATACTAAATAATTTTATAAAAATATGCAAAAATTCTCTTAGCTATATTTTAGCATAAATGTAAAAGTGAAATAAATGAATCACCAAAAATGATAATTTTGGAAATAATTATTGGGTTTTTATGGATAAAATAGGGAAATAAATTAATTTAAAATCCTTTAAAAATTAAGAAAAAATAATAAAACATTTGGACATACTTATATATGCATACATATTCTGTTTTGAAGATATTTTGCATATTAAAAATATATATAGGGAAATATTGGGTATCAACACCTCCATCCCAATTGTTGTTTCTACACTTCATCTATTTTCTTTGATTGATGAGGGCGATGAGGTCTCCCCCGGTGATGGGGATCCAAGGCCTCGCAAAACGAGAGCCGTGATACCGGAGGGAAAGTCCTAGTAGTCGTTGACTCGCTGGGGGATGAGTTGGGTATAAGAGAGACAACGACGTTTATATAAGAGAAGATGTTGGGCGAGCATCGAGGCCCCGCAACTGGAAGAGGTGACCATGGAGGCGCTGGTGAATATCGAAGGGGAGACGACCATGATATCGATCGGTCGTTTTGCTTTCTAGAACCTCGTTCCCCAAAATAAGACGTCATGTATGTGCTTTTACTGTTTTATGACTCGCGGGGATGGTTAGTTTGGGTTTGAAAGGGTTTGAGTTGAAATCAGAACACTTAGTTCCTTAATATTGACTTTAAAAGGTTAAGTTTAATAGGGTCAAATTTCTAGTAAACGACCTTAGAACCGGAATTTGACAGTCCCAATAGGTTTGTATGAATTTTGGACTTGGGCGTATGTTCGGATTGGGTTTTGGATGATCCGGAAGAGTTTCGGCGCATAAAGTTGAAATTTGGCGCAAAGGTTTTAAAGTTATTTAAATTTGGTTTGGAGTAGATTTTAGAGTTATCGAGGTCTATTTGGGTTTCCGAGCCCATAAATAGTTATGTATGGTGATTTAAGACTTGCACACAAAATTTGGTGTCATTCCGAGTAGTTTAAGTATGATTTGGCGCATTCAGAGTAAGTTGGAAGAATTTGAAGTGCATAAGTTGATTCTATTTGGTTTTGGGTTGTGATCCTCAGTTTTGATGTTGTTTTTCATGTTCCGAGAATGTGAGCGAGTCCGTTTTATGTTTACGAACTTGTTGGTATGTTTGGTCGAGGCCTTGGGGCCCCGTACAGGATTCGAAAGGTCAATGGAGCTCGATTTCTCTTTGGAGAAGGGCTGCTGGTGCCTATCATCTGGTGCGTTCGCACTTGCGGTGGGAATGGCAGCAGGAGCGGCACCGCAGGTGTGGCACCTACCTCATAGAAACAAAAAAAGGAGGGGGATCAGAGCGTCCGTAGAAGTGAAGCTTTTTCAGCAGAAGCGGACACACTTCTGCGATGTGGGGATCGTATGTGCGGAGGAGCCAGCGTGGGAAAGGTTTGTAGGTGAGATACGCGAGCCGCAAAAGCAGGCTCCCTGGTGTGGCGCTTTACCGCAGGTGCACCTAGTGCTGGGCTTGGTGCTTTCCGCATAAGCGGACCTTTGTCCGCAGAAGCGACATTGCAGGTGCGGCCTAAGGTCAGTAGAAGCGGAATCGCTAGAGGCAGTGAGGTCTTTTAATGTCGGGACTTAGGCCATTTTAGACTCATTTCTTTCACTTCTTGGGTGATTTTGGAGCTTCTTAGAGAGGGGTTTTCACCTAGCTATTGAAGGTAAGTAATTTCTATCAAATGTAAGTTAAATACATAGATTATGGGTAGATTTTAACATGTAAAATTTTGGAAATTATGGGTTTAGTTGAAAAACCTAGGTTTTGATAAAAATGGAATTTAACAACCAAAATGATTATGGAATTGGATGAAAATTATATATTTGAGTTTGTGAGGTTATGGATAACAATTATCTTCGAAAATTTCCAGAATCCGGGCATGTGGGGTCGGGGAGTGAATTTTAGGAATCTTCCAATTGGTGTTGGATAATTACTCTAATAGTTAAATTATGAACTTTTGAACATGTATTGATTAATTTATATAACATTTGACTAGTTTCGGATTGTTCGGCACCGAGTTAAAGCTTTAGAACGAATTTGTCGATAGAGACGAGGTAAGTCTCTTGCCTAACCTTGTAAGAGGAAAATTACCCCATATGTGATTTAAATTACTATTTGCTTCTAATTTTTAGGGATAAGTACGCATGAGGTGACGAGAGTCCGTGCTTAGCTATTAATTATGCTTATGTCCGGGTAGCTTAGGACCCAAATCTTAAAATGCTTGTGATGTTTGCACCCTACTTGTTAATTAAAGTACCTAAATTAAATTGGAACTTGATAAAGAAAATGTAAGAGACCAAATTTCACTTACTTGAGCTTTGGCGGGTTACTTGACCGTTAATCAAAATTGTGCTTCTTTGTGTAGTAGCCTTATATTAGCTTTTAAATCGGATGTTCATAAAGTATCCTCTCTTCTTGTGGAGCGGGCCGCACGCCTCGGCAGTAGAATAGATACATCTATGGTTCGTGCGGCTCGACCCTCGGCAATATACACATTATTCGGGATCGGGTCGTACGACCTCGGCATAAGTCATGCGTAATAGTACTCGGAGCCTAATTATACTTATATTATTTTATAGCTTGAGAGGTTATAATTATTAAAGATAGAAATTGACCTGGAATTTACTATTAGTGAAAGAATTATTTATTCACTGCTTGTTATTGAGTTATCATTATTGTTTAGATAACTCATGCTTATTTAGAGTTTCTGTATTTTATTTTTAGCCCTTAGTTAGTGTCGAAGTCAACTCCTCGTCACTACTTCTTCGAGGTTAGAATAGATACTTACTAGGTACATGTTGTTTATGTACTCACGCTACACTTCTGCACTAACTATGCAGGATCTGAGGCAGGTGCATTTGGCAGTCATACCAGTGTGCAACCCCATTACCTCAAGGCCTAGTGGTGAGCTGCTTCCTGAGCCGTTCTGCAGCACCTAGAGTCTCTCTTTTGTATCTATTTTCTATCTACTTTATTTCAGACAGTTGTTAGAGTTTTGTGTATTCTACTAGTTGCTCATATACTTTTGACACCAGGTCTTGGTACACATACTACGAGACTTTATGGTTTTGGAGTATTATGTCACTATATTTGCCCAGTCAGTTCCCTTCATTTTATTTTATTAAATTTTCTACTCCTTAATATTTATAAATGGAATTTAATTACTTGGAAACTTATTAAAAAGAGTAATCACATGGTCAGTTCACCGTTGGCTTGGCTAGCGGCGATGTTGGGCGCCATCAAGACCTATTATGGAAATGGGTTGTGACAACATGGTGTCAAAGCACTAGGTTCACGTAGGTCTCACAAGTTATGAGCAGGCCTAATAGAGTCTTGTGGATCGGTGCAGAGACGTCTGTAATTATCTTCGAGAGGCTATTGGCTGTTAGGAAACTACTCTTTCTTCATCTCCTATCGTGCATTTGATGTTATGCTAAGTATATTTCTCTTATTCTCTCATAGATGGTAAGAACGCGCGCAACAGATGTACCCAACCTTGGAGGAGTTGCTCCCCCTATTGCTAGAGGCCGAGGGAGGGCTTCTGCCCGTAGTAGAGGACTAGGACGTCCCAAAGTTTCTCTAGCTATGCCACCAATGAATCCAGTGGAGGATCCTATTATTGAAAAGTAGTGCGAGGTGCCTGCATCGAAGCCAGGCCCAGTGGATTTAATTTCCGAGCCAGGATTTCAGGAGGTCATGGGTTGTATGTTGCGGTTCATGGATTCTATTACTCGGGCTGGTTTGTTTCCAGCGAATCCAGCCATATCTCAGGCGGGAGGGAGAGCATAGATCCCTATCGCTCAGGCTCCAGGGCATGCAGCTGTCGTGTATCAGACCTCGAGCGCACTACCCGTGGGCAGAGTTCAGCTAGTTGCAGCGGTTATACCTAAGTCTAGGCCAGTTGCGGCCTGCGAGCCGCAGATGCTATTGGACAAATGGACTAGGCTTCATCATCCTGTCTTTGGAAGTGAGCGACATGAGGACCCCCAGAACTTTATTGATTAGTGCAGGGACAGACTGCACAATATGAGAATATTAGAGTCACACGGGGTGGACTTTACCACTTTTCAGCTGGAGGGCAGGGCCCGTATATGGTGGCAACCCTATCTTCTCGGCAAACTAGTAGGTTCTCCTCCCATGACTTAGGATCAGTTCACACCCCTCTTTTTGGACATATATATTCCATCCTCTCAGAGGGAAGAGTAGTGGTTTTAGTTCGAGCAGCTTTAGTAGGGCCAAATGTCGATGACCGACTATGAGGCGAGATTCTTTGAGTTATCTCACCATGCACTTATGTTACTTCCCATCGATGCAGAGAGAGTGGGGAGATTTTTTGCAGGTTTGCACTCTAGTATCCAGGCCTCCATGGCCCGAGAGGTTGAGATGGGGACTTCATATGAGCTAGTTGTAAAGATAGCTCAGAGGATCGAGGGTGTTCGTTAGCAGAGCTGAGAGTAGGTAACGAGGTATAAGAGGTTTCGATATTCGGGAGGATTCAGTAGTGCCCCGGCTAGGGGCAGAGGTTAGTTTGTGAGGGGTCAGTCTAGTAGGCCCACATATCCAGCATCGCCGCCTCCTCGGGTGCTCTAGTGCGGCCTTATTTCAGTGCCATGCCAGAGAGTTCATATCGCCCACCAGTTATTCAGGGTTCCTCTAGTGGGTATTCAGGCCATCAGGGTTAGACTTTAGGTCAGCAATCCGTCGTACTGAGAGGTTGTTTCGAGTGCGGGATCTTGGTCATGTGAGGATGTTCTACCCCAAGCTTCGGGGCAAGGCAGTGCAGCAGAGCCAGCAACCTATGATGACAACACCAGCTACCACACCAGTCGTCCGACCGCCTAGAGACGGAAGGCAGGTGGGTAGGGGTCGTCCTAGAGGTGGAGGCCAGGCAGGTGTAGGCCAGGCAGGTGGCACTCTGATAAGTAGGGATTTGACTACTTATTTTCACTCTTTTAATTTCGTGTTAGCTCAAAAATTGCTTAAAGGTATTCCCGAAAACTAATGAAATATGCTTTCTTGTAGGAGTGTTGGAATATGAGCTAAAGAGAAGAAAATTAACTCAAGAAGGAGCAATTTTGGACAAGGACCAAAACAAGGCTAAAAGAGCAAAATGTGGACCGCACAATATTGAATGCAGCCGTAGAACATCAGGTAGCCTCTGTCAGTTTTCCTTTACAAAGTGCGGACCGCACAATTATAGTGTAGCCGCAGAATATGAGGTTTAGAGAGATTTACTGTTGGGCCATGAAGAAGTGCGCACCACTATTGTGCAGCCGCAGAATCAAGAGCGCGACTGCACTTAAAAATGTGCGGTCCGCGAAAGTCCCTCATGCCAAAGCCCAAGATCAACAAATGTGGTCCACACTATTATTGTGCGGCCACAGAATCAAGAGTGCGGCAGCACATAGAAATGTGCGGTCCGCAGAAGTTGAAGAAGTGCAGTCGCAACCCAGAATTGTGCGGCCACGGAAATTTAATTTGTCAAGCCAAGTTTCAAAGTGCGGGCCGCAAATAGAATTGCGTGTCCGCACAACATCTATATGGGCAATTTTGTACGATAATTTCAATTGGGTATAAATAGATATTTTTGTCATTTTTAGGTTAAGTTTTGTGCACCTCAGAATAGATAGCCGTTTTTCTTTACTGTATTGGGTAACTTTGTAATAGTTTAACATTTTAACATTATATTTTCTTCCCTTAATTATCTATTATGAATTTTATCTTAGATTCTTCTTTAATTTCTAATTTTCCATGAGTAGCTAAATTTTTAGCTAGGGTTGTGACCCGATCCTAGTGTGGGTACCTAATGGGTGTTTGATTTAGGGCTTGTTTGTGATTAGTGATATTTAGCCTAGTTCTTGCTTGAATTTAAGAATTAATGGTTGCAAACATTGATTCATGCCTAATTGACTTAGTTTCAACTTGAGAAAGAGAGACTAAGTCTGGGAAAGCTTGGCTAACAAGGAACTGGGGTGAACTCGAGAAATTGATAGCCCCAATTAAAGGGTTGAATCTAGAGATAGTAAGACCCGACTTGAGCATTTATCAATTGTTTTGTGCAATATGCATTTGGACTTGAGAAAGCCAAATTGGGCAAAATCACTCTAACTACTGAGAGGTATTGAGTGGGTAATTATGTGTGATTGCTATATTACGACCCCGATCAATCAAACTTTCCCTAGAGCCTACAACCCGTTAGGTAACCACCTAGGTGGAAGTCACGACCCTATATCTTTTATAACCTGAAAAACAACAATATCAAAAACATTGTCTCTTAGATTTTCAATTACGAGCATTAGCATACAAACTAGAAGTAGAAAAGAAACAACTGAATATGTGGAAGTGCAATCTTGGGCACGTCATACATTAGACTAGGTATACACCTAATCCTACATAAATCTCTATGTGGAATCGACCCCGACTCGTGTTGGGTATTTATAATTGCATCGACCACCTCACAATCCCAATTAGTGGTGTGAGTTTGGGCGACATCAATTTTTGGCATCGTTACCGAGGAGATAAAAATGGATTTAGCTATATATTTGGTTTTGTGTGTGATTTGTCTTCTTTTCTTTCCGGTTACTAATCTCTTTGTGAAACAATTGCAGGTGATAAAATGGCTCTCAACAACAATGATCCTCTTGGAAACATGCCATTGGGGGAGGATGTGGATGATGACCAAGTTGATGAGGTTCCTCTTGAACCTCAAGCAAATAGACGAGGCCTTCTGCCTCAAGATAATGTTCCTTTTCCACCCCCACCTCCTCCAAGAGTGGCGGCACACCGGGTGTTGCCGAATGAAGGATACGCAAGTGCATAGTCCCACCCCGTATTAGGGCAGGAAACTTTCAAATCACAAATGTCATGCTTACACTATTGGAACAATAGGGATTCTTCACCGAGGCTCCGAGTCAAAATTCATACAAGCACTTGAAAGGGTTTGTTGACACTTGCTAGGGGAGTAAACAGACCAACGTCTCTGAGGATATTTTACGGTTGAGGCTATTCCCTTTCTCTATACGGGGGAAGACTTTGGACTAGTTAGAGAGATTGCCAAATCATTCTATCCATATATGTGATGAATTGGCCGAGAAATTTATTGCCAAGTTTATTTCTCCCGGGCATATGGCAACTCTAAGGGATGAGATTCTAGCTTTCAAACAAGAACCCAACGAGCCTTTACATGAAATATGGGAAAGGTACCGAACAATGGTCAAAAAGTTCCCCAACAATGACATGACTGAGGCTATGATTCAACAAACTTTCTATAGGGGGATCAACACTACAAATCAATTCATGGTCAACCAACTTGCCGATGGTTCGTGTCAACACCATATGAGAAAGCTTGTGATATCTTAGCTGAAATAGCGGATACTTCATCGGCATGGCAAAGTAGAGCGAATGTGCCTCAAGGTGATCCAAATTTGATTCACCTCTACAAAGAGTTACATGATCATGGGAAAGCAATTGCCGAGTTGACCACCACAATGAATCAATTGGCCAAAGCTCAACTATAACAAGTGCGTATGAAGCTAGTAAATGCAATGGAGGGAGTTAATTTGATGGTGAACAAGAGGAGGCAAAGAGGTCCTCAAGTACAAAACTGGGTTGAAAATTATGTGCAAAATGATAGTGGATTTGATCAAGATGGACAATAAAATAAGCAAGAGGAGGAAGTACAATATGTGAACAACTTCCAAGGGTAAAGAAACAACATCAAGGCCCAAGTAAACAACAATGGCGACCACAAGGAAATCAAGGAAATATTAATTCTAGCAATCAAGGTGGTTGGAACAATCAAAACAACCAAGGGAATTAGAACAATCAAGGAAATTGGAGCGGCAATAATCAAGGCTATTAGGGAGGTGACAACCAAGGAGGGTGGAACAACAACAACAACCGGGGGTTAGGTTTTCAAAGGCCCCCAATATTTCAACAACTGAGCAATTCACTTCCCTATCCTTCTCAAGGTCCGAGCTCTTCCAATAATGAGATGGGACAAATCGAGAACATGTTTAAACAAATGATGGAGAAGAATGTCGACTCTGATGCTCAACTTGCCTCTCATAACACTTATATTCGGAATTTGGAAGTTCAATTGGGCCAAATCTCACAAGCTTTGAACACTCGTCCTAAGGGGGAACTACCAAGTGATATGGTAGTGAACCCAAAGTGTGGGAATAACATGGGACATGCCATGTCCATGACTACAAGGAGTGGAAAAGGTGGAGATGCAACCACCTCAAGCCAAACGAAAATTGTGGATGAGGAACAATTGGTACAAGAAAATGAGATGCCAAGCAATGAAGTGCAAGCAAATGATAAGGTGAGAATTGATATTGAAGACAATGTGGAGGAGACTCAAGAAAAAGTGAACCCATCTATGGAACACGTAATTGACATGCTGAAACTGGTAGTGCCAAAGGCTAAGGCACCAATGCCAAGTCCTCCTCCTCCATACCCTCAAAGGCTTGCAAAGCAAAATAGTGAGAACCAATTCAAAAAGTTTATTGACATGATGAAGAGTTTGTCTATCAACGTACCATTTGTTGAGGCTTTAGAGAAAATGCCAGGTTATGCAAAGTTCATAAAGGGCTTGGTGACCAAGAAGAGGTCGATGAGTTGTGAGACTATCAAGATGACACATCATGTGAGTGCTATTTTGCATTCAATAGCTCCGAAATTGAAATATCCCTACGCTTTCACAATCCTTTGTACCATTGGAAGCGCCGACTTTGCCAAAGCTTTATGTGATCTTGGAGCAAGTATCAACTTGATGCCCTACTCAGTGTTCAAAACTTTGGGAATTGGGCAACCAAGACCCATATCCATGAGGTTACAAATGGTGGATCGTATAATGAAGAGACCTTTGGGTATTATTGATGATGTGTTGGTTCGTGTTGACAAGTTCATCCTCCCGAAGGACTTTGTGATTCTTGATTGTGAAGTGGACTATGAGATGCCTATTATTTTGGGTAGACCATTCCTTGCTACGAGGAAGGCTCTTGTTGATGTGGAAGCCGGTGAGCTCACTTTCCGGGTGGTTGATGAAAAGGTGGTCTTCCATGTGTGCAAATCTATGAGGTAAACAAATAGCAATGAAGTTTGTTCGTTTATGGATTTGGTGACCGATATGATTATTGATGATGCTAGTGCCACAATGAATGTTGAAGATAATTGGGAAGCCATTTTGCTCAACCTTGATGATGAGGAGGAGAAAGAAGGCTATATGGAATGTGTGAATGCATTGCAAATAATGCGTTCGTACACTTATGAACCCTTCAAGTTATCCTTGGATCTTGAAAACCGAAAGACTCCTCCCAACAAAGCCCTCAATCGAGGAGCCTCCCACTTTGGAGTTAAAGCCACTGCCTCCGCATCTCAGGTATGAATTCCTTGGCCCTTCTTCTACTTTACCAGTTATTCTTTCCTCTTATTTGACTAACATGCAGGTAGAGTCCACATTGGAGGTGCTACAAAGGAGAAAGAGAGAAATTGGATGGACATTGGCGGATATCTGAGGCATAAGCCCCGCCTTTTGCATGCACAAGATTATTTTGGAGGAGGGTGCCAAACCCTCCGTTAAACATCAAAGGAGGCTAAATGAAGCAATACAAGAGGTGGTCAAGAAGGAGAACATAAAGTGGTTGGATGTCAGGGTTGTTTACCCCATTTCCTTTAGTTCATGGACTTCTCCAGTGCAATGTGTCCCAAAGAAAGGGGGCATGACTGCCGTTACCAATGACAAGAACGAGTTGATTCCTACAAGAACGGTGACCAGATGGAGGGTGTGTATGGACTGTCGCAAGCTCAACAAAGTCACAAGAAAGGATCATTTTCCATTTCCCTTCCTTGATCAATGCTTGATAGGTTAGTCGATCGTGCTTTCTATTGTTTCCTCGAGCGGTATTCCGGATACAATCAAATTCTTATTGCTCCGGAGGATCAAGAAAAGACCACGTTCACATGTCCCTATGGTACTTTCGCATTCTCGCAGATGCCATTTGGGTTATGCAATGTACCGATGACTTTTCAACGATATATGATGGCTATTTTCACCGACATTGTGGAGGATATTCTTGAGGTCTTCATGGATGATTTTTCTGTGGTTGGAAATTCTTTTGATGAGTGCTGGAACAACTTGGACAAGGTTTTGGCAAGATGTGGGGAAACTAACTTGGTTTTGAATTGGGAGAAATGTCACTTCATGGTAGAGGAAGGCATAGTCCGCGGCCACAAAATTTCAAAGCATGGTATTGAGGTCGACAAGGCCAAAATTGAGGTAATCTCCAAACTCACTCCCCTACATTCGTGAAGGTAGTGAGGAGCTTCTTGGGTCATACGGGGTTCTATCGCCGATTTATCAAGGATTTTTCCAAAGCGGTGAACCCCTTGTGTAAGCTTTTAGAGAAGGATGCCAAATTCCATTTCAACGAAGATTGCATGAAGGCATTCAAGTTGTTTAAGTTCAAGTTGACTACTACTCTTATTATTACCGCACCAGATTGGAGCTTGCCTTTTGAGCTCGTGTGTGATTCAAGTGTTGTAACGGTTGGAGAGGTGTTGGTCAACGTATCCACAAAATCTTCCATCCAGTCTACTATGCTAGCAAGACCATAAATGATGCCCAAGTCAACTACACAGTGATCGAAAAAGAGCTCCTTGCTATTGTTTTTGCTATGGAGAAGTTCTGCCCATACTTGATGGGTACAAAGGTTATTGTTCATACCGACCATGCGGTGCTTCGATATTTGATAAGCAAGAAAGATTCTAAGGTAAGGTAAATGCGGTGGGTGCTTCTATTGCAAGAGCTAGATCTAGAGATTCAAGACCGCAAGGGTAGTGAAAACCAAGAGGCAGACCACTTGTCTCGTTTGGAGGAGGAGGGGAGGCCACATGACGGTCTTGAGATAAATAATTCATTTCCCGGCGAGCAACTCCTAGCCATTTCAATGACTGGGATGCCATAGTTCGCAGACTTAGCAAACTATATTGTTAGTAGCATTGTACCGAATGAGTTATCTTCAAACTAATGGAAGAAGCTCAAACGGGATTGCCTTGATTATTATTGGGATGAGTCGTACCTCTTCCGCATTTGCACCGATGGTGTGATTCGACGATGTATACCTAAGGAGGAACAAGTGGGAATTCTTGAGGCTTGCCACTCTTCACCGTATGGTGGTCACCATGGTGCAGCAAGAACGGCGGCAAAAGTTTTGAGTTGTGGATTTTAGGCCTACTCTCTAAAAGGATACTAGTGATCTTGTCAAATATTGTGATGAATGCCAAAGGGCCGGTGGAATTTCAAAAAAGAACGAAATGCCTCTCACCACCATTTTGGAGATAGATATTTCCTATGTGTGGGGTATTAATTTCATGGGTCCGTTTTTAAGCTCTTATGGGAACACCTACATTCTAGTCGTGGTTGATTATGTGTCTAAGTGGGTCGAGGCTGTTGCTTTGCCCAACAATGAAGTGAGGAGTGTGGTGGAATTCTTGAAGAATAACATGTTTACAAGATTCGGTACTCCAAGGGCCATAATAAGTGACGGAGGTTCGCATTTTTGCAACAAGGCTTTTGATACGTTACTCACAAGGTATGGTGTCACTCACAAAGTATCGATCCCCTATAATCCTCAAGCAAGTGGACAAGTTGAAGTCTCCAACCAGGAGATCAAGAGTATTTTATCAAAGAATGTTAATGCCAACCGGACGGATTGGTCGAGAAAACTTGATGATGCTCTATGGGCTTATACGATGGTCTACAAAACACCGACCGGAATGTCTCTATACCAGTTGGTATTTAGGAAGGCGTGTCATCTTCCGGTGGAACTTGAGCATAAGGCCATGTGGGCTTTGAAGAAGTTGAACCTTGAGTGGAATCGCGCCGCCAACTTAAGGGTGGCACAATTGAATGAGCTTGATGAATTCCGGTACCATTCCTACACAAGCTTGTCCCGATACAAGGAGAATATGAAGTACCTCCATGAAAAGTAGATCCATAACAAGGGGTTTAAAGAAGGTGATCTCGTGCTATTGTTCAATTCCCGGTTACAGATGTTCCCGGACAAGTTGAAGTCTAAATGGAGTGGCTCATTTGAAGTGGTGAATGTGACCCCCTTTGGTGCTTTTGACTTGAAAAATAAGAATGATGAGGTGTTTAGAGTCAATGGGCACCTGGTAAAATACTATCTTGGCAAGGTTGATGATGGCCACATTATGCCGGTTCTTCATTTCAAATGATTGGTAATCTCCAATGTGTCGCGACATTAAATCAGGCGCTTCTTGGGAGGCAACCCATGTGTCTTTTTCTTTTTCTTCTTCATTAGATGGACTTTGTTTTATGCTAACTAGTTTTGAAGTGTATGCAGGAATGGGTGTGCATGAAAAAATTTGGCTAAGTGTTGCAACTCTGTGGACCACACAATCATCTGCGGCCTCACAATTCTGTATGTGATCGCACAACTGGAAGATCAAAAGTGCAAGCTCTCTGAAGATTGGCTTGTCAAATTTCATAGCCAATTTGCGGTCGCACTCACTTTTATGCGGACCACAGAGTTCTATCAAGGGTCTAGGTAAAGAGTGCGGACTGCACTCAAAATTGTGCTGTCGCACTCAACTTAATTCTTGAATGACTTGGTCAGCCTATAAATAGAACCTTAGTGCACTATTCACAACTTTACACACTCTGAGTTCTTGAGGACTAAGCAAGCACAGTGCACATCCAATTGTTTCACATTTCACACTCATTTCATCAATCTAGATCATTCCTTGCATCCTTCATTACTGGTATGTTTGTAGAGTTCTATCAAGGGTCAAGGTAAAGAGTGTGGACCACACTCAAAATTGTGCGGCCGCACTCAACTTAAATCTGGAACGACTTGGTCAGCCTATAAATAGAACCTTAGTGCATTATTCATAACTTTACACACTCTTGGTTCTTGATGCCTAAGCGAGCACAATGCACATCCAATTGTTTCACATTTGATACTCATTTCGTCAATCTAGATCATTCCTTGCATACTTCATCACTGGTATGTTCATTACATTCTTAAATTTTTCAATTTCTCTTAGTTTTTATTCTTTTGTGTTAGGGTTATTTTTAGGCCTAATATGTTAATTGATTAGTCATGTGTTCTTAGAATCAGTTGGGTAATATCATATATGTTCATTGGGGCTTAGGTAGATCGTTAATCATGTTTAATTGCTAAAACCATGGCTAATTTGTGAAAAATTGCATGAACCCTGAAGTACTACTACGTAATTTCAAATTGTGCGGCTGCACACACTTTTGTATGGTCCGCACTCTTAAAGTTTAAGGCAAAAGTGTGCATGAAAAGTGCGGAACACACTCAAAATTTTGTGGTCCGCAATAATTTGTGCGGTCCACGAAAAAGTATATGGGACCACACTGTTGAATGCTCAGAGAACAACAGTCTGAACCTGGGGTTGTGCGGCCGCACCCAAAATTGTGCAGCCCGCAATACAAGATGTGTGACCGTGATTTAAAATTGTGTGGTCTGCACATGGCAGTCTGTGGCCGCACTCAATTTTTGTATAGTCCGCACTGCCTCTTGTGTAGTCTGATTTCCTACAACTATTATGCATGCATATATGTACATTGTGAACTTGAACTCTGACTGACTTATATGCCTTGTATTGCAGACAATGGTTCGTTCAAGAGGTAGAGACAACACATCTAAAAGGAGAGGTGAATCCTCCCAAGGCCGGGGCAAAGGTACTCAAGCTTTGGGAGTGCAATCTAAACCAATCACCAAAAAGCCAACCACTGGGAGAGGCCAGGCCTCTGTACTCTCTGAGTCTAGTTCATATGCTGCGTATAGGGATGCTTCAGAGGGAAACTCTATGGAAGGGCAGCCGGAAACCCAATCACAGCAAGTTCATGGGAGATGCCAACTCCGTGATGGACCCTCCACCTTAGCAAGTTCTTTTGAGGGTTCAGAGGCAGGCAGCAGGGCTCAGAGCCCTCGTCTACACATACTCCTCCTGCACCAATTTATTTAGATGATGATGATGATGTCCCGGATGATGGTAGAGGAGGGGACACTCAAGTGGGCGGCCTTGAGAGGTCGAAGAAGAAGAAAATATAAGAGGATCAGTTTGTGAGTTTGACGGCCTTCACAAGGTTCAGAGAGTGGTGGCCCCAGAGATCGCTCACACTTGAGTTACAGTTCTTAATTAAGATTTGGATAATCACAATCCAAATGTCTTTAGATAGTTCCGAGAGCGAAAGGGGTGGAGGTGGTTCACCCAAAGTGTCACCAATGCAAAGGAGCACTTGGTTAAAGAATTTCATGCCAATGTGGCTCATATAAAGAAGGGTACCAAGATAACAAAGGTGAGAAATCTGAAGGTCAAATTTGACTCCTGCTCTTTGAACATTTTTGTGGGATTTGAAGAAGTAGAGACAGTCCAGTATTTGGAAAGCTTGCTAAGAGTGATGCAGCTCCCCCGTGGCTAGCTGATATTTTGGCTACTCGGGGACCACCACCACCGTGGATCACAATATGGGTTCCTATCCTCCTGGCCACCCTATATTTTGAAGCTAAAGGGTGGCAGACCTTTGTGTGTAGCTGTATTAGTCTGTGTTTGAATGAGAACAATCTCCCTCTTCCTCGAGCAGTTCTGGCGGCTTCTATTATGGTTGGGTACCCAATTAATGTGGGTGCCATAATGTCAACCAACATCACATTAGCTGTCCAAAAAGGTGAAAGATACTAGCCTTATCCAAACACCCGCATAGAGTATTTCAACGATGCAAAGGTGGAATCGAGGCCATATGATACAAAGGTAAAGGCCAAGAAGCCCGTCTCATAGTACCACCTGCAATGTGCTGACAACCCAAAGTTTAAAGGTAAGGCAACTACCTCCGCTAGCTAGTCTGAGGAGCCAATAGTAGTGGTTAGAGATTAAGCTACTGAGCCTTCCATAGTTACCATGCCTTCCATAGCAGTTGAGCCTTCCACCAGGAAAGATGACATGCCACCACCTCTATCTTCTAGACCATCTACTTCAGTGCCAGTGCCTGCCTCTTCCACATATTCACTCATTGTGCTACAAGTCTCCCAAACATTAGCGAGTCTCAACAACTGGATGCAGACAGCTACTTCAAAGATATCTGACATATCCAGTGCTATTGTAGCATAGTTGTCTACCCCAACAGGACCTCAGGTACCTCCGTTAGTAGAGGAAACATTGTCAAAGATCCTGGAATCAGAAGACCATTATGTAGACTCTAGTGGCACATGGAGAAGTCATTGAGGAGTTGGGAAAACAGGTGAAGAAAATGCGGAAGTCTCAGGCTTCGAAGAAGTTGATGGATAGGTTAAGAAAAGAAGTTGCTAAGATTACATCTGCTGGAGATCTACCACTTGATTTACTGATAGAGTCAGCACCATCAGTACCTGAGGCATCATAGGCAGCAGGTGGTCGGTCTGAAGAGCCAGACCTTACTGCCCACACCGCTGAGGAGATGCTCCAGATGCTCAGCAACCCTGTTGTCCCACAGCCAGGTGATGATGAGATACAGTTAGAGGAGGCCGAGGGTGCTGAGGATACCATGTGCACTGAGACCACATAGGGAGTTCTCTTCACTATCTACCCTTCCTTGTTCTTATTTTTGCTAAGCATTGAGGACAACGCTTATATTTATTCAAGGGGTGGTCTATTTTGGATAATTCATTATTACATTGACATTTGGCCTGTAATAACTCTAATACTCTTTTTCTTTTATCTTTATTTTCTCTTTGGTTATGTATCTATTCCTCTCTTTCACTTGATGTATATATTCATTTCCCCTCAGTTTGTATATTTATTTGTCTTACTTTTCGTAGTTTATTTCATAGCTTTTTTAGTTTGTTTTTCTTAAGTAGTATAACTTCTTATTTAATTTAGTAACTTCTTTTTATGTTAAAGTTATCAATAAGCCTTTGGTTTTTTTAATACTACAGTTCTTTCCAAATGTGGGTTTTGTGTGAACCGGGTGGCTCTTCCCAATGATGGATGGCGTGACAACCTTCTTAATGGATTGAGTCCATTTTTTTCTTTTATGTATAGGTAAAAACAGTAATAATGAATAAAAGGGTCTCAAGCATGCTTCACTTGGTACCAACATATTTACCTACGGCTTTATGGTTAAAAATAATTTGTTGGCAGAAAATACCTTTAGTTGTGACCTTTTGATTCTTGTGTTGACTTAAGTAGTCATTGAGTGGTTCAGTCGAGTCATTTGTGATTATCAATATTAATTAGGGTTGTTGTGGGCCCTCGACTCCATTCTCTTTAGCAATCCATCTGCGTGAGAGGTGAGATATTTAGTTGCAAGTCCAAGTACCCGTGCTAATAGTCTAGAACTTGCCCCCGAATGTTTTCTAGGTGAAATTCTAAGTGCAGCTTGGCTTGAGAAATGATTATAGGCTCTCCTTGATCCAATTTGAAATCTTCTATAGCCTACCAATGTGATATCCCTAATCAACTCATTTGATCCTAAGCCTTTTTCATTCAATAACCACGTTACAAGCCTTTATCTATTTTGTAATGACCCTCTCTTGGCACCCGATCTTTCCTTAGTATTTTGGAGAAACAATTGGCTAAAGCATAAGTTTGGGAGAGAAACGAGGAGTTTGAAAGTGATATAAAGGTACAAAGAGGAGGAAAGAAATGAAGAAGAGGGAAGGAAAGATAAAAAAATAAAGAACAAAAAGAAAAATGCCAAAAAGAAAGTGAATAACGTAAAGAGTTGAAGGGATTCAAAGAAAAAAAATAATAATGAAAGGCATGGAATAAGTAGAGAAGGAGAAAATGAATATCATGACCAAGAGAGAGTGACATTACGTCTCTTTAGATCCCCCGAGTAAAAAGAAAATGACTCAAAGAGTCGATAAAGTATGAGCCAAAAAGATAAAATGGAGTGCTTAAGGAAAGATGAACTCATTCTATTCCAAAAAGCCCTACCTTGGTCCAAAAGCCTTCATTACATCCTAAAAAAGCCCTACATGATTTCAAGTTGAGTGAGCTTTCATTAGTGGTGATTTACATGAGGGTCAAGCATATGGTACTTAGAGTCATACTTGTGACATTCTTTTGAGAGAGATTAGCGAACTTTTCACAATCCTTGAATTAAGTGCTACATTCTAAAGTGAGATATGCTAACGGAGAGTAGAGGAGGAGGAGGTTGGGATCCACAATGACATACATGAAAGAGCGAGCTTCCTTGATGAATAAAGTCAACTCTTGATGCTCTATTGTCACATTAGAACTATTGTACTCAAAAAGTCATTTCATTGCATTTTTGATAATTCATACGTATTGTGGGTAATTGTTGGTCCGAATTGTTGTGTGCTTGATTCACCTTAGGCCATATGAAATAGTTCTTGTCTTGTGGAGGTGGAAATTACCTTATTTTCTTAAGGACAATCAAAAGCTTAAGTTTGGGGGAGTTGATAAGTAGGGATTTTGACTACTTATTTAAACTCTTTTACTTTCGTGTTAGCTCAAAAATTGCTTAAAGGTATTCCCGAAAACGAATGAAATATGCTTTCTTGCAGGAGTATTGGAATATGAGCTAAAAAATGAAAATCAACTCAAGAAGGAGTAATTTTGTAAAAAGACCAAAACAAGGCTAAAAGGCAAAGTGCAGACTGCACAATATTGAGTGCGCTCGCAGAACATGAGGCAGCCTCTGTCAGTTTTCCTTTACAAAGTGCGGACCGCATTACTATTATGCGGCCGCACTCAGAAATGTGCAGTCCCCAGAAGTCCCCCATGCCAAAGCCTAAGATCAAGAATTGTGGTCTGCACAATTATTGTGCATTCGCAGAATCAAGAGTGTGGCTGCACTCAGAAATGTGCGGTCCGCAGAAGTTGAAGAAGTGAGACCGCAACCTAAAATTGTGCGGCCATAGAAGTCCAACCTGTCAAGCCAAGTTTCAAAGTGCAGACCGCATACAGCATTGTGCGGCTGCACAACCTCCGCATGGGCAATTTTTCCGACAATTTTAGCTGGGTATAAATAAATCTTTTGTCATTTTTAGGTTAAGTTTTTTGCACCTGAGAATAGATAGCCGTTTTTCTTTACTGTATTGTGTAAATTTGTAATAGTTTAACATTTTAACATTAGATTTTATCCCCTTAATCATCTATTATGACTTTTATCTTAGATTCTTCTTTAATTTCTGCATTTTTCATGAGTAGCTAAATTTCTAGCTAGGGTTGAGAGCCAACCCTAGTGTGGGTACCTAATGGTTGTTTGATTTAGGGCTTGTTTTTGGTTTGAATTAGTGATATTTAGCCTAGTTCTTGCTTGAATTTATGAATTAATGGTTGCAAACATTGACTCATGCCTAATTGACTTAGTCCTTACTTTAGAAAGAGAGACTAAGTCTAGGAACGCTTGGCTAACAAGGAATTGGTGTGAACTCAAGAAATTGGTAGCCCCAATTAAAGTGTTGAATCTAGAGATAGTAAGACCCGACTTGAGAATTTATCACTTGTTTTGTGCAATACCTATTTGGACTTGAAAGCTAAATTGGGCAAAATCACTCTAACTACCGAGAGGTATTGAATGGGTAATTACGTGTGATTGCTATATTACGACCCCGATCCATCAAACTTGCCCTAGAGCCTACAACCCATTAGGTAATCACCTAGGTGGAAGTCACGACCTTGGATCTTTTATAACCTAAAAAAACAATATCAAAAACATTGTCTCTTAGCTTTTCAATTACAAGCATTAGCATACAAACAAGAAGTAGAAAAGAAACAACTGAATATATGGAAGTGCAATCTTGGGCACGTCATACATTAGACTAGGTATATACCTAATCCCATATAAAGCTCTCTGTGGAATCGGCCTCGACTCGTGTTGGGTATTTATAATTGCATCGATCGCCTCACAATCCCAATTAGTGGCGTGAGTTTGGGTGACATCACACTCCAGCTAGATTCTATGCTTTTCCGGCCACACCAGATGCAGTGGCCTCGGATGCCATGATCACAGGTACTATTTCTGTCTGCGGTAGGGATGCTTCGATACTATTTGATCTAGGTATTCATATGTTTTCTCTCTGTTTGCTTATTTCTTGGGTGTTCCTCGTAAGTCCTTGGGTACTCCTTTCTATGTGTCCACATCGTTGGGTGATTCTGTTGTTATAGATCGGATCTATCGGTCTTGTATTGTTACTTTCTATGGTTATGACACTAGAGAGGATCTTCTATTGCTCGATATGACCGAAATTGAGATCATTCTGGGCGTGGATTGGTTATCTCCATATAGCGCCATCCTTGATTGTCATGCCAAGACTGTTACCTAGGCGATGCTAGAGTTGCCTAGGTTGGAGTGGAAGGGTTCGTCTGTCGGTGCATCTAGTCGGGTTATCTCTTTTTTGAAGGCTCGATACATGGTGGAGAAGGGTTGTTTGGCTTACCTAGCTTATGTTCGGGATACTACTACAGAGACTCCAGCGGTTGATTCACTGCCTGTGGTCTAGGAGTTCTCCGATGTGTTTCCTTCTGATCTTCCAGGCATGCCACTAGATCATGATATCGATTTCTATGTCAATTTGGCTCTATGTACCTAGCCTATCTCTATCCTACCGTAACGTATTGTTCCAAAAGAGTTGAAGGAACAACTTAAGGAGTTTCTAGCAAATGGGTTTGTCAGATCGAGTGTATCATCTTGGGGTGCACCAGTGTTATTCGTGAAGAAGAAAGATGGGACTATGCAGATGTGTATTAATTACCACCAGCTAAACAAGGTTACCATTAAGAACAAGTACCCATTGTCACATATTGATGATTTGTTTGACCAGTTGCAGGGTACCAGGGTGTTCTCTAAGATCGACTTGAGATCGGGGTACCATTAGTTGAAGATTCAGTATTTGGATGTTCCGAATACGGCTTTCCGAATTAGTATGGACATTATGAGTTTCTAGTGATGTCCTTCGTTTGACTAACGTGCCAGCGGCATTTATGGATTTGATGAATCGGGTGTTTAGGCCAAAGATTGATTTGTTTGTCATTGTCTTGATTTATGACATTTTGATCTACTCGCATAGCATGGAGGAGCACGAGCAGCATTTGAGAGAGGTGCTTCAGACCTTGCGGGAACAGAAGCTATATGCTAAGTTCTCCAAGTGTGGGTTCTGGTTAGATTTTGTGGCATTCTTGGGATATGTTGTATTAGGCGAGGGTATTAAGGTAGATCCCAAGAAGATCGGGGCAGTTTAGAGTTGGCCTCATCCTACTACGGCGACCAAGATCAAGAGCTTCTTAGGGTTAACAGGTTATTATCGCCGGTTTGTGGAGGGCTTCTGATTTGTTGTGACACCTTTGACTAGATTAACCTAGAATAGTACTCCGTTTCAATGGTTCGATGATTATGAGGTGATCGTTCAGAAGCTCAAGATCGTATTGCCTTCAGCACCGGCGTTAGTGTTGCCTTCCGGTTCATGGATGTATACTATGTATTGTGATGCTTCACGCGTTGGTTTAGGTTGTGTATTGATATAGGAGAGGTGAGTTATTGCATATGTTTCACGTCAGCTAAAGCCCCACGAGAAGAATTACCCTGTACATGATTTGGAGTTGGCCGCAATTATTTATTCTCTTAAGATTTGGTGGCATTACCCTGTACATGATTCACAGCTTGCAGCATTTGTTCAAGCAGAGTGATCTCAATTTGAAGCAGCGCAGGTGGCTTGAGTTACTAAAGGATTACGATATTACCATCCTTTATCATCCGGGCAAGGCGATTGTAGTTGCGGATGCCTTGAGTAGAAAGGCGGAGAGTATGGGTAGTTTGGCATTTGTTTCAGCAGAGGAGAGGCCACTAGCTTTGGACATTCAATCCTTGGCTAGCGGACTTGTGAGGTCAGATATTTCAAAGCCCAGTCGAGTTCTTGCATGCATCGTCACCCAATCTTTACTATTCGAGCAGATCAAGGCTTGTCAGTTTGATGATCTGCACTTATTGGTTCTTAAAGAGATAGTACTACAGGGTAGTACTAAGGATGTTACTATCGGTGAGGATGGTGTTCTTCAACTCCAGGGTCATCTATGTATCCTTAATGTTGATGGATTAGGGGAAAATATTCTAGAGGAGGCACACAGTTCTTGGTATTCTATTCGTCCTGGTGCTACGAAGATGTATCGCTACCTGAGGCAGCATTATTGGTGGCGGTAGATGAAGAAGGACATAGTTGAGTATGTAGCAACGTGCCTAAATTTCCAGCAAGTTAAGTATGGGCATCAAAGGTCAGGTGACCTACTCCAGCAGATGGTTATACCTGAGTGGAAATAGGAGTGCACTACTATGGATTTCGTAGTTGGGTTGTCGTGGACCTTACGGAAGTTTGATGCAGCTTGGGTCATTTTCGACAGGTTGACCAAGTCGGCACACTTCATTCCAGTTGTGACCACGTATTCTTCGGAGAAATTAGCTCAAATTTATATTCAGGAGATTGTTCGGTTGCATTGTGTGCCTATTTCCATCATATCGGATAGAGGCCCTCAGTTTACTTTGCATTTCTAGAGGGCAGTACAGAGTGAGTTAGGGACCCCGGGTAGAGCTTAGCATAGCCTTTCATTCGCAGACCGACGGGCAGTTAGAGCGGACGGTTCAGATCCTTAAGGATATGCTCAGAGCATGTGTGATTGACTTTGGAAGGTAGTGGGATCGATTCTTGCCTTTGGCCGAGTTTGTTACAATAACAATTATCAGTCTAGCATCGAGATGGCTCCATTTGAGTTTTTATATGGTCAGCGGTGTCGTTCGCCCATCGGATGGTTTGAGCCAGGCGAGGCTAAGTTATATGGTACTGATTTGGTGAAGGATGCCTTGGAAACGGTAAAGTTGATTCAGGAGCAACTTCGCACAGCACAGTCCAAACAAAAGAGTTACATGGATCTGAAGGCGCGTGATTTATCATTTATGGTAGGCGAGAAGGTTCTCTTGAAAGTCTTGGGAATAAAGGGAATCATGAGGTTCGGGAAGAAGGGCAAGTTGATCCCAAGGTTTATAGGTCCAATTGAGGTGTTGAGATGAGTTGGAGAGGTTGCTTATAAGCTTGCTTTACCTCCCAGTCTATCGGGAGTTCATCCGGTCTTCCGCGTGTCTATGCTCCGGAGGTATCATGCCAATAGGTCGCATGTGTCAGACTATAACACGGTTCAGCTAGATGAGAGCTTAGGTTATGAGGAGGAGCCAGTTGCCATTATTGATAAGTAGGTTTTCCAGTTGAGGTCCAAGAAGATTTCTATGGTAAGAGATTCAGTTGAGGGGCCAACCAGTCAAGGAGGCGACTTAGGAGGCGGAGGAGGATATGCAAAGCAGATATCCACACTTATTCGACACTTCAGGTACAATTCTAGACCCTTTCGAGGACGAACGTTTGTTTAAAAGGTGGAAAATGTAATGACCCGACCGGTCGTTTCGCTTTCTAGAACCCCATACCCCTAAATAAGACTTCTCGTATGTGCTTTTACTGCTTTACAACTCGCAGGGATGGCTAGTTCGGGTTTGGAAGGGTTCGGGTTGAAATCGGAACACTTAGTTCCTTAATATTGACTTTAAAAGGTTAAGTTTGACTTGGGTCAGCATTTCTAGTAAACGACCTTGGAACCAAGATTTCACAGCCCCAATAAATTTGTATGATGATTTTAGACTTAGGCGTATGCTGGGATCGGGTTTTGGATGATCCAGGAGCGTTTCGGTGCATAAAGTTGAAAGTTGGCGCATTAGAGATTTTAAAGTTCTTTAAATTTGGTTTGGAGTAGGTTTTGGAGTTATCGAGGTCTGCTTGGGATTCTGAGTCTGGGAATAGTTCCGTATGTGATTTTAAGACTCGCACGCAAATTTTGGTGTCATTCTGAGTAGTTTAAGTATGATTCGGCGCATTTAGAGTAAGTTGGAAGAATTTGAAGTTCATAAGTTGATTCTATTTGGCTTTGGGTTGTGATCCTTAGTTTTGATATTGTTTTCCATGTTCCGAGAATGCGAGCGAGTCCTTTTTATGAGTCCTTTTTATGTTTATGAACTTGTTGGTATGTTTGGTCAAGGCCTCGGGGCTCCATACAAGATTCGGAGGGTCGACGGAGCTCGATATCTCTTTGGAGAAGGGTTGTTGGTGCCTGTCATCTGGTGCATTTGCACTTGCGGTAGGAATGGCCATAGGAGCGGCACCACAGGTGCGGCACCTAGTTAACAGAAGAAAAAGGAGGAGGGGGATCAAAGTGTCCGTAGAAGCGAGCTTCTTCCGCAGAAGCGGACTCACTTCTACGACGTGCGAATCGCAGGTGCGGAGGAGCCAGCGTGGGCAAGGGTCGCAGGTGCGATATGCGAGCCACAGAATCGGGCTCGCAGGTGCGGCACTTTACCGCAGGTGTAGTGCTTTGCCGCAGGTGCACCCAGTGCTGGGCATGGTGCTTTTCGAAGAAGCAGACCGTTGTCCGCAGAAGCGGCACCGCAGGTGCGGCCTAAGGTCCGCAAAAGCGGAATCGCTGGAAGCAGTAAGGTTATTTGATGTCGAGACTTAGGCCATTTTTGACTCATTTCTTTCACTTCTTGGGCTATTTTGGAGCTTCTGAGAGAGAAGTTTTCATCTAGCTATTGAAGGTAAGTAATTTTTATCCAACGTAAGTTAAATACATAGATGATGGGTAGATTTTAATGTGTAAAATTGTGGAAATTATGGGTTTAGTTGAAAAACTAGATTTTGATTAAAATGGGATTTAACCATCAAAAATGATTATGGAATTGGGTGAAAATTATATATTTGAGTTCGTGAGGTTTTGGATAACAATTATATTCGAAATTTTCCAAAATCCGGGCACGTGGGGTCGGGGGTGAATTTTAGAAATCTTACAATAGGGGTTTGGTAATTACTCTAATAGTTAAATTAAGAACTTTTGAACATGTATTGATTAATTTATATATCGGATTGTTCGGCACTAAGTTGAGGCTTTAGAATGAATTTGTGGACCAGAAAGTGAGCTTTGAGACGAGGTAAGTCTCTTGCCTAACCTTGTAAGAGGGAAATTACCCCATATATGATTTAAATTACTATTTGCCTCTAATTTTGAGGGTTAAGTACGCACAAGGTGACAAGAGTCCGTGCTTAGCTACAAATTATGCTTATGTCCATGTAGCTTAGGACCCAAATCATGAAATATTTGTGATGTTTGCACCCTACTTGTTAATTAAAGTGCCTAAATTATATTGGAACTTGATAAAGAAATTGTAAGAGACCGAATTTCACTTACTTGAGCTTTGGCGGGTTACTTGACCGTTAATTGAAATTGTGTTTCTTTGTGTATTAGCCTTGTATTAGATTTTAAATCAGATGTTCCTAAAGTATCCTCTTGTCACGCCCCAAACTTTAAGAGGCATGGCCGACACCCGGTGCCATACTCGGCCCGAGCGTACCACTCTGTAAATGTAAACTCTGCAGGGGTAACCCTCAACTTAGGCCGATGAGGCCATATTCTGAATCATATGAAAATATCGTCTCTCTTATATGAGGGGTAAACATACCCAAAAGCTCATATATATATATATATATATATATATATATATATATATATATATATATATATATAACTGTGGAGGCTGACGAGGCCGCCATAAACATCTACTAATATACAAACTATACAGGACTTGTCTACAAACCTCTAAAGATAACTAAACTGTACCATGGTCGGCACAGTACCTCGACCTACCCATCAAATTTGTATATATAAAATGGACTCCAAGGTCTAGACCTGGTAAGTCCGAGGAAGTGGAGCTTACCAACCAAGCTGATATTTGACTCTGTCTGCTGGGAGGGTCGTTCCAACTGTCAAAAGGACCTGCAGGCATAAAATGCAGCAACCACGGTAAAAGGGACGTCAGTACGAAATAATATATCGAGTATGTAAGGCAATAGAATAACTGAAAGCTGAAACTGAACTGATAATATAATAATTGAAAGTAACTAGGAGTCAAAGATAATCTAAAGATATGCTTACCTACTGATACTGACTCAGCTCTCTCAACATAGTAAGTAAAATAGTTGTCCGGCCTTATAAGGCTCGGTATGTGCAACTGCTCTGCCGTAGTAGGCTCGTTCATAGGCACTCGGCCATACTAGGCTCTGTATCTCGGCCATTCTAGGCTCGCTCATAGGCACTAGGCCACAGTAGGGTCGGTATATAGCTCACCATCTAATCAGAGGTTACTCAATAGGGGCCTGCCCATCGATTATAGCTCGATGGTAGTGAAACAGCCGAGAGTCTTCTGGAAACAACCTCTGTACCCTATTCGAGGTAGGGGTAAGGTCTGCGTACACTCTACTCTCCCCAGAACCCACTAGTGGGATTTTACTGGGTATGTTGTTGTTGTTTGTTGTTGGCAGTGAAAATACTGTAGTAGTGTATATATATAGACTTTCTGCTCTCTTGGCTAAAAGAAGACAAAACGAATATGAATATGAAGTCCCGATAAAGAAGAATACTGTAACTTATAAGACTAGGATAGTTTATATAAATTTGGGAGTATGAACTTCTCTTTATGCCTCGTTATCAAACACATGTAATTAAGAGATCATACCAAAATAAAGGAAGGGTTTAGCCTTAAAATACCTTATCATAATCTTTCAAATCACAAAGTTGAACTCACCTTTTTACACCTTAATCTACAATAACGATAATAATACTATCATTAAGTTGCGGAAGGTACAACTGTCGTACAACGAACGACAAGCTTATTTTGTATTAAAACGGGCAACATCTCTCCTATAATCCTTACTTCCTCCAAATTCAAGATAACACCAAAAATACAAGAACGCAACAATAATAATAATATATATACATTATTTTCCAGCCTTATATACACCATTAAATAATACAAAACAACCCAACACACCCCAATCTTTTCATACACCAAACGACCATCGTAGTAGTGTCAAACGACCTGGAAATGTTACGACGAACGACCAGCCCACCATCCTATATTTATATGGTGTTTTCCCACACCCTTCCTCCTCTAAAACTTCACAAAATAGTATTAAAACATGCACCTTAACCGCAACACAAAAAAGGCTACTACAAGTGAATAACTCGAACTCACGGCTTCCGATTACCGTCTCGTGATTTCTTACAAGTATAGAATGACTTACCATGAATTTAAAGCAGAAAAAATGGATGAAAGAAACAGTAAACTTACCTTATTTTTTGGATAACTCAGCTCCTATCTTGGTTCTTCAAACTCTAGGTTTTACCTTCAATTAGAACTTGAAAGGGAGAGAAAATTAATTAGGGTTTGTGAGAAATTTTTGGGATAATTTTTGCAGAGCTTATGTCTAGTTATTATGACCTATTTTCAGTCTAATATATGAAAAAATAGGCCTTTGAAAGGCCTCTTTGGACGACTCGAAATGGCCCTTTTTGGGCTCTCATTTAAGCAAGTAGATGACACACCTACTTGTCACCTAGCTGTCTGCGTAGTCTCGTAAAAATGCCCATATCTCTCTACTCCTATGTCGTATTGACAATCGGTTTAATGCGTTAGAAAATAGACTCATAGATATTCAATTTTATGGGTGGAAAACCCCATAAATCTAAGTATATTGGGAGAAAATAGCAGTTACATTTGACCCAAAGTTTTCGTCAAACTCATGAACGTAACTTGTGATGACTTTCATCGACTTTTGTTTCACAACTCGCTTGGCTTCAAAACATAACACAAGACTATCTTACGACTAAAATAACTCATAACATAAACTTTTTATCATGTTAATCACGCTAGTCTCACCCTAAAAGTACATGCTATAACATTCCCAACTTGTCGACTTTCGACGAAACTTATTTTCTTCAATTCGTTTAGCTTCTAAACCTTGAATTCCTCTTGGTACTTGGTATTCATGATCTTAAATATTGGTAACCTCTAAGGTAACATGATTAACTTACTTTATGTACTTTCAAGGATGATCTCATTTCTGAGCTTACATCAATTGACTTACGACGTACTCTTATGTATGAAAACATGGGGTGTAACATCATTCCCCCTTTTGGAATATTCGTCCTCGAATCTTGACTGATGCGCTTATCAGTCTCATAACCTATAGCTCTTACAAATACTTTACTTCTGTCCTTTCCATCTAGGCAACTGTTCTGTGAATAATTCCAAAGGCCAGGGCATCCCCCCCCCTTTAGGCCTATTTCTTACATCACGACTTGTTGTTAGACTTCTTACAATCTTGTAACTGTTGTGACCTTATGTCATGCAACCTATATGACTTTGTTCTTACATGTGCACCTATGGACTCTTCTGTCCTTTTACCTCGAGCTTTTAGACAATCTCTAGGCCTCACTTTGGGAACATATACATAACTATGACCAGTTGTTCCTCCTGGTATATATAGGTGTATTGATGTTCTTTGCTCGATATTTTGTCGAATATACGACTGTTGCTATATCTTGTTTCGTATCCTTGTATATCTATCCTTATGGCTTTACTACATCTAGGTAGGTTATACTATACCATAACACTTACTTCGGTTTATTATTACCGAGGTTTTCTACCTAACTCCAGGTTACTCTCTCGCTGCTTATCCTATATGTATAAATCTAAGCCCTTTAGTTCTTCCTCATTATTGTTCATCTTAAGAATGACGGCCTAAGCTCATCTAATAGTTTGGAATTTTTATCCGCCTATTGTTGATTCACCTTATGTTGATCTATAATCTACCACTAATAACTTGAAACCTCTTACGTAATAAATTGTCACTAGGGCTCACGTCTCATCGGGGAACATCTAGAGTTATTTACCTGATCCACTTAGGGTTAATACTATTCTCAATAACCGTTTTTTAAGAATCCCAATGTGATTCATCTTATGGGGGTATTCTAATCACTTGCAATTCATGAAATACCTTTTTCTCAAAATTATTACCCAATCAAAGGCCTAAATATTATCCCCTTAACCTTTATCACAATTACACACCTATACTACTACCAGGGCAGCATTCCCTCTTTTCCAAATGCTCCTAGTCTTAAGCTCCTCCGAGTTTATTCCGGTTATACAAGGTTTCTATAACTTATAGGAACCATCACCTCTCTTGTTTTGTTCTGTTTATTCCCGAGGACTTACCTATTCTCGTCACCTTGTCACTTACCTTTTCTTATCCTTACTCTTGAAAGCTGAAACTGAGCTGATAATATAGTAAGTGAAAGTAAGTGGGAGTCAAAGATAATCTGAAGATATACTTACCTACTGATACTGACTCAACTCTCTCAATATAGTAAGTAAAATAATTGTCCAGCCTTATAAGGCTCGGTATGTGTAACTGCTCTGCCGTAGTAGGCTCGCTCATAGGTGCTCGACCATACTAGGCTCTGTATCTCGGCCATTTTGGGCTCGCTCATAGGTGCTCAGCCATAGTAGGCTCGGTATATAGCTCACCATCTGATCAGAGGTTGCCCAATAGGGGCCTACCCATCAATTATAGCTCGATGGTAGTGAAATACTGTAATAGTGTATATATATAGACTCTCTGCTCTCTTGGCTAAAAGAAGACAAAATTAAACTGAATATAAAGTCCCGATAAGGGAGAATACTATAAATTTATATACTAAGATAGTGTATATAAATTTGGGAGTATGTACTTCTCTTTATGCCTCGTTATCAAATACATGTAATTACGAGATCATACCAAAATAATTAAAAGCTGAAACTGAACTGATAATATAATAACTGAAAGTAAGTGGGAGTCAAAGATAATCTGAAGATATGCTTACCTACTAATACTGACTCAACTCTCTCAATATAGTAAGTAAAATAATTGTCCGGTCTTATAAGGCTCAGTATGTGTAACTGCTCTACCGTAGTAGGCTCGCTCATAGGTGCTCGGCCATAGTAGGCTCGGTATATAGCTCATCATCTGATTAGAGGTTACCCAATAGGGGCCTGCCCATCAATTATAGCTCGATGGTAGTGAAATACTGTAATAGTGTATATATATAGACTCTCTGCTCTCTTGGCTGAAAGAAGACAAAATTAAATTGAATATAAAGTCCCGATAAGGGAGAATACTATAAATTTATATACTAAGATAGTGTATATAAATTTAGGAGTATGAACTTCTCTTTATGCCTCGTTATCAAATACATGTAATTACGAGATCATACCAAAATGAAGGAAGGGCTTAGCCTTAACATACCTTATCACAATATTTCCAATCATCAAGTTGAACTTGCCTCTTCACACCTTAATCTACAACAACGATAATAATACTATCATTAAGTTGCGGAAGGTACAACTGTCGTACAACGAACGACAAGCTTATTTTGTATTAAAACGGGCAGCATTTCCCCTATAATCCTTACTTCCTCCAAATTCAAGATAACACCAACAACACAAGAACACAACAATAAAAACTATATATATATATATATATATATATATATATATATATATATATATATATATATATATATATATATATATTATTTTCCAGCCTTATATACACCATCAAATACTACAAAACAACCCAACATACCCCAATCTTTTCATACACCAAACGACCACCGTAGTAGTGTCAAATGACCCGGAAATGTTACGACGAACAACCAACCCACCACCCTATATTTATATGGTGTTTATCCATACCCTTCCTCCTCCAAAACTCAACAAAATAGTAGTAAACACGCACCCCAACTGCAACACAAAAAAGGCCACTACAAGTGAATAACTCGAACTCACGGCTTCTGATTACCGCCATGTGAGTTCTTACAAATATAGAATGACTTACCATGAATTTACAGCAAAAAAATGGATTAAAGAGAGCAATAAACTTACCTTATTCGTTGGATAACTCAACTGTTTTCTTGGTTCTTCAAACTCTAGGTTTTACCTCCAATTAGACCTTGAAAGGGAGAGAAAATCAATTAGGGTTTGTGAGAAACATTTGGGAGGATTTTTGCAAAGCTTATGTCTGGTTATTATGAACTATTTTCAGTCTCATATATAAAGAAAATAGGCCTTTGAAAGGCCCCTTTGGACGACTCGAAATGGATCACTTTGGGTTCTCATTTAAGCAAGTAGGTGACACACCTGCTTGTCACCTAGCTGTATGCGCAGTCTCACAAAAATACCCATATCTCTCTACTCTCATGTCGTATTGATAAACGGTTTAATGCGTTAGAAAATAGACTCATAGATCTTCAATTGGATGGGTGGAACACCCCCATAAATCTAAGTATATTAGAAGAAAATAGCAGTTACATTTGACCTAAATTTTCTATCAAACTCATGAATGTATTGTGATGACTTTCATCGACTTTTGTTTCACAACTCACTTGGCTTCAAAATATAATACAAGACTATCATACGACTAAAATAACTCATAAAATAAACTTTTTACCATGTTAATCACCCTAGTCTCACCTTAAAAGTACATGTTATAACATTTCTAACTTGTCGACTTTCGACGAAACTTATTTTCTTCAATTCGTTTAGCTTCTAAACCTTGAAACCCTATTGGTACTTGGTATTCATAATCTTAAATATTTGTAACCTCCAAGGTAACATGATTAATTTACTTTATGTACTTTCATGGATGATCTCATTTCTGAGCTTACATCAATTGACGTACGACGTACTTTTACGTATGAAAACATGGGGTGTAACACCTCTCTTCTTGTGGAGCGGGCCGCACACCTCGATAGTATAATAGATGCATCTATGGTTCGTAATGCTCGACCCTCGGCAATGTACATATTATTCTGGATCAGACCGTACGATCTCGGCATAAATCGTGCATAATTGTACTCGGAGCCTAATTATAATTATATTATTTTATAGCTTGAGAGGTTATAATTATTAATGAGAGAAATTGACCTGGAATTTACTATTAGTGAAAGCATTATTTATTCACTATTTGTTATTGAGTTATCATTATTGTTTACATAACCCATGCTTATTTAGAATTTTTGTATTTTATTGTTAGCTCTTATTAAGTGTCGAAGTCGGCCCATCGTCACTACTTTTTCGAGGTTAGACTAGATACTTACTGAGTACATGCTGTTTATCTACTCACGCTACACTTCTGCACTAACCGTGCAGGATCTAAGGCAGGTGCATCTCGAAGTCATACCGGTGCGCACCCCCATTACCCCGAGGCCTAGTAATGAGCTGCTTCCTGAGCCATTCTGCAGCACCTGGAGTCTCTCTTTCGTATCTATTTTTTGTCTACTTTATTTCAGACAGTTGTTAGAGTTTTGTGTATTCTACTAGTTGCTCATACACTTGTGATATTAGGTCTTGACACACATACTGGTAGACTTTAAGGTTTTGGAGTATTATGTCACTATATTTGCCCACTCAGTTGCCTTCATTTTATTTTATTAAATTTTCTACTCCTTAATTTCTTAATGAATGGAATTTAACTACTTGGAAACTTAGTAAAAAGAGTAATCACATGGTCAGTTCACCGTTGGCTTGCCTAGCGGCGGCGTTGGGTGCCATCACAGCTTATAGGAGAAATTAGGACGTGGCAGCCATCCCTTCAGACACACTTGGTAAGGTCATCATTGCTCTGTTGAATCGGGTGAAGAAGCCACTTATTCCCTTTCCTAGGGGTTGCTTGATGGTGAAGATATCATTTACTCTCGTTTCGGCTTTCTTGGCCCCGACATGTGCTGTCACGAACTTGTCGACCATTTCTTCGAACGTTTCTATAGAGTTGGTTGGCAGCTATGAATACCATGTTAGTTCCCCTCCGGTGAGGGTTTTCCCGAATTTCTTTAGCAAAATGTAAGACACATGTTCTTTGGTGAGGTCGTTGCCCTTTACGGCAGTGACGTAATGAGCCACATGGTCTTCAGGGTTGGTTGTCCTCTCCTATATTATGAGATACACTGGCATTTTGAAAGTTTTTGGTATGGTATGTGGGGCCGCTTCCTCGCTCTACGACTGCTCTACATACCTACCGGCATCCCTTTTCGGCAGTAACTTAGGGGCGTCCGGTATCTTGTCGACTCATTTCTAGTATTATTTCATTTGTTCTTTGAGAATTTTGTTCTCATTCTCCATTTCTTCCATTCTTTTCAAAACAACGGTGTGGACATTGTCACCTGCGCTATTAGTTATATTGTGAGTTATACCTGAAGTCGGAGGGTCTGGTTGATCTTTCTTTTTGTCTCCTTGCTGTACCGTGTGGGCTCTCGTGGTTTTTGTAGTCATGCATGGAGCTTGCTTGTTAAGCACGCTTACTAGGGTATTAGTTAGTCATGCTTCGAGGAGCTTTTTCATGGCAGGTGGCGTCCCATAGATGTAGAAGTCCCTTTCCCATTTGGTTTTGTTGTGCTACAATGAGGGGGAGGCGACCTCTCGTACCCGGGGAGGCAGAGCGTATCACATCGTCGCCCAGTGTTTCATAGCTCTCGTTGATATTGTTCATGAGGTTACTGGGGACATTAATTGCCGCCCTAGTTCTGTTTCCTCTGTTACCTGCCATGGAAATTTCTATACGTGCAGAGAGGAGAAAAACTTTGTGTCTCATTAGGTTAGCAAGTCACGTGAGTTATAGATCTAATGGAAACTAAAAGATTAGCTAAGAAATTCCCATAGATAGAGCCAAACATGTTGACCTAAAAATAAGATCTAGGTTTAAACAATTAGATTTTCTAATAAAATAGAGTTAATCTTAGCCAATATTAATATTCAAAAGATTTATTAACTGATTTTGTAGTAAGATAATACAGGTATTATCTAAGCAACAATAAATGGTGGCAACACTATTATATTCAATGATCCAAAAATGAAAGAGGTAGCATTAAGTAACAATAAATAGCAATGAATGACATTTAAGTAAATAAAAACATGTCAAGTCACCCGAAAAGGGTGAGATTCTTTTGTATTCTTTCTGACAATAATGAATGATTGATGAGCCTTTGAATATTCGAATTCTCCTTGGATCGTGAGAGAAAAGTTAGACAAGGATCCCAAGAAAAAGGTATATTTTGTATGCGTATCATAAAGCAATAATTTCCAGAGAATGTCAATGTGTTCTCTTACAAGTGAGTGTTTAATGTCCCATATAACTATGCCTTTTTCTATTGATAAGGGAACATGTGCCACAAAACCCTAATAATACAGATACCGAGAATATTACTGAAATATTCTCTTTAAAGTCTTATCCTAAAACTAGCCGTTATTACTTTGTTTAAGGAGAGTGCTTGTCCTCGACTTTCATCTCCGTTGACTCCTCAATCCTGCCCTTCATCTCTTGTTAGATCACTTCGACCTTGAATATGCTTTTTGTTGAATTCATACTGATGACACGTGGCAGCCCTTGAAGTCCCTCTTAATGCTAATATAGTTTAAACATAACTAAGATAATTTTTGGCTCACGCAATACCTTATCCTACATCTTGCAAAGTTACCTATATCACCAAATTTTATATCCAGTCAAACGCTGGAAAATGATTCCACAAAAACATTTCCCGCTAAAAATGTCCATATCAAATGCACCCTAAAGGTAGAACATTAAGTAATGTCCGCAGTCTATTTAGCAAGACCAATTTAATTTATTTAATCCCATGCAAAACTTCAATCCCTTTACCCTTTGCACTATTGACAAAAACCATCAAGATAAGATGACAATCAGTAAATTTTATGCAATAAAAATCCAAACTTTGAAGCTAACCGTCTAATTTATATTAAGAATGATAATCCAAGATGGTTTAAATACCTTACAACAAGATATGATCAATTGAAATGCTAAAATATCAAGGGATATAACTAAATCCCCTAATTTAAGGTACTAATAATGAATTATACATGGAGAGATGCGGCAGAAAATAGTTAAAGAGGGCAGGAGAGAAAAAAGAAAAAGGGTGTAACTGAATCCCATATTTAAGATACTAATACAACAACAACAACTACAGACCTAGTGTAATCACACAAGTAGAGTCTAGGGAGGGTAGCATATACGCAGACCTTAATCCTATCTTCAAGAAGGCAGAGAGGTTATTTTTGAAAGACCCCCAGCTTAGGAAAGATAAAAGGAAGGGCAACAACAATAATATCAATTATAAAACCTAAGAAAAAAAAGATACAAAACTAAAACTGAGTAGTGTAATCAAAAGATTGAAACGAAATCAACAACAAGTAATCACATAAATCAAGGAATATGAAAATACATAAATAACACTAACTCATGTACTAAAGCTACTGTTACAGACAAGGACTACGTTAGGCAACCTATCATAACCTTTACCTCTATTCTCAACCTCCACACCTTTCTATCCCTAGTCATGTCCTCAGTAAGATGGAGCAATACTATATCTTGCCTAATCACTTCTCCCCAATACTTTTTCAGCCTACCTCTACCTCTCTTTAGGCCCTCCAGGGCCAATCTCTCACACCTCTTCACCGGTCCATCTATATCTCTCCTCTTCACATATCCGAACCATCTAAGTCTCACCTCATGCATCTTGTCCTCCACAGGGGCCAAACACACCTTATCCTAAATAACTTCACTTCTAATTCTATCCAGCCTGGCATGCCTGCACATCCGTCTCAACATCCTCATTTCAGCCACCATCATCTTTTGGAAATGGGAGTTGATTGGCCAATACTCAGTCCCATATAACATAGTCGGTCTAACCACCACTCTATAAAATTTACTTTTAAGTTTAGGTGGCACATTCTTATCATACAAAATACCTTAAGCGCGCTTCCATTTCATCCATCCTACCCCAATACGATATGTAATTTCCTCGTTGATCTCTCCATTCCCTTATATAAGTGACCCAAGGTATTTAAAACTCTCTCTCCTAGGGATACCTTGGAGAATCAAGCCTCACTTCTCCTTCAACAACCTGAGTCGTCCCATTGAACTTGCACTCCAAGTACTCTGTCTTGGTCCTGCTCAACTTGAAACCTTTAGACTCTAGGGTCTACCTCCAAATCTCTAACCTACCATTAACACCACCTTATGTCTCGTCAATTTGAACAATGTCATTTGCAAATAACATGCACCACGACACCTCTCCTTATACATAAATTGTAAGCAAACCTTATTTAGAGCGGGTAATATATAAAACTAGGATAATTTTGATACTGTATAGCCGTTTTCAAAATAATATATATATATATTGTACAAATTTTAGAAATTTTTGGCTATCGAATGTAAATAGTTGGTGCGGGCTAAAAGTGAAAAAGCCCAAGAAAATATCCCTTCCCGAAAAAAAAACAAAACAAAGCAGGCCGTGTGTATACAAAGGATTACGAATCCACGTTTTTTGACTGACGGCCCAATAGAAAACTGTAGAAGGCCGGATGACGACATTTGGGGCCCAGAAGGCCCACCTCGAAAGGAAATTTCTATCTTGAGAACCACAAGGAGTTATCGCCACCGACGTGGCATTAAACAGTGAAGGGTGGGCGCACCCAAAGTCCAAAACCCCAAAACATATCTTCCCACTGGCCACGGCCTTTTAAATTTTACTCTCTTCAAAGCTCAAAGAATATCAGTTTTCCGTTTTCACACGTCTTTGATGAGCTCATACTTCTCATCTTTACGTTTTTCAACTGTCTCCTACAAACCCTAACAACTTCTATCCTGTACCCTTATCTTCAATCTCAAAATTACGAATCCCTAATTTAGTCATTTGTGGATCCTAATTTGCAAATTTCACTATTTGGGAGCATCTCGCGGTTGAAAACGGTTCAATTTGAGCTCATGAGCTAAAGCTGAGTTCTAGAAGCGTCGTTGTTCCTGGTAACTTTCTTTTAATCTTCTATTGATAGTTAGTAAAACCTGAGATTTACTGTCACTTATGGAATCTAAGTTACTACTTATGAATTTGATGAGTAAGCTGGGTCAGGCGAACAACGTGATTGTTTAAGTTGTACTTGATGCTTGTTACTGTAGTACTACCGTTTGATTTACTGATTTCCTATAGAGTGAAGTTTTAAGGGCTAATTTGAATATTCAGAAGAAATTTAAGGTTTTTTCTGGGATATGATGTCTGTGGAGAGATCATTTGAAGCATGGGAAGAGGTGCAAAGACATGGGCAAGACTTAGCTGATAAGCTTGCTCAAGGAGTCACTGGTTTGATTCAGTCGCATATTAGTCCTCCGTCGTTTTCGTGGCCTGATCCACAAAGTTCCAAGCTTTTTGATGTAGAGTTGATTAGTCAAAGTTTCATTCCGAGAGATTTTGGGATAGCTGTGGATAACACTGCAATTTCAGGGGTTTCCGCCATTTTTGATATTGGGAACAGATTAGGGCAGGCTACCAAGCTTTTTGATGTCGAGTTGCCAAGTCAGAATTTCATTCCAAGGGATTTTGGGATCGGTATTGATAACTCTGCGATTACAGGGGTTTCATCAATTTTTGATATTGGGAACAGAATAGGACAGGCTGGAGCAGACTTCGGGGCTTGCTTAAATGGAATGGTTCAGCAGTTTGTCAGGAAGTTGCCAGTGCCTTTTCGGCAAGACGAGAAGTTAGGGGTATCTATGATGGCGGGGACGAATAGCCATAGAGCTGATCTGGGTATTACATTGCAGGAGGATTTGGGGTCGTTGGCCGAAAGATTTAGGGGATATGGGAATGCTGAAAAGGATTCAGCTGATGATAGGCCGGGCGAAGAAGAGTTTTTTGGTGTTAATTTGAAGGCATTCAAAAATTTTGGCAGATCACAGGTAAATTTTAGTGAAACACAAAAAGTTTATGTTCGTGTCCAGTAACGTATATGAATTTCTTGCTTTGCAATTATAAACATTTGGTTGATGCAAGAACCTAACAAAGACTTTTGCACTTAGAAGCTATTTTTGCTGCGGTATTTAAAAATGTAAGTTTCCATACATTTGTTCATTGGTAAAAGCCTTAGTAAATGTAACATAGGTTTTGCACTCTGAAGATACTAATGCTATAATGGTGTGGGAAAATGAAGATCTCGGGATTTCCGTACTTTGAATACAAGCATTAGGAAATGTAAGGTGTCTTACGCATAATTAGGTTGTCAATTTTCCAAAATGTTTGTGACAGGGTCCTCTTTGAACATGTAGGTTAAGTGCTAATAGTGAATATGATAAGGCACAAGACCTATAGAAGGGTTTTATGTTTTCCTAGTTTCTCCGCGGAAAATCCTTTGAAATGAGCTGAGAGCAAACCCTGAATGTTCTGTAAAAAGAACATGAAACCAACGGCAAAATATTATGGAGAATAACAGGTGGATAGTTACATATTGATGTTCCCAATTCTATTTTGGAAAAAAAAAGAAGGATTAAGGAGCTCTAGTCCTAACCAAATGAGGAATCCTTGTAAATCAACAAACACTTTAAAGGGACAAAAATAGTTTAAATAAATGCTAAAATGATTTTAAAACAATCATCGAGAGGTTATCTAAAACAGATAAAACGAAATTCAAAACCTTAGGTGGTGTTTGGTTGGGAGTTAAGTGGAAAAAATAATCTCCAGATAAAAGTTCAACATTGTAAGTAGAATGTTTGGTTTCATTTTTTCTTTCTCCATAAAACTTAGCATACAATGTTTCATTGTAAGTGTTCTTTTCTGCATAACTGATACTTGCATAAGTCATGTGGAGATATATGTAAGAATCTGGAACTAGAGCTTATGAACTAGTGAACTATAATCTCTGCTAATTTGAGTTTATGGCCTCTATTACTCTTTTACGTGTTTATTGGTTTGCTTGCGCCTCACGGCTGGAAGTTTGTCGCATGTGGCCAATGACCCATGTGTTATCCACATATAGCCAAAAGTTTTATTGAACAAAATTTATAAATGTCTACAAGTCGGCGGACACAAAATGTGAGAACTAGATAATGAGGTATAAAATACAAAACATTCCATGGTTGGGCAAGCAAAAGTGTCATTTCTTGTGTATTGCTTATTTTTAAAAATATATTGGCGGGAGATGTTTCCTTCATCAGTAACTAAAGGTTGACGGCCTAGGTTTTTATTTAATATTTTTATATTTTCACATTATACTGCTTTTATATTCCAAGAAGAAAAACTCATATTTCAATCTTCTGAAACACTACCTTCCATATGAGTCTTGTAAGTCTAAAAAGATTTATTGTCACTTGCCTTTACTCATATGGCTTGGTTTTTATGAATATAATTTTGAGTGCTTTTCTTATAATTAGTCTCTACGTTCGTGCGATGCACGAATATTTTATGTCAAATATTATCAAACATGTTTTAAAAGTAATGTATAAAATTCAGTAATAATTTCTTAAAATTTTGATATATAATTCAAACCAACTCATTAATAATATTTTGTACCATTAAATAACAAAATGGAACTAAACATTCAAGAATCACACAATTATTCGATTAAAGTTGTATGAGTTACTTTAATTTAGTGAAGCCTCAATGATCCGAGTACATTAAAATTATATTTAGTTAGATTAAAATTCATTAATAACAAAGAAAATAAACATAGAAAGTCATCTAATCATTATTCTAATCTCTAGATTCAACTCCAATTGTAATTAATTCAACTCCAATCCTATGTCTCTTCCACGAGTATGCTTGTTCGTGCATGAAATAGTCGGTGTGTCCAAATATCGATCATCACACATATACCTATATGCATTCCTTTTTCTTTTTTTCCTTAAAATAATCGACGTGGTTGTTCATTACTTGGAGTGTATCCTAGCATTTTGTTTACTTGTAATCTATTTTATTATATCTTTATTAGTGTTTGTTCAAGATTTTAGTGGATAAAGTTTTAAATATTACGATTCATCCAACAGAAAATTATCTTGTTGAAGAAATATATAATTTAGCTTTTGAAGAGCATAAAAATCAGTTTACATAATATATGATTATCTTGACGGTTGAATGTTACTTTTTTGATTTTTTGCTCGGTATTTAATACTTGTTTTCGGTCCGAACTAATTCAGATGTGCTCAGGAATGTCCCACTTTAAGGGGTAAAACACCTGGTCAAAGATAGTTTTGTTCCGAAAGGTCAAACCTGAGATCTCTAGTTAATGATAAAAGGACATTAGTCATGCCATCATAACTTCTGGCGGTTGTTGAGTGTTTTATTTTAGTGTGAAAAGTATTTTGTAGTTTGAAAAACTATTTCGAAATCAAGTGAATCCATAAACTGGATGGGAGGGACTTGCATGTATCTATGAATTTTGCACTTTTTTTAAGAGTTCATGAGCAGTTCTAGGGCAAGAAAAGTTTTAGGGAAAATTTATACCTTGGTAATTCGCACATATATTCTTGGCCCACACTGACTTTCATCCTCTTCAATGCTTTTGAATTAAAATTGAACATATCTTTATCTTTCATGCAAATTAATAGGATATTACTTATAAATTGAAGTATACAATATAATATTAACCAGAACTGCGAGAAAAAAACAGCGATTAAACAAGATTTATTAATTGATGAATTTTCTTAATTTTAAGGAAGTTGAAAAAGATCACCAGGTTACTTGTGTACTTTAGCAGGTTTCTTGAACAAAGAGTTCCTCAAGTTTTTTTAGTAAATCTATTTTAGGGGTCACCTTTGTCTATTTAAGAGTAACGTAGTTTCAAAAGATATAAAATAAGTAGGACAAGTGAGTAAAGTAAGAGGAATTTAATCAAAGTTGTAATTAATGCCTGATTGAAATTTTAAGAAAGATAAAATAGCCCTAGGGTATAAGCCACGCTAATTATCTTTCAAGGGAGAGAATATATGAGTAGTCAATTAAGTTAGAGTTGTCGTTAATAACTGATTGTAATTTTCAGGGGAGAGAAAATAGGAGTAGATAATTTAATTAAATTTTAAAATAAATATCTTCTAGTATTTATTTTAATTTTAAAGTATTTACTACACTAAGACTACATACTATCCAAATAGAGCTATCCATTAAAATATATTGTACAGTATCTTAGAATAAAGTTACTCAATAAAGGAAAAAAGAAAGAAGTTTAAAAAGTAATTACGTAAAGTATATTTTTAGAATATCAGAAAAACCACAAGTCTTATTTTCTACTTGAAAAACCAAAAGTAATTCTTTTTACTCTTATATAATCACCCAATTTTTTTCTATTGCGATTAATGAGAAAAACATATGGTCGGCTCTCTGTTAGTATTTCTTAAAGTTAAACTTCAAAAAAATTAAATGCAGAAATTTATTTTACTTGTATGTATCTATATACCAAAGATTGTAATTCTGACTTGGAATTGGATTCCATATTTGATTTGGATGTTACAACTCATAAACTAATTTTACGTTTTTGTACATTAATATTATAAAATTCAATCAATATTTTAGGGCTATTTTGGTCTTTCAAAATTATATTCTTGCTTTTATAATAATATAGATAATAGTCATTCATTTACACACTCCCCTCCCAAGAAAATGTTCAGTATTGTCGATCTGGTAGGATAAGCTCAAAGCATAATTAAAGAATGGGCTCAATGAAATAGTTAAAAACTATAGTTTAAAAAAACAATTATGTGAACAAAGTTAATTGAAATACTATAATTAAGTGAAATAGTTGAAGTAAGAAGCACTTGAGTTTATATCAAGTAAAATAAATTTCTTGGAAGTCTTGTAACTAGGGACCTTTTCTCCAGTACTATCTTGTCGCTGAGAATTATATATCAATAAAATCTGTTACCATTTCAAAAAGAAGCACTTGAGTTTAAAAACCAATTTAAAATTTTGATTGAGATGAAAAAATGCAGTCTTAAGTTTCTTATTCAGTTTTACTTGCTAGTTTATTAAATCGCTAAATTCCTTTTCTTAAATAAGTAGTATTTCATGTATACCCTCCTTTTTCGCCATTCCTTCCCCTTTTATAAGATTGGGGCTTTGAAGCCAGTTGTGAAGGATACTTGCTCTAAACTTGTGTAGGATCACATGTGATGGGGAAAGATGTTGTGATTTATGTTCCTTTATTATGAGTTTTGAGTTCTTACTACCTTGATCTCCAAGTGCAGGGTACGATCAATGTTTCATCAACGTATGAAAGTAGGACCAGAAATGTAGAAAGTTCTGTGGTTGCCAGAGGAGATTTATGGAGAGTTGAGGCATCACAAGGCAGTTCCACATCAGGAAATGAAAATTCTTCCCTGTTCCTTGTCCAGCTTGGACCAGTGCTTTTTGTCCGTGATTCAACATTACTTCTGCCAGTTCACTTGTCTAAGCAACACCTTCTTTGGTATGGCTATGATAGGAAGGTATGCAAACTGCAACTTTTGAAGATTGTTTGCATTAGAAGTCTTTCAGTACTTTTGGGAACCTGAGGGAAAGCGGATGATCATTCTGGTTGTATTGTAGCTTGTTTTGCTAGACAGACACAAATTAGTTATTCATGATAGTGTAGTTTGTGTTGCGTGTAATTGTTGAATCCGATGTCTCAATTGATTGGCTGGGAAGCAGTAGGGTAGCAATATGAATATAGCTTCTCTAATAATTACACGGTTGTAAATGAATTGATCATTCATTTGAAATTCAGATTCAAATGGAAGCTTCCTGTGAAGTACTTTTATATTTGGTTACTGTTTTGTCACTGCTCCTCCTTTTGCGTTGAAGAGAACATAAAATTAGTTGGTGTTGCAGCATGAAAATGAAGGCGCATTTGGAGTTGGGATGGGTAATGTCTTTATGGTCTATTCCACTTAGAAATTTCTCATACTGGTGATGCAGACATTAACAGTAAGATTTTAGATTGCCTGTAGTGTTGATGTTGTAGAGGTCAATTCTCAGGATGATTCTAGTCTCTTATTAAATAGAATGATTTCTTCCCCCGCTTAACTAGACTCATTTTAACTTTTTTTGTGTGCACAGTAATTACGTTAATATACTTATGTCTCTATTGATCAATGGACAGCGTGGGATGCATTCTCTTTGTCCAGCTGTGTGGTCAAAGCATCGAAGGTGGCTGCTTATGTCAATGATCTGTCTTAAACCTTTGGCCTGTGTAAGTGGAGCTTTATATTCATGTAAACTACTGGTATTTCTGCTTTGGTTGGATTTGCCGCTGTTTTACCTTTCTTCTAAGTTTGTCTACCATGTTTCCCCATAGCTTTTTCTTTATTAGGGAATATTTTTTTTTTGAGGAATCTGTATTAGAAAATTTTACTTTTCTTTAACTGTATGCTAGCTGCAGTCATAGCAGGTAATGTTCCTCTGGTGGCCATGCTTTATTAGGTCTTTAATTTTGTCAACTGATATGTGGTCTAAAGATGAAATCAAACCAATACTAATCAGACATCCACTATCTCTGCTCTCTCTTATCCTTCCTTTTCGGTTTTTCCTTCCATGAAGCTCAGAGAGGTTTGGAAACTGGAAAGCCTGTGCAGTTCTTAACCAGGGGCTGAAGCTTTGGTGTAATCTTAGTCAGGGTGCTTTTTGTCCACTTTTCCTAATGTGTATCCCTTGGAATCTACCTTATTGTAGTACACATGGTGTTCACAGGATGATCATTGAGGTGCTCTTCTGTTCTCTGCGTGTTGATTACAGGGTTGCGACCCATGACTCTATTGCGAATATGTTTGGGTTCTGAGAGCTATAACTCTTGTTTATTCTTGTTATATGTTTAAGGGCTCTGTTAAAGGTTATAAGGTGCAGTTGACTGTTTTCTCTTTTTACTTATCGATTTGCTTATTGTGCACGAGTCTTGCTGCTTAGGCATCTCTCCTCCTGGCTCTCCTATCCTTTCCCCCATATTTTCGGCTGTTTGAAGAGCATAATAATATTGCATTGCATTTTCATTTGCCTAATAAAAGGCATACTCCACATTCTTCAGACCTGAGTGTACTTTCTTTTCCCGATAAACTTCATTGGTAGGTGGGAAAGTCCTTGTATACAAGCTGTTTATGCAAAGTAGAGAACCTGCACCAAAATATGGTTCTCAATAAAAAAAGCACCTATAATGCCAATAATGCCACTTCTATAAGTGTTTACTGAGAGATCGTACTTCTCCAATATCCCCAAGTCGCTAATTGAGCATTTCTTTTTGCACCTCTTGTGCCATCAAAATGAGGAATGCTCATTAGAAAAGAACGAAGAAGACTGGAATTCATCAATGACTTCAAAAATGCGACAGTGCGTAGCATTTCAATTAGTATTAGTCATTTGTGGATCGTTCAACGAATATTCCTTTTTTTTCTGTAAGTTCCTTCAATATATATTCTACTGGAGTAGCTTCGACTTGATCTAAGAATTTAATTATTAACTCTGTACCCTCCTAGCTATGTTTAACTGTCTTAAATATTTGAAGGCCTAGGAAAAACAGTTATTGTCTCAAGATACTTTCTTAACCTCGATGATTTCCCAGTGCTAAATTTCTGATACTGCTTTGGATTTAGCACATGCATGTGAAAGACTTGGTGATTGGAGTAAACTTCGGAACCCTGATATTTTATTCAGGATGGGGTGTTGAAATATTAATCTTCAGTAACTTGTCTGTTGTTGGTCATGCTAAGTTTAACACAAGCAAGAACATGTAACATAAGTGAGCACGAAAATTTCTCTTTTGCAGAAAATTTTAGGTTTTTTTTTCTTTGGATAACCGAGTAATCTGTTTTTTCCACTTGGTGGGTATGGGCCCGCTGATTTAAACTCAGATGCTTTTCTTCACTGTTGCTTTTGTGGATTTGGAAGTTTAATTACTCAATGTATTAGCAACTTACTCTCTTTATTTTTCCAGTCGTTTATGGACTTGCAATTTCCAAATGGTCAAATAACTTATGTGGCTGGGGAGGGCGTTTCCACCAGTGCTTTTTTACCTCTATGTGGAGGTCTGCTCCAAGCCCAGGGTCAATACCCAGGGGAGCTCAAGTTCAGTTTCTCTTGCAAGGTGAGGTGTATGATGCAAGGAAGTATTTGACATTTGATGACTTCTGTACTTTTTTCAGCCACTTCATCAACTGTTTTATTTAAGATTAATATACTTTTCTCTTATTATATGTAGAATAAATATGGAACGTGCATTATGCCAATGATGCATTTGCCTGACAAATCATTTAGCTTTGGGGTCACCCAGGCTTTAGCTTGGAAGAGATCTGGTCTCATGTATAGGCCAACCATTCAATTAAGGTAATACTGGTTGATTCATATTTGTTAAGCACTGAACTTTTATGCTAGTGTGGTTTTCTGTTCATGGTGTTGGCACCAGCATCCAATGGTGAAGTGGCACTAGCAATATGGAGATGTTTACTCCACAATTGCGGAGTTTTTTTCATTAGAAGTTCTCTATATTTTTATGTAAGGCTTCCACTTTCAGTTGTCATAGCAATTTCCTGGTCTCTTCTCCAGTATATGTGACTTGCTTGTGCGCGTTAGCAATTGTGTTCATAGCACTTGCATTCTGCTTACATGTACAGTAAGTTATAGTTGTCTTCATCTCTTGATGAAGTATTCTTCATTTCTTCCTTCTTTCATGTTGATAAGTAGTTTTTGTTAGTATGAACCGCCATCTAATCATTTCTTTTTGGCTATGGTATCAGTGTATGCCCGACATTTGGTGGGAGCAGCCCTGGTTTGCAGGCAGAAATCACACATTCTCTAAAGGAGGAATTAAGTGTCATCTGTGGTTGCACAGTTGCAAGACATTCTTCTGCCTACGCATCGTTAGCTGTGAGTCACTTCTGATCTTTTTTTTTTCTTTTCTTTTTCCTTTTTTTGGGGGGGGGGGGGGGGGGGTTCTGATTTGCCAGACACCGTGTCTCGCTTGTCTTTATATGTCACTTTGCTCTCATTGCCTCTTGATTGGCCGAATTAAGTTAATTATATTCTTTTATTTTGACATAATGCCTCTATCTTGCGCAAATGCAGCTTGGGCGATCAAAGTGGAATGGAAATGTTGGGAGTTCAGGGTTGGTTTTCAAGGTTGAAACACCTCTTGGCAACACTGTCCGGCCTTCCTTCTCCGTTCAGTTGAACAGTGGGATCGAGTTCTAATCCTTTCCATGCACCAATTGGGGTCCCCCTCACGCGAAAAACTCACATAATACTGCAATCAACTGTAAATAGCTTATACCCTTCAGTATGGCAATGAAGGATTGTTCTGTGTATAGTTCCTTTAAAGCTTATGTCTCTTTGGTGATGTTATCATGCTTTAATGGCCAAAAAGGGGAATTTGATCGTTAATAACATAGTATTTCCGGTGCCTGTCTTTTATTTCTTTTCAAAATTTGCTCGTCGTACCAATTTTGTGCAAGAGGGAGGGGTGTGGTAGAAATTGGATCCTTTGTGTTACAATTTAACTGGTTGACTCCTTTTGCTCCAAATTAACTAGTTTTTTATTTTTATTTTTCAGGTTTTAATGAAATTGTCTAAAAAGAAATGTTTACCTTTTGTTGTGTTGTTCGATTGTCAAAAAATATGCTGGAGTTCATTTTCTTTGGTTTCAGATTTGCTTCTATTTTAAACATAAAAGTGTTTAAATCTTTAAAGTAATGGTAAATATTTAAATTAAATGAGGTGTTAAATGGTGATAAAGTTAGATGAATTTGTAGAGTATTTCACCTGCGCATTGATGTAGCCATTAGATTGAAATATGAATTTAGTATGAATTAATGATTACTATGTTTTTTGTAATGAGAGTGGAGATGAGAAATGCGGGTTTGAGGTTTAAAACTTGGGATTTTTTCATTCCTATACACTATTGAAAACTTTATTACCCTAAATGTCCATGTGTTAGTTAATTATTCGGCATAAACAAGTTTTATTTATAAAATATATACAATCCACCTTAAAAGGTTCCCAAATCATTATTTGTGCCTTCAATCAAGGGATTTAGTTATATCTTTTTCCTTTTTTTTCTCCTCTCTCCCCTCTTCTCTCCGTATTCTTTCTTGCACAGTTAATAATCTACGTACTTTTGCATTATAATTATATTATATTTCCTGACTTTTGAGAAGTAGTGATAACTTTCTACAGAACATCTGGGTAACGTAACTTTGAGGAAGTTAAATACTTATGCCCATCACCAGGACTAGGACCCGAATGCAGACCATCAACTTCAACATCTTCAATATTAGTAATAGAGTTCTCAAAATCTTCATATTCATTATGGCCAATGCTAGGACTAGGCCCAGAATTATTCACAACTAAAGATTTTCCACAACTTTGCACCGTATACAAATTATCTACAACTTATCTATAACTATTACATATTATTTCTATCAAGTTAAATACAATTACAATAATATAAAACATAAATACAAATTTTATACAAAATTTATACAATATGTCTTTTGTATATTTTATATCTAATTTATATATAGTAAAAATAAATTTCATACAACTAATTATTTATTATACAACCTTATCTACAATTTTCATATATTATTTCTACTCAGTTATATACAACTACAATATCATACAACTTAAACATAATTTTTATAAAATATTGTTCAATTTTCATACAATAGTTGAATTATATATATATAAATTTTCTATAGTTTTACTATAATTTCGTAAATATAAGGTATATCATGTCTTCTTCTTCTTCTTCTTCTTCTTCTTCTTCTTCTTCTTCTTCTTCTTCTTCTTCTTCTTCTTCTTCTTTCAATCTAAAATTCAGCCAAAATCATGTCTAATCTTCACCAAAATACCCTCAAAATTGAGATATAAACTCCAAACCATATTCCCAATTGTTTGCAACAACACCCATTCCAAATAAATAATGGTTTTTGAAAACCCACATTCGAATTCAAAGCTTCAAAGCTTTTTAATGGCTGTCAATGGTGGAATTGCTGCTCTCTTTTCCTTTGCTTTACATTACTGAAATTAGGGATTGAGAGATAGAGAGAGACGTGGAGAGAATTTCTAATTCTTTTCTATAACACCCAATTCAAACAAATAATGTTTTTTGAAAACCCAAATTTGAATTCAAAGTTTCAAAGCTTTTTAATGGTTGTCAATGGTGGAATCGTGGCTGAGTGCAAGATACATGGGGGATGAGGTTGAGATGTGGAGAGAGAAACGTGGGGGGAGTGGAAGATACGTTAGAGTTATTTTAGGACACTAATTATTATCATTAATTTCTTTAAAATGTACATAAATGGTAATTAGATATATAAAATATAATTATAGTAAAACTTGAGCAGGGAGGGTAATATAATTTCATATAGTGTATAGGAATATAAAAATTTCTTAAAACTTTAGACATGTGGGTCTGAACTGTCAAGTTGGGATCGAGATCCTGCCTAGTCTAACTTCGGACCGTGATGTTTGAAGTTAGCATATTGGTAGTCCTCAACCATTGAAAATTTGGAGCTGTGATTAAAGCTTACCCTAGCTTCAGATTCAAATGTTTAAAATTGGCAAATTTTTAAGAGGAATTTTCAGAAATGACTATTGTTTAGTGGTTATTAACTTCCTATAGCTACCATATATATAATTACTTTCTATAGCTACCTTTCAGTTGTTATAGTAATGTATTCGAGCTACTATATTCATGAATACAGTAGTAAAATCGGCTAAAAAATAGGGCAGTCCAGCTGTCAGCCACTGTATTCACATGTATTCATGAATACAATGTAATAATAGGTCTCTCAAGTTATTTAATAACGAAAAACTGCTAATTTAACGGGATACACTCCAAATATAACTTGCCTAAATCAATTATAACACACAACATTATCAATCCAATTAATGAGAATATTTATCAGACGCTAAACACCAAAAACAGAGCATTTTCTTTAGAATTTCAGTCCCTCTTTTTTTCTGATACAATTCGAGTTTTTTTTTCTTTTTTTTTTCCTAACATTTTTCGAGGTTCTGCTTGGAATTAATATAAGTATCTATAGAAATATTTTGAAATTCGGTTTTCTGTATATGAATACACCATGTATTTATGCCGGATACAAACTGTAATAGTACCTACTGCATGCATATTTCATAATAAACCTAGTGCTTGTATTCTGTTGTATCTAACAATTGTGTTCAATGTATTCACGATATTTATTTATTCCTAATACATGGTATTTACTGCTTTATTGAGTATATTTCATTGGCTATATTCATTGATTTGCTATTTGTATTGAGAGTATTTTACTGTATTGTTGTTTTAAATACAGATGGATACAATTAGGTTTAAAATACAGATGAATACAGTTAGATTGAATGCATAACTAATTGATGAATAACATCAAAATGATAGAACTAACAATGTGTTGATGATTTACGACTTGCACAATTTTATAGTTCTTGACAGAAGCAAGAAATCATGAATCGGAAGGGAAAAAATTTGGTGTCACGCCTCCTCGTCCTGTGGAATTGGGAAAGAACAATTTTGAAAAGGATGGTAAGAAAACCTGCAGGAAATCATGGAAAAATTCACTGTTTTCATGGCTTAAGAGTAGAGATAACCATGAAAATCATGGAAAAACTCACCGTCTGTCGGAAGAAACCAGTTTTCTGGTTCATATAGGAAAGAATGAGAGAGAGATCGTGAAGAGAGAAATAAGATACTATACCTGATTTTGGGAGAGAATAAACTGAAAGAATGATAGAGAAAAATATTAGACAACATATTTAATGGCTTAACAGTAGGAAGTGACTATAAATAGATATTTTGCTATAAAAACAAAAAGGTAGTTATAGAAAATAATATTTTAAATGAATTTTATTTAGGAAAAAGGCTATTATTGCTCATGTACTATTGAAATTAATGTACATTCGTCCCCCATTAAACTTTACTTTCAATCCCCACCCTACAATTAATAAAGTTTATGCTATTACCCCTAATCCTAACGCCTCATCGATGTGGCAGCTGACCCCCTCTTTTTTTCCAAGTCAGCTGCCAACTCAGACTTTCAATAAGTTATAAGTCCCAAACCCAACGGCTATTTAGTCCCCCAAACCCAATTTCACTCCCAGTAATTTGACCGGTACCCAACGTCTTCTTTTCTCCCCCAAAATACACTCCATTGCTAAGAACTTAGGGCTCGACTGAAGTCTTTCCAAGATTTCTCTTTTCTTTATTCTCGTCGTAGCTTTGGTTGATAAATATTGCAAGGTACCTGTTCATCACAGATTAGGTATCTTTGTGGCATTATAGCCAACAACTTCACTTCATCTACTCTATATGACCCTGAAAGAAAATTCTACAAATGTCTAAGGCTAAGGTTACCATATTTCAGTTTCTTTTTTTATTTATAATTTTACTGTAATTTTGAAATCTACAAGTTTAGAGTTTTGTAATTATTACCTAAATTTTCTTTTTGAATTATGTTTGACAGCCTAGTTCATGTAGGTTTTGGAAATGGGAAAATAAAATCTTCCGGCAAAATGATTGGACTAATATTAAAGATGTAACATCGTCGATGGAGGAGATTAAGATGCAAAAGGACAAATTGAATGAAGAAGTAATTGACATGAAGGCTATACACCAATATTAAGTGGATAAAGTCGTCAAGTCGGAAGATAAACTTGCAAAGACAATGATGTTGCTTATGATTTCTTGGGGACTGTTTTTTGGTTATTTTGCAGCCTCGATGATGAAGTGACTTTTTTGCAAATTCAAAGTTGGTGATTTGAGTTTTATATGTATCGCTGACTTTTAGGTCAAATAAGCCATATTGTAATAGTATTATTTGTTGGTTAGTTTTTTCCCTTATTGTATACCCTAAAGACAGAGTTTTTCTTCTCCAAATCCTAAAAATGTTTGTTTTCTTTATAAGATATGATAGTATATTATAGTATAGAAACTTTAAGGTTCCATTTCCAGCCATGTTCTATAGATTCTATTTTGTCATGTTGAATAACTATATTCCAAGTGCAAAACTGAAAAACAAAAGACATAAAAGACAGCAGCAATCCAAGCTGCAGATTCTAAATGGCAAGTTGCAGATTCTATATGGCATGTTCTAAATTGCTTCCAATCCACTTCATTTGAAATAAAAAATAACAAGTGTAAAACTAAAAAACTTACATTCTAGACGTAAAAATTGATAACTAGATAACTGAAAAACTGAAATTTAAAAGGGAACAAATTGGACAATAATTAACTGAACACCAACTGTCAACATTCATAATATTCACCAACTATCAACATTCATAAAGTGAGTTTAATAAGACAACTGTATACCATATTATAACCCCAAAAAGATGTCAACACCTAGTTATATTATGGCCTCCAACTGTCACAACTAAAGAACCATAACCAAAACATAAAGTTTACTGGCATGGCAGTAATTACAACATATCTAAAAATTTACAAATGTTCAATACTAGAAGCAAAGTCCCACCACTTTTGCTCCTTACCACTACCCTTTCTTGCTTTCAACTTGTTCAACCTTTGTTTGTTCAACTGATTTCCAGTGATGACAAATTTCCAGCCATGTTAGGCTTTTTGCTGAAAAAGTAAGCTTTGAAGACTGACTTACAATCACCAACAAATCTAATTTGCCTGGTTGCAGTTGGTACACTTTGCTGTCTCAACTGGAGTCTTGTCCTTGCTTCTGAGATGCTCTTTGGTTTTATAGCTATGTCAGGCTCAGGTTCAAAGTTAGGGATCTCAAAATTTGGATCATTGCTAGTTGGAAGCTGCCTTTGAACTGTAGGGGTTGGCATAAACACAAAATTGCTGGACTGACTGTTTTGAATTGTTTGGGGTGCTGATAAATGGAAGTCATCTTCAGGTTCATCAACCAAAGTTCTTTGTTTTTTTCTGCTTTCCCCTTGAATTGCCACCCATTGGTTGTTTTCCTTTAGAGTGCTATTATCAAATAGAACACAGTTATATGTTAGAACAAGGCAGAATAAAATAGAAGTTCAAAGTTATTGTTCAAGAGATAGATTACCTTGGCACATCTCTTAACATTATGTCCAAGTTCTCCACAATTATTACATGTCATTACTCTCCCTTTTCTGGATTGAGACCATTGCTCTTGCCTATTGGTTGACTCATTTGCCTCTCTTGTTCTTTTACTTTGGTTTGCTAGCCTGCCTTATAAATTCAGGTGATTCCATATTCTGGGAGGGCTCTATCTTCCAGAACTTTTTCCTCTCACAGGTTGTAACTTATGAGAATAAGTCTGGAGATATGCCTCTTTGGAAAGGTACCCGTGAATCTCACTTAAAGGATCAACCTTCTTGTATAGTAGGGCACAGATTGCATGTGGAAATGGGATTCCACAAAGGTCCCATGTCCTACAAGTGCATCCCCCCCCCAGATTGACAATATGCCTATCACTACCTTCTGTCACCTCATAACCTTGGTCAGCACTGCCATTCACATGACACTTTTGTGCAATCCTCATAAATTGGTTATACAAATTTAGAGTCTTTGGACTGTATTCACTTCCCCACCCCATCACTTCAACTTTATTATCATTCAACATATTCATAACCTTGATTTTGATCTCTTCTAACATCTTTATAATTGATTTGTGTCTAGATTGCAATATCCATGCATTGTAGGACCCAGTCAGGTTATTATCCATTGACTGGTTCTTGCAGGTAGTATCAAAGAAGGCCTTATTCCAGCAAGTAGGTGGATACTTTAATAGATCTTCAACAATAGCTTTACCATCATGATCCACTTGGCTTATACTCTTCAACTGATCTTGGAAGTCCTCTTCATAGGTACTCCAAGCTGTCCACCACAGATATTTCTTGTATTCCCCAAATCCCCATCTCTTGCACTAGTTTGCTTCTATGTGTCTAACACAAAATCTGTGGTGTGCCTCAGGAAGAACTCCTGAGATTGAATCAATCATCCCCTGCATATAAAGGAAAGAAGAAGTATGAGAATCCCTATATACAGATTGGTAAAATAATAAAATAATGAAGTAAAGTGTTCATACCTTCTGCATATCTGAAATAAAAGTATTTCTTCACCCATTTTAAGGTCCAGTGACATTTGTAGATGATTTAAAAATCACTTTCTTGTGACTTTTGTTTCTTTATCCACAATAGCCCAAGCTAATGGATAAAAGTGGTTTGCAGAGTCGTGACCAACTACCACCAAAAGCTGACCCTTAACTTTCCCTTTCAAAAAAGTTTAATCCAACCCTATAAAGGGCCTCAACCCACTCTTAAACCCCATCTTCATTGTATGAAAGCATATGTACATCCTTAGGAACCTTCTCTTGCCTTCAACAAGAGCATCCTTTGATAAGTTAACTACCACATCACTTCCAGGATTACTAAACTTCAATTCATTAACATATGCCACCAAATTATTATATTCATCAGTAAAACTACCTTCCAGATTCTCCAAAAGCAAAACACACACTACCAGCTTGAAATTATCGATAAAGATAGGAGAAGTGAAAACCCTAACCAACCAAGAACTACTCTATAAACCCTAACTTCAATAATTATCAAACTAGAAAAAAATTAGAAATCCTATGACGACTATACACACCTATCAGCTTCAAATAATCGAAAAAGAAAAGGGGAACTGAAATCCCTAACCAACAAAGAACAAATCTGAAAGGAATTCAAAAGGACAATAAAACTTTCTTGGGAAATGTTTTTTGGATAAAACAAGAAAGAGATAAAACTAACAAAAACATCAAGTTTTTGGAGAAAAATTTCTTACCCTTACTTGAAATTGCCACTGGAAGCAAGGATCCTCACCGGTTTGGTTCTCTCGTTTTTTTTAAGTACCAGAAGGTTCGACCAAATGAGGTGAATAAAGTGTTTTAAGACGAGTTAATTCTATTTATTTAGTGGCAAATGGTTACGAGTTATGGGTCAATCTAGTTGGGAGTGGGATTGGGTCAATTTGAGTTGGGAGTGCATTTGGGGCTTATAACTTATTGGAAGTCTGAGTTGGCAGCTGACTTGGAAAAAAGAGAGGGGGTCAGCTGCCACATTGACGAGGCATCATGTTTAAGGGTAATTACATAACTTTTATTAACGGTAGGGTAGAGATTGAACGTAAAGTGAAACGGGGGACAAACGTGCATTAATTTCAATAGTATAGGAGCAATAATAGCCTTTTTTCCTTTTATTTATAATATAAAAGGTGTAAAGCTTTGCTATAGAAGTTAAAATTTTCAATTTTTTCAACTAGTTGCGGCTTAAGCGGTTTATATCACAAAAAGGCAATGCTACCGTTGCAAAGTTTGTAAAGATTCAACTTTCAAGTAAGGACAATTTTTCCCGAAATTTTCGGTCTTATTCCCTTTCTTGCTGTGCCCGGTAAACTCCTTGACTCCTATGTTTCTGGATTAGTCAACCAGGAAGGGAACTAAGACTTTAAGACATACACCACAATTACAGGTGCTAGGCCGCAACTACTTACTTGAAGTTACTGATCCATTGGTAGAATTAAGCAGCAAAACAATTTTTTCCAACTTATATTAACGCCTGACGCATGAAATTGCTTCTGCAATCAACTTCTAGTTTTCCGACTATGTAGGTTGCCTATGTTATAATTGATAACCACGATGATGGAGGAGGAGGAGGAGGAAGCAATAGTGCTTTTGTCTGAAGTCCCTCTCATGAGAATAAAGTTTAAATATGTTTGAAAAAAGTGGCCCGGCTTAAATAGGGGTGCTCAAAGCGGGTACTTGGTGCAATTCCTATATGTCCGTCCAGCATTATCGTTATTTTGTGGGATTCGCCGTCGAGAATCAGTCCCAAGTCACTGAGAAAACAACAAAATCGTCTCTTACGTTTTGCCGTAGATTTAAAATAGTTCCTTAAGGGTCAGTTTGGAAAGCCGCCAGGTAAGTGAAATTGGGGTAATTACTACCCTAGTAATTACACAACCTAGTCTGTTTGTTTGTCATAGTGTAATGACAGTATAATTATAAGTTTAATATTTGGTTGTGTTACACCACATGTTTTCGTACGTGGAGGTACGCCATAAGTAAATTGATATAAGCTCGGAAATGAGATGTTATATCCCGCATTTTCGGACGCTAACGTTTCGTCGTAAGTTAATCGACGTAAGCTCGGAAATGAGATTATTTTTGAGGTTGTCAATTTGGGATAAAATACGGTCCGAGCTATAAGACCCGACATTTATGGACTAGTGCCATACAAGGTACCACATGACCATGATAGTAAGATGTATAAAGTATGTTAAAAGTGAGTAGTATTTAAGTAATTTGAGATAATTCTTAATTATGTGGATAATTGGGTAATTATGAATTTTTAAGCGTGAGATTAACTTGTAAATTGAATTTTATGGATAATTATTTGGTGGATAAGCTTAACACATCACCAACGTGGCAGCAAGGAGTCAAATTGTTAAGATCAAACAATGACTCCTTGGCTTAAATTGCTAGGTGGCACACTTAGGGAATCAAGTGGACTCCACAACCACCACTACTAGAATTCCGGAAAAAACGACCACAAAAAGCGACCAAAGTTGGTCGCTTATACGCCTAAAAGCGACCAAAAAGCGACCAAACATGCTTGGTCGCAATATTGCTGGTCCCTTTATTTTAGGGACCAAAGTTGGTCGCTAATTAGCTACCAACTTTGGTCTCTAAGGTAAAAGGACCAAATATTCCGGGTAAAGACTATAGCGACCAGCTTTGGTCGCTTTATTATTTTAATAATATAATTTTGGCGACTAAAGTTGGTCTCTAAATGTAAAATACGTTTTTATTTATTTATTATTAATCATAAAAAAGCGACCAACTTTGGTCTTTAACCCAAATATTATATTTTAAAATCTGAAAAATAGAGACCAAGATTGGTCACTTTTTTATTAATTTTTTTTTAAAAATAAGCGACCATAGTTGGTCGCTAAATTCAAGAAATAATTTTTTTTAATTATAAGCGACCAACTTTGGTCGCTATATTTCAAGAAATTGTTTTTTTAAAAATGGAATAGCGACCAAAGTTGGTCGCTTTTGAGAAATCTGGGTTAAATAGCGACCAGGGTTGGTCGCTATTGCCCAGAAAATTATTTTTTTTAAGGGAAAAGCAATCACCTAGCGACCAAAGTTGGTCGTTTTTCTTGGTATATTTTTGGCAGAAACTGCCTGTTTTGGCAGCTACACAACCTGCCAGCTTACAAAAAATCCTAAACAGACATTTTATGCCAACAACAACAACAACAGTGAAAAGCAACAAAGTATAAAATTCAATAGAACTAACACATTAAGCTAACAAAACTAAATTAACGCTTATTACAAGTCCATTCGAAAACTGGTTCTATTGTCTAGTTCAAAGTATATAAAGTAATCAAGGAGTGTTCTTTCAGCATCCTCGTCCTAAAGTTGGATTGCCTCGCCCGACTCATTAGGTGGCTGACTGCGTATGAATTCCCCCACATCAACTGTGAAGCGAACCTATATGAAAAATTATATTGAATTAGTATTTCAAATTTATATAAAAGTAAATCAAAATACTTAATGAAAAGTAAAAAACTTACATGTATAGTCGAGGATCAACCCTCGACCCACCTTTCTAGATCAGTCTCTTTCTTATTCTTTGCAATACGAGTCACATTGTATAGCTCATTTTGCTTCATTGGCATCATAAAGCTGTCTGGTGGCTTTGGTGATTATCCTCGTGGTACTATTACTCGAGATGAACTTGGATACAGAGAATAACTTGGATACAGTACCTGACAGGGGTGTGTCTTTGATCAATTGTTGTTCTCATTAGTGACAATGAAGATGAGAAGGCAATGGCATGTGTTTCAAACAGTGATGGTGTAGGTAGGAATTTAACATTTCCTAAATAGATAAAATAAGAGGTTATAGAGGAATTCTTTACTTCATTTTCCAAGAGGAAAAAAAGTTTAATTGAGAGTGACAAGGTTGATGGTAATGGAAAGTTGTCCGTTGCTCATGGGAGTTCCCATAAAACGGGGATCATAAGACTTTGTGATGACAAAGACAAAAGGAAGTTTTATTCTCAACTTTCTTCCAAGTCTGATCCGTAAGCTTAATGGGATTGGTGATATTTCTTCGGATTCAGACAATAATTTGAGTGACAAAAATATGGAAATACTAATAAAAAGAATTAAAGGTAAAACATTTTTCTTGGAAGAGAAGGATGCTGAACTCTGCATGAACGTGATATGTGCACTATAAAGTGCATATAAAGTGCACATATCATGTTCATGCAGAGTTCAACATCCTTCTCTTCCAAGAAAAACGTTTTATCTTTAATTCTTTTTATTTGCATTTCCATACTTTTGTCACTCAAATCATTGTCTGAATCCGAAGAAATATCACCAATTCCATTAAGCTTGTACGGATCAGACTTGGAAGAAAGTTGTGAATAAAACTTCCTTTCGTCTTTGTCATCACAAAGTCTTATGATCCCTATTTTATAGGAACTGCCATGAGCAACGGACAACTTTCCATTATCATCAACCTTGTCACTCTCAATTAAACTTCTTTTCCTCTTGGAAAATGAAGTAGAGAATTCTTCTTTAACCTCTTCTTTTATCTATTTAGGAAATGTTAAATTCCTACCTACACCATCACTATTTGAAACACATGCTATTGCCTTCTCATCATCATTGTCGCTAATGAGAACAACAATTAAAAACACACTCTGCCAGGTACTGTGTCTAAGTTATTCTTGGTGGAAGTTCCATTGCATGTCTAATAAAGTCATCAACGCCTTCTACAAAATCCTCCCGCAATAGTTTCAATTCATATCCACAAAAGTTCAATTCATATCTTAAAGGCTCAATTCATATCCTAAAAGTTCAATTCATACACAAAAATTTCAATTCATATCCTAAAAGATTAATTCATACACAAAAATTTCAATTCATATCCTAAAGGTTCAATTCATATCCTAAAGGTTCAACTCATATCCACAAAAGTTCAAGTCATATCCTAAAATTTCAATTTATAAACTAAAATTCCAATACATAAACTAAAAATCTAATTCATATCCTAAAGGTTCAATTCGTATCCTAAAGGTTCAACTCATATCCACAAAAGTTCAAGCCATATCCTAAAATTTTAATTTATAAACTAAAATTCCAATACATAAACTAAAAGTCCAATTCATATCCTAAAGGTTCAATTCATATCCTAAAGGTTCAACTCATATCCACAAAAGTTCAAGTCATATCCTAAAATTTCAATTTATAAACTAAAATTCCAATACATAAACTAATATCCTAAAGGTTCAATTCATATCCTAAAGGTTCAACTCATATCCACAAAAGTTCAAGTATCCTAAAATTTCAATTTACAAACTAAAATTCCAATACATAAACTAATATCCTAAAGGTTCAACTCACATCCACAAAAGTTCAAGTCATATCCTAAAATTTCAATTTATAAACTAAAATTCCAATACATAAACTAAAAGTCCAATTCATATCCTAAAGGTTCAATCCATATCCTAAAGGTTCAACTCATATCCACAAAAGTTCAAGTCATATCCTAAAATTTCAATTTATAAACTAAAATTCCAATACATAAACTAAAAGTCCAACTCATATCCTAAATGCTCAATTCATATCCTAAAGGTTCAACTCATATCCACAAAAGTTCAAGTCATATACTAAAATTTTAATTTATAAACTAAATTCCAATACATAATCCAAAAATTTCAATTCATATCCTAAAGGTTCAATTCATATCCTAAAGGTTCAACTCATATCCACAAAAGTTCAATTCATATCCTAAAATTTCAATTTATAAACTAAAATTTCAATACATAATCCTAAAGGTGCAACTCTTAAGGTTTCTTCTCTTCAAATAATTTCTTCCCCAAATTAGTAGGTAAAACTAAATATTTTAGACTAAATGTATTAATAAGAACCCTAAAAATTGCAAATAATATATAACTTTGAACCCTAACATGGTTGAGCTAACTTTGAACCCTAACATGGAGAAATTAAACCCTAACATGGAGAAATTAACTTTGAACCCTAACATGGTTGAACAAATAATATATAACTTTGAACCCTAACATGGAGAAATTAAACAAAATCAGTGACTTTCGAAAAAAACAAAGAAAGGAGAGAGAAACCTACCTTGGGAATGGAGGTCGCCGGCGGTGGAGCTGTTGCCGTCGGTGGCGCCGCTGCTGCTGGGAGTCGGATGGGGGGGGGGGGGTTGAGAGTGAGAGAGAAAAGAGAAATTTTGGGGAAACTTTTTGAAAGATGGGAGGGGAAACCCAGGTTTTGACACTGGAATTAAAAATAGCGACCAACTTTGGTCGCTATTTTGGTAGCTAAATAGGTTTTATCTTTTTGACCAAAATAGCGACCAAAGTTAGTCGCTATTTCTAAAAAAAATTACTTTTAATTCAATTTAAAATTATGTACATATGTAGTATAAATTTAGGATTTTAATTCACTTTAAGCTATACATATATATATATATATATATATATATATATATATATTAATTGATATAAGTCGGGACGTTTTAATTTATTGTTAATATATATACATGCATATGAGTAGGTTATAAGTCGATGAATCAATTTACAAGTGTATCAATACCTAAAAGAACCCGTCCCTGTGTTCCGAGCGCTTCATGTTCTTATATATATATATATATATATAGACACACACGCACGCTTCGTTGTACTGCTTAACTGCATATATAGCATGTTAGAGTATATTTTAGTCTATTCATCCTTTGTATTACAAAAGTGTTAACGTGTTACATTTATATTATTTAGATAGTAAATACAAAAGTGATTTTTAATTTTGACCATTGTTGGCCTGAAGTATTAGTGCATTAGCTAATATTATATCGAATATAGCTTATATATATATATATATATATATATATATATATATATATATATATATATATATATATATGTGTGTGTGTGTGTGTGTGTGTGTGTGTGTGTGTGTGTGTGTGTGTGTGTGTGTGTGTGTGTGTGTGTGTGTGTGTGTGTGTGTGTGTGTGTGTGTGTGTGTGTGTGTGTGTTTGATATAAGTCGAGACGTTTTAATTTATTGTTAATATATATACATGCATATGAGTAGGTTATAAGTCGATGAATCAATTTACAAGTGTATCAATACCTAAAAGAACCCGTCCCTGTGTTCCGAGCGCTTCATGTTCTTATATATATATATATATATATACTTATATATATATATATATATATAGACACACACGCACGCTTCGTTGTACTGCTTAACTGCATATATAGCATGTTAGAGTATATTTTAGTCTATTCATCCTTTGTATTACAAAAGTGTTAACGTGTTACATTTATATTATTTAGATAGTAAATACAAAAGTGATTTTTAATTTTGACCATTGTTGGCCTGAAAGAGACCAACTTTGATCGCTAAATATACATAAATTTAAATTAGCAACCAAAGTTGGTCGCTAAATTTAAATCAGATTTATTTATATTTTATATAATATTTAAAATAATAATATAATTGTTAAACGTTAGAACTGGGTCCCAGATTAGCGACCAAAGTTGGTCTCTATTTTTGTAAGCGACCAACTTTGGTCGCTAAATTTGAATTATATTTTTTTATATTTTATAATTTTTTTTAAATAAAAATATAATTATTAAAATTTTATAACTGGGTCCCATTTTAGCGACCAAAGTTGGTTGCTATCTGCTTACCCCTTAATTAGCGACCAACTTTGGTCACTAATTTTAAAGTTATATTTATTTATATTTTATAATTTTTTTAAAATAATATTATAATTATTATAATTATATAAGTGGGTCCCCCTGTAGCGACCAACGTTGGTCGCTAATCTCAGTATACCTTTGACCAAGCAAGTCTGACCAGTCCGGTCAATATTTTGACCAAATTAGCGACCACGTAGCGACCAACCTTGGTCACTATTGTATATCAAATAATTATTTTATTATTTTCGCCAATTTAGCGACCAACTTTGGTCGCTTTTCTTGATAGACCAACTTTGATCGTTAAAGTTTGGTCGCTTTTTTCCGGAATTCTAGTAGTGCACATTAATAAAAGGCCTTCCTAATCTATTTAATTGAGATGCTTATGACTACAAGAAACACATCTCCTCCAGCAAAATTCATACGACTTATACTACTTAATAATATAGCAACATGGGATTTGCGATTCTATGGAAATACGGTGCAATCTTTCTTAAGAATATCAAACGGATTTTCCCTACTTTGATTTGCTGTTACGTGTTTTCGCAAAAGACGTGTGTTAGAGGGATTGCCAAGAGAATTGATTCAGGTATGTTAAGGATATCCCTTCTTTCTTTTAGGCATGATCCATACATACAAATGAAACGAGCAAATGTACAACTTCCATAAATGACTCTATTCATAGAAATACTAGAGGTTCCTATGTTCTTGATTCCCCATATGTCTTATTATTCCATCGTCTGTTCATGGGTCTCAGAAAATACATAAGTTGATAAATTTTATTTTATGATATTAATCAGAGCCATAATGTCTTATGCCGTTCCGAGAGATTTTATTGACGTACTTATCATGCATTGCATTCATTTATACATGTACATTTACCCATGACCAGATGACATTATATATGCATATATATATATATATATATATATATATATATATATATATATATATATATATATATATATATATATATTTATGTATATGGGATATAGAAAAAAGTTATGACGTTATATACGCATCCCCACATGATCAGCTGGTATACGTTGATGATTTGCCCACAGTAGCCGAGATAATATGATGGGATGCCTTTAGAGGCTTGATAATGTTATGAACGCATATACCCATGCATGGTATGACATTTATACGCATATTCATGACATTATAAATATAAATGATTCTTACTTACATGTTGAGTCTTTTATTCCATGTTTCTCTTATGTCTATTATTTACTGATTTTCATTCCTTATATACTCGGTACATCATTTGTACTGACGTCCCTTTTGCTTGGGGACGCTGCGTTTCATGCCCGCGGTCCCGATAGACAGGTTGAGGATCCTCCGAGTAGGCTATCAGCTCAGCAGAAGGTGTTGGTGCACTCAATTTGCTCTGAAGTTGCCTATTTGGTCAGTATGCTTTGGACATATATTGATTGGTATGTCCGGGTCCTGTCCCGGCCTTATGACGTTTATGTAATCTTATAGGCTTTTACACATATATCATGTATAGGAAATATTGTATGGCCTTGTCGACCTATGTTCAGTGTACGAGTGATCATTTTGGCCTTATAGGTCCATACGTCATATGTGTAAGTTTCTATATTAGGTTGAGTCATTCTATGTCGAGTATTCCCTCGTGTTTTATACTTGTTATCTCATGATAACCCTTATGACTCATTTACCTATGATAGTATGATACGAAAGATATGTTATGTTGGTACTCGGTTAAGTAAGGTACCGGGTATCCATCGCGGCCCATCAGTTTGGGTTGTGATAAAAGTGGTATCAAAGCAGTTTTGTCCTAGTGAGTCCACAAGTCGTGTCTAGTAGAGTCTTGTTTATGGGTGTGTTGTGCACCACACTTATAAGCAGGAGGCTACATGGCATTTAGGACTGTCACTCTTTCGTTTTACTCTAGATCATGTGCTAGAGCTTACTTATAAGAATTCAAGCTCCTAACTTCTATTTTATTCATAATAAGACGATACCTACATCCAGAAAGATAGTTGGTAAGAGATTGAATGTGTCTATAGAAGAGTTGAGTAAGAGGAACTCGATTTTTCATGATGCTTATGATGAGTAAATTTAAGGTCTTCAGTAGATCATGTGTCTACTAAGACGTGTAAGCCTCTTGATAAGTTGATAAGGAGCCTTAAGGCAAGAATATCTATCCACCCCTATTGTGAAGGGCAATGAGAGATTCAGAAGGTAGATACAAGTTTTAACAAGTAAAAGAAGCAAGGTGAAGAAGGGTACGAGGCGCCGAGTTAATGAAGATTATCAGTATTTACAATTCAGGAAGATGAATATAAGTCTTTTGAGTTACCTTCAACAATAATAGAGGTATGTAAAATTGGCCACACCCATCTTATTTATGCCCTATGGGGGCTAACAAAAGTAGTATAAGAGAAGGACGAATATCAGGATCTGGCTGGGGTTAGAGTGACCCAAAATGGTAGATGAATTGTTTGCGTTAGTTGACATTTTAGAAGGATTGCAAAAGTGCTAATAGATCTCCTTGCGAGACACCCAGATGGTGCACTCTAAAATAGTAAAGCTAGATATGAGTATTCAAAGATAGGCACTGGAAGCCTTGAAGGGATAAATATTACCTTAGTGTGGCTCCCGCTCTTTGTAAAGAAAGAATGTTAGGCAACCCGAAGAGCTAGTAGATGGAGCAAGGGGAGCTAAAAGCAAAAGAATGTCTTGTTAAGATTTTTAGAATAAAGTGATAGACATAAATATTAGCAGGGAAATAAGAAGAGAGATAATGAATCATTATGAGTAAGATGTGATACATGGATGACAACGATAGAGTATTACAGAATCTATAGTCAAGTGAAGGAAAGACGATAGGTGACAGGCCTTAAGACAACAAAAGAGTATAGGCCATACAATCATATCCTCATTTCAAGAAATAAGTTCGCGACTCTAACGCGATTACCAAAAGGAAAAGTTAGACCCCAGAGTAATAGAAATCAGTATGGGCTGGTGAAAAAGATAAACTAAACATGAATGAGAAACTGAGTGATTTGATAATAGTCGGCATCATGAGAATTTCGGATTGCGTTCCGACGATAATAGAATGAACAATAAAAGAATATTAATGAGAAATTTAGAGAATGGTCATTCAGGAAGATGCTTTCCTAAAACAAGCAATGTGAGCAAAGTTAAACTTAAGGGACAGTGTGTGCTAGTTACACTATGTGTCACCCTCGCGAGTAAGGATTTTTGTTATCCTTGGTCAGAAGGATTACCGCAAGGCGAGTAAGGGTCATCAATGATGTGAGAAGATGCGAAATATAAAAAGGTAAAACATCTATCGGTAGATTGCCGTAGCACTAAATCATAGTGCTCCCCTAAAGGGGGAATATAGAGTGATGTGACATTAAGTCAGAAATAAGTGGTTCTAGTAATTATGGAATGGTAAAGGATGAATGCGGTAAAAATGAAAAAGGGATGAGATTGCACTTATTCAAAGCCTACAAATATGCTATGATTCTAGAACATTATGCAAACACGACATCAAGGAGAGGAAGTAAGGATTCCTTCCCAAGATGTTATTGATAAATAAGGAGTCAGTACGAGACGTAAGTTAAGACAAAGGAAATAACCCAAGACAGATTACGCGGAATATTGATACGAGAATGGGCCAACGAGTAGTTAGTAGTTGATTCAGAAAGAGCCTAGTTATGTCTAGATAAGAGGATACAGACAAATCAATAGATCGTGTAAGATAAACAGAGTGAACCCAACATAGGGAATTTAGTCTCGCAGATATGACATTGTGACCCGTGAGAAATATTCAGATAGGAGTTGGGGTAGTTAAAGATACCGTATGAGAGTTATGGAAATAAAAGAGAGTCCCACTGGGAAGACAATCAAAATTTCAGTTCAGGAGCAATCGTACGAGCACATGAGTATGGAGGTAAGTAAATAAGGATAATTATAGGTGAGTACAAACATCAAAAATTCTGTCAGGTAAAGGATATAACAAGCTTGTAACTTTATAAGAGCCAGAAGGTCTCCCTAAGTACTACTATGAAAGACTAGCTGAGGCAATAAAGAAGAAGGTTTCAACCTAAGCACAGTGACCTAAAGAGGAAATGGTCGTGTAACAACAGTCTCACAACAACATTGTATGCACTCAATAAGAAAGTGACACTTATCGTGGCTAATGAATGGGAAGAAGAAAAAAAATCAAAAGGTGATATTCAAGATCATATGGGTTGTATGGAATTCCAATATGTTTGGGCACTATGATAAGCTAAGTATGCACACAACAAGGGGCAGAAAGACCAAGACAAGTAATAGCTTACGTTTAAAGAAAGCAAAGAATGAACGAAAAGAATTATTCGATTAATGATCCAGAGTTAGTTACGAACGCACTTAAGAGTACGGAGTATTATCCATGCAGCATATATTTTGACAATCATACATCATAGAAGGCTCTGGTAAAGGTTAAAAGAAAGAATTGAGTCGAGGTCATAAACAAAGGATTGAATTGTTAGAAGATTATATCATGGATATTCCATAGTGTCCATGAAAGGCTAAGGTAATAACTAATACCATGGACTGCATATCGGAAGATAGCTTAAGCCTACATAAAGGTTAATCAAAGAGAAGAGGAAACTAAAGAGTTACATCAACCAAGTAAATCAAGAGTCTGATTATTGGACCCAGAAATTATGGAAATCGTGATTGAGAACATTGCAGGATCACCCTTAATATCAGAGAACAAGAGAGATATTACAACAACCTTATTCTATAATGTCTCTACAATAAAGCCATTTAAAAAAGTACCAGCCTTATAAAAAGTTAGTATGAAGCTCCCACCAGATTGTATATGCACCAGAGGTGCAAGTATTATAATAGAGCTTCAAGTTGTGGATGTGGATTACACCTATGTGGAAGGGAGGTCAAAGAGATAGAATATGTGATGCACAATTTTATGGTAAGTAAGGTAAAGGTGAACAACGTATGAGATGCTCAAATACAGAAGGTTGTGAATAGTCCATACTTCGGGTAGAAGGCTAGAAACGTGTGGATTCATTATCCAGAAATGATAGCATCGTCGTCAGTGGCATACCTTCCAACCTATGGTTTCTAGGTATTGAGAGGTCTAGTTAAGAGATTAAAGAAGAGTTTGAGACGATGTGATGTCCCGCTTGATGTTCCAGAATCAACAACAACAACAACAACAACAACAACGGCCCAGTATAACACAAGGCAATCCATGGTGCAAGCAAGTTGAAGAAAGGTTGCGAGTAGTATAAATGAATATGTGTAGATCACAAGCTAAAGTATGGTAGAGCAACAAGGTTTTAGGAAGACATGAGTAAGGATAAGGAAGAACAAGTGAGAAGGAGACGAGAATGGATAAGTCCTAGAGATTAAGCCCATGAAACCAAGAGAGCTAATGGTTTCTCTAAGTTATTGAAAGTTCAGTATAACATGAATGAACTCAAAGGAGTCTAAGACTAATAGCATTTAGAAAAGATAAAATGCTGCCCTGGTAGTAGAATAAGGGTGTAATTGTGATAGATAAAGGATGGTGTTTGGGCCTTCGATTGAGTAAGGATTCGAAGGAAAAAAAAAGAGAAAGGGGATTTCATGAATTGTACAAGATTAAAATACCCACGTAAGGTGAATCACATTGGATGCTATGAAAATACGGTTATGGAAGTATAGTATCGCCCCAGGTGGGTCAGGAAGATCATTTCAAATGTTCCTCGATACAACATGAGCCCTAGTGATTACGTAAGATGTTTCAAGTTATCAGTGGGAGATTGTAGATCAATATTGAGGTGAATCAACAATGGATAAATAAAAGTTACAAAATATGAGATGAGATTAGGGCATCAGTCTTAAGATGAACAGTAATGAAGAAGCATTGAAGGACTTAGATTTATACATATAGGATAAGCAACGAGTGTAACCTGGAGTTTGGTAGCAGTCCTCAGTAACGATAAATCGAAGCAAGAGTTATGGTATAGTATGACATACCTAGATAATATAAAGTCATACAGATGGAAAACCGGGTCTATAAAGTAAGATATAGCAATATTCGTAAGTTCAACAAAGTACCGAGCGAAGAACTTCAGTATACCTATAGATGCCCAGAGGGACATCTTGTCAAGCTCTGTATATGTTTACAAAGTGAGGCCTAAAGATTGGCTAAAAACTAGTGGAAAAAGGAGAGAAGAATCGCATAGGCGTACTTACAAGGTCAAAGTCATACATGCTGCATGATAAAAGGTAGCAACAGTTACGAGATTGGAAGGATTCCGACCACAAGTCATGGTGTGAGAAAGAGGCCTAAGGGGGGGGGGGGGGGAATGCCCTAGCCTTTGAATTTATTCATAGAACAGTTGCCTAGATAGCAAGAAGAGTACTAATATATTTACAAGACATAAGTTATGAAAATAATAAGTGCATCAGTCAACATTCGAGGACGAGTGTTCCAAAGGGGGGAACGATGTTACACCCCATGTTTTCGTATGTGGAGGTACTCCATAAGTAAATTGATATAAGCTCTGCAATGAGATGTTACATCCCGCATTTTCGGACGTTAAAGTTTCACCGTAAGTTAATCGACGTAAGCTCGGGAATGAGATTATTTTTGAGATTATAAGTATTATGCTATATCAAACAAGTGATAAGTAAATTCGTGAAGGTGAAAGGGTAAGCGAATCGAAAAAAGTATGTTTCGTCGAAGTTTGTCAATTTGGGATAAAATACAGTTCGAGCTATAATACCCGACATTTATAGACTAGTGCCATACAAGGTACCACATGACCATGATAGTAAGATGTATAAAGTGTGTTAAAAGTGAATAGTATTTAAGTAATTTGAGATAATTCTTAGTTATGTGGATAATTGAATAATTATGGATTTTAAGTGGGATATTAACTTGTAAATTGATTTTTTGGGATAATTATTTGGTGGATAAGCTTAATAGATCACCAACGTGGCAGTAAGGAGTCAAACTGTTAAGATCAAAAATTGACTCCTTAGCTTAGATTGCAAGGTGGCACACTTATGGAATCAAGTGGGGCCCACAACCACATTGATAAAAGGCCTTCCTAATCAATTTAATTAAGATGCTTATGACTACAAGAAATGGATCTCCTTCAACAAAATTCATACGAGTTATACTACTTAATACTATAGCAACGTGGGATTTGCGATTCTAAGGAAATATAGTGCAATCTTTCTCAAGAATATCAAACGGATTTTTCCCTACTTCAATTTGTCGTTATGTGTTTTCGCAAAAGAAGTGTGTTAGAGGGATTCTCAAGAGAATTGGTTCAGGTATGTTAAGGCTATCCCTTCTTTATTTTTGGCATGATCCATATGATACAAACGAAACGAGCAAATGCACAACTTCCATAAATGACTCCATTCATAGAAATACTAGAGGTTCATATGTTCTTAATTCCCCATATGTCTTATTATTCTATCGTCTGTTCATAGGTCTCAGAAAGTACGTAAGTTGATAAAGTTTATTTCATGATATTATTCTGAGGCATAATGGTCTTATGACGTTCCGAGAGATTTTATTGACGTACTTCTCATGCATTGCATTCATTTATACATATACATTGACCCATGACCAGATGGTGTTATATACACACACACACACACAAACATTATATATATATATATATATATATATATATATATATGTATATATATGTATATATATGTATATATATGTATATATATGTATATGAGATATGGAAAAAAGTTACGGTGTTATATACACACCACCACCTGATCAGCTGGTATACATTGATGATTTGCCCACAGTGACCGAGATGATATGATAGGATGCCCTCAGAGGCTTGATGATGTTATGCACGCATATATCCATGCATCATATGACATTTATATGAATATGCATGATATTATAAATATAAATGATTCACAAAGTTATTCTGACTTACATGTTGAGTTTTTTACTCCATGTTCCTCTCATGTCTATTATTTACTAATTTTCATTCCTTACATACTCGGTACATCATTTGTATTGATGTCCTTTTTGCTTGGAGATGCGGCATTTCATGACCGCAAGTCCCGATAGATAGGTTGAGAGTCCTCCAAGTAGGCTATCAGCTCAGCGGAAGGTGTTGGTGTGCTCTATTTGCTCCGGAGTTGCCTATTTGGTCAGTATGCTTTGGACATATATTGATTGGTATGTCGGGGCCCTATCCCAGCGTTATGACATTTATGTAATCGTAAAGGCTTCTAGACATATGTCATGTATATGAAAGATTGTATGGCCTTGTTGGCTTACGTTCAGTGTACGGGTGATCATTTTGGCCTTATAGTTTCGTACGTCATATATGTAAGTTTCTATATCAGGTTGGGTCGTTCTATGTCGAGTATTCACTCATGTTTTATACTTGTTATCTCATGACGACCCTTATGTCTCATTTACCTGTGATAGTATGATACGAAAGATACGTTACGTTGGTACTCTATCACGACCATAAACCCATACCCAGTCGTGATGGCGCCTCTCGTGAAGATAAGGCCAACCGACACTACCCATTTCAATTTTAAGCAGTTAAGTAATAATATTCAAGTCTAAAGCATGATAAAATAACCCAAGGTTTAAGCAGTCAATAGTACAAATATGCAGAAGAACAACCCAACACAAGCTGATACTGGGGTGTCACTAGTCATGAGTATCTATCAATCCTAATACAAGTCTAAAATGTCTATAAGCTACTACAAAATGTCTGATAAAGAGATAGAAATGATAAATGGGGGGAGAACACGGGACTACGGACGCCAAACAGCTACCTCATGGACTTCGAAGTCTGCCGGGAGCTCTCAACTCGCACTAGCAGGATCCGCAATGCCTCAATCTGCACACGGGGTGCAGGCAGTAAAATGAGTACTCCAGCTCAGTAAGTAATAATCATAAATAAAGATTGAAAGCAGGAAAACCACGTAAAACACATTGCATGCCATAATGAAGCAATAAAACCATTAAAACAGTGAATCAGTAAAGGTACGAATAACTATATAAGTCCAGTTTAAACTTCAGGAAATACCTTTTCAACAATTAAACATATAAATGACAGACCAATAAGACATATAAGCACATAAAGGTTTTTATGCCTCTCGAGCACAATGTCAACAATACCAACCCCTTGGGCTATCTCTCACATCACAATGGGTATCCGCTCTCACTGGGGGGTGTGCAGACTCCTGGAGGGGCCCCTTTCGGCCCAAGCGCAACATCAATCCATCTCATGGCGTATAAATCTTAGGCCCTCGGCCTCATAATCATAGTCAATGTTTCCTCACCATATAGGCCCTCGACCTTACTCAGTCAAAATCCTCACAAGCCATTCGGGCAATAGTAAAACATGATTTCTCAGCCCAATTATCATTTATAAGATCATTTAAGTGTTAAAACATAGTAAACATGGCTGAGTATAAAAACAGTGAAATATAACATGACTGAGTTCAAGTATAAAGTCAAAACAGTGAGGAATTATCAATAAAAATCCCCGAAGGGTTCAAATAGTTGGCATGAAGCCCAAATATGGCATTCAACCAAAAACATGATGATAACAAATAGTTTTCAGTCAAACACGCGGTAAAACAGTCATTTGGGATGGACAACGTTGTCACCTCAATATAGCACAACGATGAGCAATTCGGAGTTTCATAACCTCAGGACATCAAATACAACCATTACTCACCTCAATCCGGTCAAATCTCTAGCCCGCGATACCTTTGCCTCTCTAATCGGCCTCCACTCACGTCGAATCTATCCAAAATTAGAATTACGCCATCAAAATCTGCTAAGGGAACGAAGCCCAAGCGAAAATAATCAATATACAACACAAATCCCGAAATTATCAAAACTCGACCCCTGGACCATGTCTCGGATTCTGGTAAAAATCACATCAATGGATTCCTTATCACTCCCCAAGTTCATACATACCAAAAGCATAAAAATCCAACCATAAATGACCCCTCAAATCCCAATTTCTAGGTCTCCAATTTCAAGCCCTAGTTCTTTCATTTTAGGCTTAATTTCCATGCTTAATTAGGTAGATTTCACATTAGAATCGAGTTTTAAGTCCATGAATCTTACATCCAAGTGATTCTCCTTGAATCCCTCTTCAATCCCCCTTCAAAAAGCTCTAAAAACGCTCAACAATGGAGGAAATAAACCTCAAAATCGCGGACAAGACGACTATTTAAACATTCTGCCCAGGCCTGAAATCCTTCTTTGCGAACGCGGTCAAAGCCTCGTGTTCGTGAAGCACAAAATAACTTTGACCAACATTCCTCTTTCGCGATCGCGACCTTCCCATCGCGAACGCGATGCTTCCTCAGACTAACCCTTCGCGATCGCGTTGCCCCTCTCGCGAACGCGATGAATAAATTCCCTTGAAGCTCAGCTGCCCATTTTCTTCTACGCGAACGCGACACCACTCCGCGAACGCGGTGCACAAATACTCAGCCCTTCGCGAATGTGGAGCCTTCCTCGTGAAAGCGAAGGCTTAAATCCCAGCTTCCTCAACTGAACCTTTGCGAACGCGAGGACCCACTCGCGAACGCAAAGGTCATTTCTCTGCAGCACTGACATGCAATTTTCTGCAACTCCAAACATCATGAAATGGTTCGATTGACCATCCGAAACTTACCCGAGGCCCCCGGGACCTCAACCAAACACACCAACATATCCCATAACCTCATTCAAAGTTGTTCCAACCTTCGGAACGCTCAAAACAACATCAAAACACCAAATTCGCATCGGATTCAAGCCTAAAATTTTCAAAATCTTCTAAATTACGCTTTTGATAAAAAACCAACCCAACCACATCCGAATGACTTGAAATGTTGCACACACATCCCAAATAATACAACGGAACTATTGCGACTCTCGGAATTCCATTCCGACCTCCTATATCAAAATCTCACGTATCAACCGGAAATCGTCAAAATCTTAACTCCGCCAATTCAAGCCTAAATCTACTCTAAACCTCCAAAACTTATTCCATTCAAGCTCCTAAGTCCCAAATTACCTCCTGAAGCTATCTGAACCATTGAAACTCACATCCGAGCCCTCTAACACATAAGCCAACATCTGGTTGACTTTTCCAACTTAAACTTCCTCAAAAGAGACTAAGTGTCTCAAACCTTACCAAACCCTTTTTGAACTCGAGCCAACCAACCCGATCACATATAGAATCGATAGACAAAGCAATAAGAAGCAGAAATGGGGAAAACATAGCGGTAACTCATGAAACGACTGGTCGGGTCGTCACATACTCGGTTGAGTAAGGTACCGTGTGCCCGTCGTGGCCCATCGTTTTGGGTCGTGAAAGGTTGCACAAGTGTAATTACACAGTTAAATTAATTTTAAATTAAGTAATTTATCAAAACTTAAAATTTAATATAATAAATATACGCCTATAATTTTTTATAAGTATAAATGATATTATATTTGATATTGAAGATGTGTATCTTTTCGTGAATATACATTAATTAGTAATCATATATTTATAAATAATATTTTAAAATAATTTATATATATATTTTTAAAATTAAGATTATTTAGTTTAGATAATTACAAAAACTAAAAATCTACGTTTTGTAAGAACATCATGAAATTCATGTTTGATAAAATAAATTAATATTTATAAATATAATGTCATAATATTATTCAAATGTTTGACAAATCTAATCTATCAATTCTAACTAAAAAATGAACAACATGCAATGTGAGCCAATACTACTAAAACAAGTAAATTAGAACCATGAATATAACACAATTTTAAATTTTAAAAAAATAATAGATTAACTTATGTCAAATTCCAACATAATAATAGTAAGTTCTACTACAACTTAAGATTAGGAAACATAATAAGTTTATAACTACGTTCAACAATGAAAATTTACTTTAATTCTATCATCATTATATGCCAAGTTTGTTAATGACTCATTATTCCTAATATTAAGAAGTGTACTTTAAAAATTAGAATAATTAAATAAATAAAAATAAAATAAAAGCAATTATATGAAATCATAAGAAGTAAATGTAGAGAAATAAAAGATAAATAATATACAAAGAAAAATATTTTTTAAAATTTCAAAAGAATTAAAAAGTAAAAAAAATTTAAATTTAAAATAATAGAAATAAAAATTTAAAAAGAAAATAAATTAAAATAGAAACAAAAAGGAAAGAAACTAAAAAGCAACTTTGTAATTACACAGTGTAATTACCACCAATTCTCACCTCCCCTTGAGAATTGGAGAGTGTAATTACACCCCTCCAATTACACTCAATTCCATGCTGACTGAGTAATTATTTGGCCAAACAAACATGTCAAACTGTGTAATTACACCCAATTACACCCAAATCCATTTTCAACGTAGCTTTTCAAACATGCTCTAAAGGTATTCTTGAGTAGTTTTGGTTATGTTTTTTTCTTTTTTTGAGTACTAATAGGATTTTTATATATTACTTACTAAGTAGCGATAACATATTACATATCATAGTGTCACTTGAAGTGACATTGGGGTAAGATAACCATGAGTGCAAAGGGCAATTGTCACTAGTAATATTTTGATTTCCTAGGGTTCTAAGCATAACAAACAGAAATAGGTAGTTGTTTTGAAGATTTGCATTCCCCGCTCATATCCATGGCTAGCATTTGTTCCACACAAAAAGACGGTGCAACAAACAATTTTGTTTTCCCTGGAAAATATTGTTTGTTTTCTTGATTTTTGCTTCCTTTGCTAGAGCATCTGTAATTGCATTTCCTTGCCTAAAGTTATGCGGAAGTAGAAGGCCCTTCTTTTGGCGCATTAATGACCTGCAAGAGTGAATACGATTAGCTAGTATTACATGCCCGTTGTTAATAGTGTTTATCAGCTCTGTTGAGTATGTTTCTATTTCCAATGGAAATAAATCGAACCTGTGTGCCAATTGTAGCCCTTCCTGAAGTGCATGTAATTCAATGCGTAAAGGAAATAGGCCATGACAGAATTTCTGGAAACCTAATATTCATTTCCCTATATTGTCCCTGAATACTCCACCTAATCCACATTTCAAATTTTCAAACGCTCCGTCTATATTTAGTTTTATCCAACCTATTTGGGGAGCGCGCCATTTGATTTGAATTGTTCTAATGGTTTGGATGGATTGATTATTTGATGTCATGAAGTGGAATTCTAGGGAGTGATTTAGAATTCTTTGGAGTGATGAAGTCAAAGTTGTGTTTTTGTTGTTGTTCTTATTCCTATTAATCCATATCCCTATATTTTGAAGGGAAAGAGATGTTGCCAGTCAATTTGGGGGATTTAAAATTTGGCCTAAAGTTTTTTATGTGAAGCAGCTAGTGTTGTATGACTGTTATGCTTAGGTCCTTGATTCCTAGATTGTCCCATAAGGTTTGAATGATGGGGCATCAAATGAAAATGTGAGTGATAGATTCTTCCTCTTCGTGACACCTGGGACAATTGTTATCTATATTACTGCCAATGTGATGCAAGTATTGGTGACATATGATTCTGTTGTGAACGCATTGCCAAAGGAAGAACTTAATTTTATTGGGAAATTTTAGTTTCCAAATCCACAAGAAGTCATATTGATGGGTAGTGGTATTTTCTATAATTTTTAAGCATGATTTATTGGAAAAGAAGGTGTTAAGATTCCATATCGGTGTATCATTATTCCCAGCCTTTAAAGGCATTGGAATTTGATAAATTTTTGTTTTAATTCCTTTAGAATGATAAAGGAAATTTTTGATAGATTCCATTAGTCATTGGAAAAAATGTCTTTGACTTTGATTGTTGATTCTCCTATGTTAAGAGGTCCTTCAATGTATTATCTTAGTGGTTGCAGGTTTGGAATCCAATGGAGGTCCAAAGACTAAGATTTGAGTTTTTACTGGGCTGCCACATAATGCCTTTTGAACAAATCGACCACCCCTTGAGGATACTTTTCCAAATGAATGAGGTGTTGATTTTTGGATTGTTGTTGGCATATTTGTGAATAAGGAGCCTTGGCCATAATGTTGTGGCATTTGTCAGAATCCTCCACGCAAAATTGCTTAATGTAATTAAGTTCTTGGTTTTGGATGTTTATAAGCCTAGACCCCCTTCTTCTTTTATTTTGGTAATATTGGTCCAACTAACATAGTGAAGCTTCTTGGATTAAGTAGTGGATCCCCAAATAAAATTGCGTTGAATTCAATCTATCTGTTTGAGGGTTTTGGTGGGGAGGTAAGTGTAATACATACATGACTTGGAATTGAGTTAAGGGTGGAGATTGCTAGTGTTGTTCTGTCAGCTATATGGAGGAATTTTGCTCTTTAGGCAGTCAATTTTCTTTGCATGTTATCAATAATAAATTGTTAGTCTTTAGGAGTTGGTTTATTCTGAAGAATAGAGTATCCCAAGTATTTCCCAAAGGAGTTACTTATGTTAATGTTGAAAGTGTTTGCTACTTCTTTTGCTAAATTAGGGACACAGTCTTTTGAAAAGATGATCTTGGATTTTTGGAGGTTGATATTTTGTCCTGATAATTTGTAAAACAAAGATAGACTATTTTTGATGGAGTTGCATGATTTCTAATTAACCGTAGTCATCAGGGTAAGATCATCAACAAAGAATAGGTGAGATATGCCTGGATCTCGTGGACTTAGATGTATGGTGTCCCATTGACAAATGTCTACTTCATGAGAGATTAGACAAGAGAACATTTTCATACAGAGAATGAAAATATAAGGATATAAGGGACAACCTTATAAAATACCTCTGCTTGGACTAAAGAATTCAGTCGTTGAGCCATTGACTAAAATTGCAATATTGTTTGTACAGATGCAGTGCATGATTAATTTAGAGATAGATGGTGGAAAGTTGAAAAATTTAAGTGTATGATAGATGAAAGGACCATTCTAGTCGATCAAAAGCCTTTTCTAAATCTAATTTTAGGATCATACTAGCCTTTTCCCTTTTATTTTCTTGAATTGATTGATGATTTCCTGCACTATGATAGCATTGTCGCTAGTTCTTCCCCCTTTAATAAAGCTAGCTTGAAAGGGGCTAACCAAGTAATTTAAATAGGGTTTTATTCTATTAGCAATAATCTTAGTAATTACTTTGTACATCATATTGCAGAGGCCTATTGGCCGAATTGTTTTTTAATTGTTTGTGTTATGGATTTTTGGAATTAGGCAAATATAAGTATTATTAATGCTCACTGGGAGTGTATTGTTACGGAATACTTGTAGACAAAAATTTATAACTGATGGTCCAACGGTCATACAATATTTTTGATTGAAGAAGGGGTGAATACCATCAGGCCCTGGTGCCTTAAAAGGTTTAAACGAAAAAACAACGTTTGTGACCTCAAAGAGCATTAAGGGATTATCCAAGTTCCTTGGTTAATTTTATTGAAATTTGTGGGATCTTGGCAGATACTCAATCAATTAGTGGATTCATGAGATGTTGTGAAAGTGTTGAGGACGTATTGGGTATGCTTTAGAATTTCCAATGGATCATTGATCCAATTGCCCTGGTCATTTTTAAAGAACATAATTTTGTTTTTTCTTCTATTGTTAGAGGCCATGATGTGAAAGAACTTTGTATTTGCATCACCTTCTTGGACCCAAGAGATTCTGGCTCTAAGTTTCCAGTAATCATCTTCAATTTTTGAGAAGTTATTGTATTCAATTTGTAAAGAGTGTTTCAATTCCTGAAGGAATATACTATTAGGGTAGTGCTTTGATTCTTGGATAACTTTTAGCCTAGCTAGTATTCTTTTTTTCTTCCTGAAGATGTCACCAAAGACATTATTTTTCTAGGCTTTAACACTTCCAAGGAAGGAATTAGACGATTCTAGTTAATTTGAACCCTTCCAACTTTCTTTTACTAGATTGTTAAAGCTAGGGTGTCGACACCAATAAGTTTCTAATATAAATGGTTTTGGAAGGGAAATGGTTGATTTATGGATTAATTAAAGAAGTAAATGGTTGTGGTCGGAGTGAGTTTTGGTAGATGTGTAATTGAAGCATTAGGAAAACAACTGATCCAATTACTATTACCAAAGATTTTATCTGATCTTTTCATAATAAGGTCTTTATTTTTTCTCCAACGATTAGTCTAGGTATACTTGAAATCCTTAAAGCCAAGATCAATGAGACTGCATTTGTTAATGCAGCTCCAAAGATGCTTAGTGCGATTACTGTTAACAAGTTTGCCCCCAAATTTTTCATTTGACTCTAAGACATCATTAAACTCCCCCCATCCCTACTAGCCATGGACCCTTATAATTAGCATGCATGTTGATAAGATTATACCACATTTGATTTTTATAGCTAATCTTAGTACTAGCATATATAGAGGTAAATAACCAAGTATTGTGAGTAGGAATTACCTCAATAGTTGTACTAATTTCTTGACTTCTACGAACAAAGATATGGACATTAACAAGTGTATGGTCCTAGAGAATAACCATACCACTCGATCATCCATCAGCCGGAATTTCAATCATGTCAGAGAAATCAAATAGATTCAGAAGAGGCATATAGTTGTCCATTCTTGTTTCCAAGAGTGTGACCATGCAATGGCGATGGGTGTCAATCATTTCCCTAAAGTGTAATTTGAAATTATCATTGTTTCCCTCATGCATGTTCCATATAATGAAAGAGATAGCCTTATTCATGTTGAGGTTCCAGTTGTGTAGGTCTCTATTCTCTAGTACTATTGGTGCATGCACTAGGTTTCTTCTCTAAAAGGGCACCAGGATCATTGCATGGTGCCCTACTGTTGGGTCGGCTGGTGGCCTTATGTCCATTGTGCACTTGTAAAGTGCCATTGGACAGTTGAGAATTTGCCTCTATTCTTGCATCTCCATGAAGATAAATACTTTTACCTCGTTGAGATTTGAATCTTCGATTATTGATTCTAGGATTAAGTTGATGGATTCCACTGCCTCTTCCATCATATCCTCTTGATGTGGTAAACTTGTTTGTGAGGAACTGGAGGTGCATGCTGAATATTGGGAGTTGGAGTTTGAGTTGCATGTGCACCCTATGGTGTAAAAATTGGATTGATGTTGGTCGCAATCTCCGGAGTGAAGAATGGTAAGTCCATCACTGGGCGGGCATTTTGGATTGGAACAAAGTAGGGTGGAAGGTTCCATTCTCCCATCATCGTTTGAGTTGCATTGAGAGTTAAGTTTGGTGCTACTAGGTGAAGAATATTGTTCAGCCAGATATGGTTCATGTAGTTATTCATTGACAGCCGGATGCCCTCCGAGATTAGTTGGGCGAGATAGTGAGAGTTGTGAAGTACAATAACTGTCTCTCTACCGTTAAACATGATATTGAAGGAGATGACATGAACCATTAGTCCCAACTCCACCCAGTATAATTGTTGGTGGTTCTCCAGCATTGGGAGTTGGATGAAGATTGTGGGGGTATTGGTTGTTTGTGGATTGGGAGGTGTTAGGTTTGCCATATTTTGAAGACGATTGAGACGTAGGATTTGAATGAGCCTGCATCGTCTCCTCTTGGAGATAGGTATTCTTGGCATTCTTTATTAAGGAAGAAGATCTTATAGAGGTTTTAGAAATATTGTTGGTATCTTGGAAAATCACAGAATCAGTTTCAATGATTGTAGAATCCGTTTGCATGTTATTTGGGAGGGGTACCGTAGAGGTTTTATTAAGAGAAGGAGTAGATTAGTTTTGGGGTACGTGTTCCATGGCATTGGCCATTTGGAACAAGGATGATTGTTGTTTTGACAGGTAAGTTTTGTCATTTGTGGCATGCATAGGGTAAATATTTTCATTAGTAGAGTGTGTTAGGGTGTTGGCGTGATTATTAATAGGTAGATTGTTTCCGTTATTTGTATTACAGAGAGAGTAATTTAGGGTGGGGACCGTAATAGAGGACACATGTCCTTCTGAGTTGTCTTTATAATAGAATTCATTTGTTTTTATATTATTATTTTTTTAATTTTTCGGATGCCTGATTTTTGGTATCATCCAAAACCATGTCCTGCACCATTAGAGAGGAAAACTGGTTTTTTGAATTGATGTCTATTTTAATTATGGAGTGATTCCTAGCATTAGCTTTTTTCCCAGATCTATTATCACCCAAAGAGTTTTTTTTGTGACGGGCTTTGTAGTTAAAAGTTTGAGAGGTAAGGAACTTACTTGTAGTGGCATCGAAAATATTGATATTTATACCTGTCCTTGATGGATTTTCTTTGCTTTCATTCATCGTGAGCTTTTTCTTTCCTTTGTGAAAAGTGACCGTCTTCCACTCCTCCTTAGTCTTGGGTTGTTGCTCCTACATGTAGCTACTTTGCCCTTTTCCTTATTTTTCTTTTGTTATTGAATTTTTTGGTTGCTGCTTCATCTTTGTGCATTGGCCAGTAGAGTGTCCCAGGTGTCCACAGTTCAAGCACAGAAGTTTGTCACACTCGTATAAGATTTGCTGTTTATGGGAACCAATCCACACATTGGATTTAACCTATTTGTTTAACGGTAATTCAACACAAATTCTGACATAATGCCCATGTAAAGTTGTTGATGTGCAGGCATCAACCTTGAGTAGTCTTCCAATAGTGTTAGCCCAATTTTTTTAGAATTTTCTCATCATAAAACTCTATGAAAAATTAGAGTAGGCGTATCAAAATTGCAGTGAGTGATTGTTTGGCTCTTGATGGTACAAAGTTCGGTTCCCAGCGTTGCACCGATAAAAAGTGTCCAAAGATGAACCATGGACCGTTTTGTAATGTATTTACCATATTTTCCTCTTTGTTGAACCTCACTGTATAGTAGTCCTCACCAAGGTCAATTAGAGGAAATGCCTCTGTATGCTTCCAAAGGTCCGACAGTTTACGTTTGAGAATTTGGTGGAGGATTTTTTTTTCCTTGGAGTTTGATTATTACTGAGAATCTCCATGGATAGTAAATGCGTTGTTTATCTTTCTCAGTTATAGGAATCGAGTATTCATTCTCTTGGGCTTCGGGAGTCTTATCCCCTTCTTCCTCGATGGTATCAATAGCCATAGGCAGTAAATATGGGAGAGGTGAGGATATTGAGAAACTTCTCTCTTGTTCATTGGTTAGAAGTTTGTCGTTGAAAGAGATAGGTTTATTCGTCTGGGGGGGATTAATATCCGATGGTTTTGGAGGTAGTTCCTCTAGATCAGTGTGGTTTTTCATTTAATTCCCGGTATAGGATTGTTTTATTGATTGGTAGGGATTGGTATTTTTTAGCGAGAAGGGAGAGTTTCTCTCACTATCTCCACTGACTAAGAGTTAGTAAAAAAAGATGTGTTGCGACCAAAACACTCACGCAAGTGTACGCGATCTTCAAGTAATATAGTAATAAGTAAAGTATCATTCCCACGAGGACTTGTGATCAACTTATAGACTAATGCAAACTCAAACAATTATCGATTCAAGCTAATTCATCACAAAATACATAAATAACCAATTTATAATTTAACTAGTAAACAAACAATAATACAACGCAAAGTTACTACGCCACTTATGAATTTTTCTTTTAACAATTAATAAAAGAGATATCTCGGGGTTATGGGCTTGCTAGAGATCATGCTATGTTTTTAGCTTTAAAATGATTTATTGAATTATCTGGGTTATTGATTATAGGGTTAATAATACCCATAAGAATCTGTCGATTTCTTATGCGCCTATTCAAGTTAAATTAATACCTATATTTCTATGATATTAATATTAACTCAAATGCATTTACAAATCCTATTTTGTCAACCAAACAAGGCAATTAAGTATAGTTCTATCTTAATCGCGAATCTTTCACTCGATGCCCAGGATCCAGATCTTGCTCTATTTGATTCTATATGCAATCAAGAATTTTCTTTTTCAAGTTCAACTCAAGATTCGTAAATAGTATTTCACTGTTAGCTACGCAGTAAAATAATTAACAGCAGAATCAAATAAATAACCCTTAACGATAATTTCAAGATCATCAATCTAAACTTCAAACAACATAATCATCTAACACCCATAACCCCAGAATATTTGGGTTTTTAGCTACTCATAATGATACAAACATCAACAATAAAAATCTTAAACATAATATGAGTAAATACTAGGAGAAGGTTTAGAAAAACTCTTTTAATCCTTGCTCCAAGTTGATGTTCCTCCTTGATTCTCTTCTTCAAGATGAATCTCCTTCTTCTTTTTCTCTCCAAAAATAGGTCTCCCTCAATAATGGCACTGTTTTTGCCTTTTTAATTTTGTAGGAAGGGGTTTTGACAAGTATGCCCTTTTTAGTTCAAAATAGAATAATTTTGTGATTTTTACACACCCGCGGCGCGCCCCGCGGCGCCCCGTGCGACGCGTACATGGATTGGACAGAGGTAGAATGCATTTTAACGGAGCAAAATAATGCAGCGAAAATATTTGCACTGTCGCGTGCCACGGCAGTGCAATTCTTTGTGCTGTTGCGTTTTTTCATTTGTTTTGCTATCCGCGTTTGCTTTGCGACCCCCGAACACGATCTCGACTTGATTTATTTAGCTTTTACTCAGACTTCAAAGCCCAAAATCAGTCAAATTCATCCCAAATTTATTTCTTAAGTCGGATTCGCTTCCTGCAAGGCATAAAGCATGAATTTAGTACAATTCATTATTATTTAAGCTCAAACCTTTGTAAAATACAATAATTAAAGTGTTGTTACAATGACTAAAACACGAGTTTTTAGCCTATGATCAACACCCCACACTTAGACTATTGCTCGTCCTCGAGCAATTGACCTACATTTCACATAAGGACGGCCTTTTTATCAAACAATTTCTCTAACAACACATGCCGACACTTAAGTACCAATTTATAATAGTTCAACCTCAAGACATGACTCACAAGTGCCATGCATTTTCATAACTTGCTCACTTACTCTAACACAAAGGTCAAAATGTCTACTTGCTTTCACAAATCATATTCCCTCCCAGAACTAATATAGACTAGTTCCTCTCAACATATTATTCACAAATATTTAGGAACTCAAAATAGAAAGAATTAACTCACTCTCAGAATTGAAATTTATATGCAACAAATGACATACCATATGTTTGCCCCTAGTGTAATACTCTACTAATTGAGCTTATTCAATAAAGGATCAAATAGGACTTTAATTGTTTGTAATGCAGACTTAGGAAGGGTGTGATAAATATAGAATGTACTAGCTACATCTCTTTGAGCATTTCATATATGCACCATTTCATTTCACAATTTCAGCATTACTCTTATGTTAAACCATCTCCAACCTTTTTGAGATTTTTCATACTAATAACAAATCCCTTTTTCTTTAAGCACCATAAGTTAGGAAATGTTACTACTGAAAATTCACCCCTATATATATATACATATATACACATATATGAATTATTCTTCACTCTTTTTTTTTAAATTAAACTCCTTCAATAAACCAACAAATCTCTTCCAACAAATCTCTTCTCAACTTTACCAATATTAAAACAAGACTAAGTGCTCATAAGAGATAGAGGTTCCAACAACTGATATATTTACATAAATTGGTAAGGTTTATAATGTTGATGCCAAAGAAATAGGATTAACAGCTCAACAGGTTTGACTAAGATATATACAATTAGGTGGTGATAATTATCAAACTGGTTCAACAAAGAAATGCCTATATCATCTCCTAAACTGAATAATGCTACTATTTCGCTTTGCAAAACATTTGAGGGCAAGTTCTAGATATCAACTGTTACGCACAGAATATTTCAACAACCTCACTTACACATTGACACATAAATCATTCAAGCTTGGATCTTTCTTGACTCTCTAGTCAAAGCAGTTAAGCATAGTTATAAATACACAATTTAAGGCATTTACTTTAGAATCAAGAACTGAGATTTGAACATCACAAATAAGGTACATATAACTTCTAAAGCATGTGCATTTGAGGAGATTAACTCTGTAAGTTAGGAACTTTTTATTCAATTGAAATAAAAAATTACACCATACCCGGTTCAAATACACCCTTGGAAAAGAACCGTAGTGTAAAGAAAAACCAAGGGGAAATTTTTAATTTAAACCAAAACTAGCATACACTAAACTGAAAATAAAACAAAACAAAAACTGCTAACTCAAATATTTCGAATTTTTCTGATGGATATATATTTTTTTTTCGAATTTCGACTTTATTTTTCAACAAGAAAATCCAGCAGGGATCTATACCGAAATTAGGATTACTTACTATCTATCAACACTATAATCTAAAAAAACAAACTAAAAGCAATTTTACAAACTAAATAAAATCAAACAAAATAACTAAACTCAATCAAACAAAATACGAAAAATATAAAAGTAAGTACATTACAATAGGGGCCAACCACCCCACACTTAAAAAATTTGCATTGTCCCTAATGCGAAAAGATCAAAAATAGATCAGAAAAGACTCTCTGAGGTTATTGGCCTAAGCATCGTCATCCTCAAAGGTGCGCAAATATTCCTCGTCATCTGAGGGAATAGAGTTCACATCTTCATCCGGTGGGATTTGTCCATGCTGAGCCATTCCTAACCACTGTTGTGTGAAAGGAGATAAAGGGTGATTTTGTTGCAACTCTTCAAAGTTTACTTCCCCTCTAGAAGCGCGAAGGCGCAGGTCAGCAAATAATATCTGCAAAGTTTCTTCCACCCGGACAAACCTTTGATTGGGGTTAAGTGCAGCTGCAGGCGGATCTATCGCAGTCGTGACATCAAGCGCCCTGATAGGATATGTTACTTCTATCCGCCGATCATAGTGATACTCTTCTTCAATGAATTGCATCCGCAATAACCGAGTAATCATACTCGGATAGTGTAGGCGGCGTCCCCGAAAAGGTCTCACCTTTGACATATGTTCCAGCATAATTTTCCCAAGATCCACCTGCATTCCTGTTAAAAATGCATAAATCAAGCAAACCTTTAGTTTTGATATGTCTGTATCACTTTGTGTTGGCATGATTTTGGCATTTATTATCTTCAAAATGACTCGTGCAGGACGCTGGAATGTTCCTTTTTTCATTTCCTTGTGACCCTCATTTGTATCTCTAGTCCACAAGGCAAAGGAATCTTTACCGCATAGCTGTCTGCAGATGTCTGGGTAATCTGGTCTACGCACGAACCTCTGGAACAACTTATGTGAATGTTCAGTGAAACCCATTATTTGATTTATGACCTTTGACGAAAATGGGATCACTCTATTTCTGACCCTGACTTGATAGATGGCATCTAAATCACCGCCTGGTTGCCAATTGGCATAAAATGCTTTTACCAAGTTGATGTTCCCACTATCACCTTGGTGAAACAACCCTTCAAAACCTAATGCTCGAATGTTAGTATATATAGCATTATACTTACGGGCAAGCTTTGCTTCATCTATGACAACTTCTGGGGTTGGTGGCACAGCATGGACAAAGGATTGGAACTATTGTATTGTATGGACTGGAATAGCCCTGATGTCATATTTGCACTCTGGCACCTCATCTGCATAAGGGTCAAAGTGTTCCTCTTCCTCCTCCACTGGTGCCGGAGGTGGTTCCCTTCTACCTCCACATCGGCTAGTAGATGCAGCCTCAGATAGGCCATTGTTTGATCTTTTGCTTGGGCTCCGAGATATTATACCTACACAACATGATATATTAGTTAAAGATACACAAAATTATTTTAAGAGCAAGTGGAGTAAATACCCCACACTTATGTTATATATATCATGTTGACACTTAGCATGTATAACAGGGATTCAGACTATCTTGTTCTTCAATTAGAATGATATAATGCTTATCGGCCTACCCAATCATTAAAGAGACTTGCAACAATTAAAAATAAAATAAAAATTAAAAACTAAGCTAGATTTTACAAGCTAAATTAATATTAAACATAAACATAAAAAGAAATTTGTCTATTTTACAAAATTCAAAATTTATATACAAAATATACTACATAGGCACATTAGCAAGAATCTTACATCTCATTTTTACATAAAAAAAAGCGAAAAAATCATGGCTTGGCCTAATGTTATAGTTGTTATCAATAATAACATCTCACAATGCAATTTATTTCTCAATTTGCAACATTACTCAATTTTATGTCACTTAGACATTTTAACAAACACATTGTAAGCATATCTTTTATTCTTAAAATTTCAACTTCAAAAGAGGCATAATAACCATATCAACAACACCAATATGCCTCTCATCACAACTATAACATTACCACATCTTCACAATAATATTCAATACACAATTTTTCACTTTCTTATATGTATTTTCGGATTAGTACACTCCTTAACAATCTTCAACAAGAAACTCAACTCATTTCACCTCAACACACCTTCAAATACTCCATAACCCCAAAAAGAATATACAAGCTAAGTTTCTAATACTATTTTTAACAATAATAACAAAAGAAACTAAAAGAAGATTATGAACACAATTCTTACTAGGGTTTATACAAATATACTTGAAAATAAGAAAGAAATACGAAATGAAATACTACTAGTTTGAAGGAAAAGAGAGAAGAGAATACTTACCTTGCAAGAAGAAGAAGGATTTGTGGATGAATCTTTGAATGAATTTGTTTGGTTGGGGTGCTTGAGTTTAGTGAGAGAGAAGAAGAGAGTTTGGGGAATGAAATAATGAAATAAAGGGAGGGGGTTCAGATTTAAGCAATAATTTTTTTATATATATAAAACTGGTCTGCCGCGGCGCACCCCGCGGCGCGGTAGGCCAAAAATCCTAGCTGCTCCGAAAATTTTGTATTTTGCCTCATCTGTGCAATTTTGCCTAGCGCGGAGTGTGGTACGATGCCCCATGCGACGCGGTAGGCCAATTTTTCACTAAGTTAGCACATTTTTCGATTTTTTTAGCTCACCATTTACCCCCTACATCATTGTACACTGATTGTATGCCAAATTCATGCTTGCACCTGACTAAAAACATTATACATATAAAATCTAATAATTCTACACTACAATTAAAAGTTAGTGATGTTAGTCATTGGGTTGCCTCCCAACAAGCGCCTAATTTAACATCGCGACACGACTCAACACGTCATTATGCATCAACCAAATCTATCGAGGTCTTGTGACGTTTAATATCACCACCCCAATTGTGTTTTACTCGCTGCCCATTCACCAAGAATGTACCACTTGAATTTATGTCCCACAATTCAACTATTCCAGGAGGAGTCACACTTACCACAACGAAAGGGTCTGCCCAACGGGACTTAAGCTTTCTAGGAAAAAGCTTTAGCCTTGAATTAAACAAGAGAACTTCTTGACCCGGCTCAAACTCACGATGTTGGATGTGCTTGTCATGCCACCTCTTGGTCTTTTCTTTATATAACTTGGCATTTTCATAAGCATGCAACCGAAACTCATCAAGTTCATTGAGTTGTAGCAGTCTTTTTTCACCGGCTAAGTCCATATCCATATTTAGCTTTTTGATTGCCCAATAAGCTTTGTGTTCTAGCTCAACGGGTAAATGACATGCCTTTCCATAAACCAACATGTACGGAGAAGTACCTATTGGAGTCTTGTATGCAGTTCGGTAAGCCCACAATGCATTTTCTAACTTACCGGACTAATCTTTCCTATTTGCACTCACTATTTTCTCCAAAATCTATTTTACCTCCCTGTTTGACACTTCAACTTGACCACTCATTTGAGGGTGGTATGCAGTAGCAACCTTGTGTCTTAGTGGTATGCAGTAGCAACCTTGTGTCTTACTCCATATTTTGCTAGAATATTTTTCAACAATTTGTTGCAAAAGTGTGTTCTTCCATCACTTATCAATACCCTTGGAGTTCCAAAACGTGTGAAAATGTGCTTCTTTACAAAGCTTACCACTACCTTTGCATCATTAGTAGGAAGAGCAATGGCCTCCACCACTTAGACACATAATTGACTGCAACCAAAATGTATCTGTGACCATTAGAGTATGGAAATGGTCCCATGAAATCAATTCCCCAAACATCAAAGAGCTCTACTACCAAAATATTTTGCAAAGGCATCTCGTTCCTCTTCGTGATTGTACCTGTTCTTTGACACCTGTCACAATTTTTAACAAAAGCATGTGCATCTTTAAACAATTTTGGCCAGTAAAAACTTGATTGCAAAACCTTTTGTGCAGTTCTGTCTCCACCATGATGACCTCCATAAAGAGAAGAATGACAATCATGCAATATTGCATTCATCTCCTCCTTAGGGACACACCTTCTTACCAATTGATATGCGTATTGCTTGTATAGAAAAGGCTCGTCCCACATATAGAACCTCACGTCATATAATAATCTTCTTCTATGATCAGGTGTGAATTCTGGTGGAGTCACCCCACTTGCATTGAAATTCACATAATCAGCATACCACGGGGTTTCATCTGAAGTGATGGCTAGCAAATGTTCGTCAGGAAATGTTTCTTTGATTGATTCTCCTTCAGTGACATGGCCTCGATTTTCCAGCTTGGATAAGTGATTTGCAACCTGATTCTCTGTCCTTTTTTAACCTCGAATCTCCAAATCAAATTCCTGCAAAAGAAGAACCCATCGGATTAACCTTGGCTTGGCATCTTTCTTTGCAAATATATACTTGATAGCTGAGTGATCTGTGTAAACTATGACTTTGGTTCCCACTAGATAGGACCTGAACTTATCAAATGCCCATACTACTGCGAGCAACTCTTTTTCAGTAACAGTGTAATTCATTTGAGTTGGATTAAGAGTTCTGCTCGCATAATGAATGGAGTAAAAGATTTTCTCCTTCCGCTGCCCCAAAACAGCTCCAATGGCTATATCACTTGCATCACACATCAACTCAAATGGAAGTTTCCAATCTGGAGCATGATAATTGGTGCAGTAACTAATCTTCTTTTTAGCTCATCAAATGCTTTCAGACAAGCATCATCAAACTTGAAGGATGTATCTTTCTCAAGAAGCCTGCACAAAGGAGATGAATTTTTTGAAAAATCTTTAATGAAACGACGATAAAAACCTGCATGGCCCAAGAAACTGCGAATGCCTCTAACTGATGTCGGTGGAGGTAATTTTTCAATTGCTTCCACCTTTGCTTTATCTACCTGCAATCCATTCTTGGACACTTTATGCCCTAGGACTATGCCTTCTCTTACCATGAAATGACATTTTTCCCAATATAGTACCAAATTTGTTTCTTCGCACCTAGCAAGTACCTTGTCAAGATTCATTAAACATTCATCAAAAGAACATCCAAATATAGAAAAATCATCCATAAATACTTCCACAAATCTTTCAACCATATTAGTAAAAATAGCCATCATACACCTTTAAAAAGTCGCAGGTGCATTGCAAAGACCAAATGACATTATTTTAAATGCATATATCCCATAGGGACATGTAAATATGGTCTTTTCTTGGTCCTCTGGGGCTATAACAATCTGATTATATCCCGAGTAACCATCCAAAAAACAGTAGTATTCTTGCACATTTAATCTATCAAGCATTTGGTCAACAAAGGGGAGAGGAAAATGGTCTTTTCGGGTGGCATTATTCAATTTTCTATAATCTAAGCAAATCCTTCACCCAGTAACAGTTCTAATGGGAATTAGATTATTGTTTTCATTTGTCACTACGGTCATTCCTCCTTTCTTTGGAACACATTGGACTGGATTTACCCATTTGCCATAAGAGATTGGAAATACAATACCTGCATCAAGCCATTTAATCACTTCTTTTCTTACCACCTCTTTCATGTTGGGATTTAGGCTGCGTTGTTGTTCTATGCTCGGCTTGTGTCCTTCCTCCATGAGAATTTTATGCATGCAAAAAACTGGACTAATACCTCTTATGTCAGACATTGTCCACCCAATTGCTCTTTTATGCTCACGTAGTACTCTCAGCAATTTTACCTCCTGCAATTCAGACAAGTCAAAAGAAATAATAACAGGTAACATATCAGAACTACCCAAATAAGCATAATGAAGGTGAGAAGGTAAAGGCTTTAGTTCCAATTTTGGAGCTTTTTCAATTGATGGCTTCAGAGGAGGACCATTTGGTCTGTTCAAAGGTTCAAAGGGATTTAAACCTTTCATATATTCACATGATGCATTCAAAATATGCTTCATCTCTTCAACCTCATCATTAATCTCCAAAATCTTGAACAACACAATTGCTTTCTCTAAAGAATCTTTCAAATATACACTTGGGGCAATAAGTTGCTCATCCATCTCCATGACAGATATCATAGACAATTCTTCATAATGGCGAGGAAGTTGAATTGCTTTGTATACATTGAAAACAGCTTCCTCGTTGTCAACTCTCATGATCATTTTTCCCTCTCTTACTTTAATTATAGCATCACCTGTAGCCAAGAGAGGCCTTCCCAATATAATAGGAACTTTTTCGTTTGCTTCAAAATCCAAGATAATGAAATTAGCCAGGAAAATAAATTTCCCAATTTTCAGCAGCACATCTTCAATCACCCCTTCCGGGTAAGCTATGGACCTGTCTGCTAGTTGCAACATCACAATTGTGGGTTTTGGAGCTCCCAAATCCAATTTTTTGTACAAAGACAATGGCATCAAATTTATGCTCGCTCCCAAATCACAAAGTGCATGGCCTACATCAACATTGCCTATTCTCACAGGGATAGTAAAGCTGCCAGGGTCCTTAAGCTTTTGAGGAAGCTTATTTTGGACCCTTGAAGTGCACTCCTCAGTAAGTGCAACTATTTCAAATTCAGTCAGTCTCCTCTTGTTAGCCACAATATCTTTTATGTATTTGGCATACTTTGGAATATCATGAATCACATCTACCAACGGAATATTCAATTGAATCTGACTCAACATAGAGAGAAATTTGTTGAACATGCGATCATCATTCTTTTTCTGTAATCTTTGTGGAAAAGGTGGTGGTGGCCTTGGAACATTCACAGGCGCTGAAACGGTATCATCTTTCTTTGCTTCCTGTGTTGTTTTGGGAATCAATTCACCCTCAGGTATAGGCTTGTCTTTTCTCTTCTTTGGAACTTCTTCTAATTCCCTTCTATTTCTAAGTGTAATTGCACTAACTTGCGGATTTTTTTCTGTATCACTTGGAAGAGCACCTGCAGGTCTGGTGTTTTGATTTGCAGCTAGTTATCCCATTTGCCTTTCAAGATTTCTGAAATCAGTTTTGAGTTGTTGATTGTCATGCAACAATTTCTTAAACAAATCAGTTGTACTTTCTTCTACCTGCTGGGGTGGCCTTTGTGGTTGATTAAAATTTCCTTGGGGTCTATATTGATTCTGATTTTATTGATTTCCACCCCAAGAGAAATTAGGATGATTTCTCCAATTTGCATTGTAAGTGTTTCCATATTGTGCCTGTTGGTTCATCGGACCTCTGCTTCGTTGTCCCACATAATAAATAGATTCAGGATTCGTGGGCACATGTCACTTATGTGATTGTCACCACACATTTCACAAAAAATCGACATTTGTTGAATATGTTGCAATTGTTGTGTCTGGTTCATTGTCATTCTATTCATTTGATTTGCCAATTTTGCTATATCTACTCTCATGGCTGAAAAATTATCAAGTTCAAGTACCCCTGCTGCTTTTTGTTTCATTGCTCTCATTGGTTCTCCTTCACCTTGCCAATTATGATCATTAGCAGTGAAGTTGTTTAGCAGAAGTTGTATTTCACTATATGGTCTCACCATGCAACTACCTCCACAAGCTGAATCAAGATTCATCTTTGAAGTCTCATCTAATCCATCAACAAAAGTATAGCTCAATACCTCATCAGTTTGACAATGATGTGGACAGTCTCAGAGTAGTTTCTTGTATCTTTCCCAAGCTTGGCGAAGAGTCTCACCATCCCTTTGTTGAAACCCAAGAATCTGGATCCGCAAAGACTTTGTCTTTTTAGTGGGGAAAAACTTGATTAAAAATTTCTTTGCTAAATCATCCCAAGTATGTATTGAATTAGCAGGCTCCTTCTACAACCGTTCTTTAGCTTCCCCCAACAATGAAAATGAAACAAGGTTAGCCTGACATAGTCCTTGGAAACATTTGGATAGTTGTAAGTAACCGTGATTTCCAAAAACTTCTGAATGTGCCTCTGCGGGTCTTCATGAGATAGACCTACATATTGCCAAGTGGACTGAATCAGCTGTACCATGTACTGTTTAAGCTAAAAGTGACCAGTGATATCAGGCTTCACAATAGCCTGAGTCATATTAGCAAGATTTGGCCTTGCAGCTTCTATCACCGGACGCCCTCCATTACCTGCCATCACTGTTGGCTGTGGTTGAACTAAGATGTCCAACGCTCTTTCTGTTTTGTATCTAGCTTCCAACTCCTTCCTCGCTCTATGAAGTATTCTTTCAATTTCAGGATCAAGAGGGAAGAGATTGCTTGTGCTTCTACTCCTCCGCATTTAAAAGAAGAGCTTGCGTGACACAAACAAAGTGAACTGAAAATTAATACTTAAACCAATAGCTGATAAAAGCTTAACTTAGTCAAGTAGCTAATTTCCAAGTCCCCGACAACGGTGCCAAAAACTTGTTGCGACCAAAACACTCACGCAAGTGTACGCGATCTTCAAGTAATATAGTAATAAGTAAAGTATCGTTCCCACGAGGACTTGTGATCAACTTATAGACTGATGCAAACTCAAACAATTATCGATTCAAGCTAATTCATCACAAAATACATAAATAACCAATTTACAATTTAACTAGTAGACAAACAATAATACAACGCAAAGTTACTACGCCACTTATGAATTTTTCTTTTAACAAATAATAAAAGAGATATCCCGGGGTTATGGGCTTGCTAGAGATCATGCTACGTTTTTAGCTTAAAAATGATTTATTGAATTATCTGGGTTATTGATTATAGGGTTAATAATACCCATAAGAATCTGTCGATTTCTTATGCGCCTATTCAAGTTAAATTAATACCTATATTTCTATGGTATTAATATTAACTCAAATACATTTACAAATCCTATTTCTCAACCAAACAAGGCAATTAAGTATAGTCTATCTTAATCGCGAATCTTTCACCCGATGCCCAGGATCCAGATCTTGCTCTATTTGATTCTATATGCAATCAAGAATTTCCTTTTTCAAGTTTAACTCAAGATTCGTAAATAGTAATTCACTGTTAGCTACGCAGTAAAATAATTAACAGCAGAACCAAATAAACAACTCTTAACGATAATTTCAAGATCATCAATCTAAGCTTCAAACAACATAATCATCTAACACCCATAACCCCAGAATATTTGAGTTTTTAGCCACTCATAATGATACAAACATCAACAATAAAAATCTTAAACATAATATGAGTAAATACTAGGAGAAGGTTTAGAAAAACTCTTTTAATCCTTGCTCAAGTTGATGTTCCTCCTTGATTCTCTTCTTCAAGATGAATCTCCTTCTTCTTTTTCTCTCCAAAAACAGGTTTCCCTCAATAATGGCACTGCTTTTGCCTTTTTAATCGTGTAGGAAGGGGTTTTGACAAGTATACCCTTTTTAATCCGAAATAGAATAATTTTGTGACTTTTACACACTCGCGGCGCGCCCCGTGCGACGCGTACATGGATTGGACAGAGGCAGAATGCATTTTAACGGAGCAAAACAATGTAGCGAAAATATTGGCGGTGCGCCCCACAGCGCGGTAGTGCAATTTTTTGTGTTGTTGCGTTTTTCCATTTGTTTTGCTATTCGGCCTTGCTTTGTGACCCCCGAACACGATCTCGACTTGATTTATTTAGCTTTTACTCAGATTTCAAAGCCCCAAATCAGTTAAATTCATCCCAAATTTATTTCTTAAGTCGGATTAGCTTCCTGCAAGACATAAAGCATGAATTTAGTACAATTCATTATTATTTAAGCTCAAACCTTTGTAAAATGTAATAATTAAAGTGTTGTTACAATGACTAAAACACGAGTTTTTAACCTATGATCAAGATGATATTTTGTTCTCCGTCAAAATAGTTAACAAATTCTTTTGGTTAAATTTAACAAGAATTATGAAAAAGAAATATTTAACTATTGAACACCAAGATCGATAAGAGCGAAAAGGGAAAAGAGCATATTTGATGCAAACGGAAACAAGTATTTCCGCAAAAACTAAGAGTAATCGTCCCATACATAAGTCTGATATCGATCTATATTCTCATAACTAATGAAAATGT